>NC_073377.1:157266015-157606015 GCF_028641065.1 Leucoraja erinaceus
TTTTAAAGTTACTCTTTCTTGGCTTAGAAAAGGTAAATGCTTGTAATCAAAGGTTTGTGTTTATCAAGATATGCAGTTTCTAGTTTTAATAATGCCAAGATGGAGCCAGGCTTGATCAGCAGATAGGCGTAGACTCTATTATTCCTGAAGTAATCTGTTACCAATTGAAATGCCTGCCAAAATAAGGATTGAAAAGCTTTTGTATAAATTACCTCATGGGATTATGTGTAGAGATCTTATATATTTCAAAGCTACTACCATTACAGAGACCTAAATAGCTTTACAAATTGTGGTTTCACATGCAACATTTTAATAATTTGGTTCATGAAGATCTGTGGAAAAAATCTATGTAGTTGAGACAAGCATCGACGGCCATAAACAACAAGTGTTGAAAGGGACCTGCAGCAGAAAAGGATTTTGCATAGGCAGGAAAAATAGTTGTTTGCACCAATTTCAATGTGATTAGATTTCTCGGGACCTCAGTGTTCTCTGCAAAAAAGTGTTTTTTATATTTCATAGACTCTGTTGAAAATCTTGTTTTCATAACTATCTTATACAGGGTTAAATGACTGGGGCCAGTTGACTAAATCACAGCTACAAGAAATAAATCAGGAATATGTTTTGCTGGGATTTACTTTGATTTTTGATATGTATCCTGTATTTGATACACTGGATGTCTCAGCTGCCCCTACCACAATTCACAAGAAACTGACTTGAGAACTTATCGTTTGAACGGTTAACAAAATTAATGCTTCACAGCAATGTGTTCTGCTCCAGGAAATGTAACAGTTCCACCATAACCTGCTTGAGCTTTGCCAGCTCCTGACATAGAAACATAGAAAATAGGTGCCATTAGGCCCTTCGAGCCAGCACCGCCATTCATTGTGATCATGGATGATCGTCCCCGATCAATAACCCGTGCCTGTCTTCTCCCCATATCCCTTGATTCCACTAGCCCCTAGAGCTCTATCTAACTCTCTCTTAAATCCATCCAGTGATTTGGCCTCCGCTGCCCTCTGTGGCAGGGAATTCCACAAATTCACAACTCTCTGGGTGAAAAAGTTTTTTCTCACCTCAGTCTTAAATGGCCTCCCCTTTATTCTAAGACTGTGGCCCCTGGTTCTGGACTCGCCCAACATTGAGAACATTTTTCCTGCATCTAGCTTGTCCAGTCCTTTTATAATTTTATATGTTTCTATAAGACCACCCCCCCTTCCCCGCTCATCCTTCTAAACTCCAGTGAATACAAGCCTAATCTTTTCAATGTTTCCTCATATGACCATTGGCTGTTTTGCTAAGAAATCTAGGTAATCATCATTTTTGAATCCCAGCAGCAGGGGATTGGGTAGTTGGTGATGTAGTTTCTTGAGAAACAATTGGGAAAAATTGTGGTCAATATTTCTCAATAGTAAACAAATTTCACATAAGGAAAAAAGATGAGGCCATTCAGCACTACAATGGATATCATCAATCAAAACATGGTTACACTCTATGTCCATTCTTTTGTACTCCATGGCATATCATCCCTTGACACGTTTCTCTAACAAAAAATCATTTGTCTCAGCCTTGATGAGTCCAGTTAATCCAACATCCATAGGGTTTTGGAGGAACATAGAAAATAGATGCAGGAGTAGGCCATTCGGCCCTTCGAGCCTGCACCGCCATTCAATATGATCATGGCTGATCATCCAACTCAGTATCCTGTACCTGCCCCCTCTCCATAACCCCTGATCTCTTTAGCCACAAGGGCCACATCTAACTCCCTCTTAAATATAGCCAATGAACTGGCCTCAACTAACTTCTGAGGCAGGGATTTCCAGAGATTCACCACTCTCTGTGTGAAAAATGTTTTTCTCATCTCGGTCCTAAAGGATTTCTCCTTTATCCTTAAACTGTGACCCCTTGTCCTGGACTTCCCCAACATTGGGAACAATCTTCCTGCATCTAGCCTATCGAACCCTTTCAATCTTCTAAATTCTAGCAAGTACAAGCTGAGTCCATCCAGTTTTTCTTCATATGAAAGTCCTGACATCCCAGGAATCAGTCTGGTGAACCTTCTCTGCACTCCCTCTATGGCAAGAATGTCTTTCCTCAGATTTGGAGACCAAAACTGTATGCAATACTCCAGGTGTGGTCTCACCAAGACCCTGTACAACTGCAGTAGAACCTCCCTGCTCCTATACTCAAATCCTTTTGTTATGAAAGCCAACATACCATTTGCTTTCTTTGCTGCCTGCTGCACCTGCATGCCTACCTTCAATGACTGGTGTACCATGACACCCAGGTCTCGCTGCATCTCCCCCTTTCCCAATCGGCCACCATTTAGATAAGAGTCTGCTTTCCCGTTTTTGCCACCAAAATGGATAACCTCAAATGTATCCACATTATACTGCATCTGCCAAACATTTGCCCACTCACCCAGCCTATCCAAGTCACCTTGCAGTCTCCTAGCATCCTCCTCACAGCTAACACTGCCCCCCCAGCTTAGTGTCATCCGCAAACTTGGAGATATTGCCTTCAATTCCCTCATCCAGATCATTAATATATATTGTAAATAGCTGAGGTCCCAGCACTGAGCCTTGCGGTAGTCACTGCCTGCCATTGTGGAAAGGACCCGTTTACTCCTACTCTTTGCTTCCTGTTTGCCAGCCAGTTCTCTATCCACATCAATACTGAACCCCCAATGCCGTGTGCTTTAAGTCCAGATACATCACATCCACTGGTTCTCCCCTATCCACGCTACTAGTTACATCCTCGAAAACTTCTATAAGATTCGTCAGACATGATTTACCTTTCGTAAATCCATGCTGACTTTGTCCAATGATTTCACCACTTTCCAAATGTGCTGCTATCCTATCTTTAATAACTGACTCTAGCAGTTTCCCCACTACCGATGTTAGACTAACTGGTCTGGAATTCCCCGTTTTCTCTCTCCCTCCCTTCTTAAAAAGTGGGGTTACGTTTGCTACCCGCCAATCCTCTGGAACTACTCCAGAATCTAAAGAGTTTTGAAAGATTATTACTAATGCATCCACTATTTCTGGAGCTACTTCCTTAAGTAGTCTGGGATGCAGCCTATCTGGCCCTGGGGATTTATCGGCCTTTAATCCATTCAATTTACCCAACACCATTTCCCGACTAACCTGGATTTCACTCAATTCCTCCAACTCCTTTGACCCACTGTCCCCTGATATTTCCGGCAGATTTTTTATGTCTTCCTTAGTGAAGACGGAACCAAAGTAGTTATTCAATTGGTCCGCCATATCCTTGTTCCCCATGATCAACTCACCTGTTTCTGACTGCAAGGGACCTACATTTGTTTTAACTAATCTCTTTCTTTTCACATATCTATAAAAACTTTTACAGTCAGTTTTTATGTTCCCTGCCAGTTTTCTTTCATAATCCATTTTTCCTTTCCTAATACTCCTACTCTTTGCTTCCTGTTTGTCAGCCAGTTCTCTTTCCACATCAATACTGAACCCCCAATACCGTGTGCTTTAAGTTTGTATACTAATCTCTTATGTGGGACCTTGTCGAAAGCCTTCTGAAAGTCCAGATATAACACATCCACTGGTTCTCCCTTATCCATTCTACTAGTTACATCCTCGAAAAATTCTATAAGGTTTGACATGATTTACCTTTGTGCTTTGTCTAATGATTGCACCACTTTCCAAATGTTCTGCTATCCCATCTTTAATAACTGACTAACAGTTTCTCCACTACCGATGTGAGACTAACTGGTCTGTAATTCCCCGTTTTCTCTCTCCATCCCTTTTTAAAAAAAGTGGGGTTACATTAGGTACCCTCCAGTCCTCAGGAACTACTACTGAATCTAAAGAGTTTTGAAAAATTATCACTAATGCATCCACTATTTCTGGGGCTACTTCCTTATGTACTCTGGGATGCAGCCTATCTGGCCCTGGGGATTTATCAGCCTTTAATCCATTCAATTTACCCAACACCACTTCCCGACTAACCTGGATTTCACTCAATTCCTCCAACTCCTTTGACCCGCGGTCCCCTGATATTTCCGGCAGATTATTTATGTCTTCCTTAGTGAAGACGGAACCAAAGTAGTTATTCAGTTGGTCTGCCATGTCCTTGTTCCCCATGATCAATTCACCTGTTTCTGACTGCAAGAGACCTACATTTGTTTTAACTAATCTCTTTCTTTTCACATATCTATAAAAACGTTTGCAGTCAGTTTTTATGTTCCCTGCCAGTTTTCTTTCATAATCTATTTTCCCCTTCCTAATTAAGCCCTTTGTCCTCCTCTGCTGGACTCTGAATTTCTCCCAGTCCTCTTGTAGGCTGCTTTTTCTGGCTAATTTGTACGCTTCATGTACGCTTGTACAAGTTCTGAATTTTCACTATTCTCCATGTGAAGGAATGCTTCCTGAATTAATTCCTAAATGGTTTAGCTCCATTGTCAAGGCTGTGCTCTCTCGTTCTGGATTTCCACTCAGGAAATAATTTATCATTGCAAATACTTCAATTAAATTACCTTTAAACCTTCTAAATAAAAGGAAATGTAAGTCAAGGACATGATTTATTTTAAATTACATTTGGAATTTAACCATTTCAGCCCTGGCTTCATTTTAGCAAAATTGTGCAGACACTCCTTCCAAGGTCGATTTATCTTTCCTGAGGAACAATGTCTAAACCAGAATAAACTAAGTGGATGAGCTCCAACCAAGATTCTTCCATCACCAAGGTGTTTTACTTCCTTGTATTTAAATTGCATTTCATTTGAATTTGGCAATTTACACCATGAATCGAATAGTTAACTACTCCAGTAATTGTATCCAATATATTTCCAAATATAAAAAAAATAAAAAATAATATTTTCTAATTTGAATTCATAAGACTAACCATTTTCATGCCTTTGAACATGATCTTTCACAGCTTTACCTTCTATTGTAGCATTCCATTGATATTAAATATGGTCACCTTTCCTCTTCCCAACTGTCCTCTTTAAGGCTAGAAATTCATCGATCTTCCTCTGCACTGTTTCCAGTCCTTCTCCTTCACCACTGTACAATTTTACCACAGCTCGCAGTTCTGCACAACTCAATCATTTTGCATTCTCCACACCCTAAGGCCATTACATGCCCAACCTCTGTCTTATCCCCTGATAAGGGCTCACATGTAGCTCCTCGGTTCACCTTTTAACCCAGACTTCAAGTGGCTCACCTCAAATTTCATTTGTAATGGTGCCAGTGCACCTACTTTGCATATTGTGCCAACTTCCATGGAGGAGGCTGGCTAACTCAGCCATGGTCCTGCCCCTAGTGATTTGGACTCTCAACTTCTCAGATAGGAGGGCGGTGGCCATCAGTTTCTCATTGACCGTAACCACACTGTTCTGCCTTCTGGAATATCTCTGCTCCACTGGGGTCCTCTGGATTTCTTCATTATTCAATGCCACAATTAAATATACAATCCCTTAATCCAAATGACCCAATCCAATTGATCAATGGTACATATCTCTGGTCCAAATGGCTCATCTCTACCCAAAAACATCTGAGTTGAGGCTGCATAGAAGCCCAACACTATTTTACTCCATCTCAATGGAAAGATGCTTCCAACTGACTTTCAGACCTTCAGACCTTCAGACAGACTTCAGTTTGTCATTCTGATCGTATTCTTATTTGATTAGATGGCTATTAATATACCGTTGTTACCCTACCCCATAGAGAGATGCAGCACAGAAACAGGACTTTTGCACCACCAAGTCTGTGCTGGCCATCAGCTAACCATCGTATATTAATCCAACAATTTATTTTCACCATAGAAACCCTCATCAACTCCCACTATTCTTCCCCACCCCCACCCTCCAACTCCCCCCCCCCCCCCCCCCCCCCCCCAAACCCCTTGATTCTAGCACTCCCCTAAGCACTGGGGGACCTATGCAATGGCCAAGTGACCTGCCAACCATGTGGGAGGGGACCAAAGCACCTGGAGTAGACCAGTGCATCACAGGCAGAATGTGCAAACTTCACACAGGCAGCACCCAAGTTGGTCAAGGGGCCAATATGAATGAGCAGTTTCTTTTCTTGTGCACTTGCATTTCTGTGTAATGTGCCCTTACATGTGACACATAAAACATTGGCATTCTGAGACCAAGTGGTTTCTCAATATGCCCAGCAAGGCTTCCTGCCCTTTAACTCCATATGACCTGCAGCTTCCCTGCCTGTGGCACTCACACAACCTATTGAACCCATTTGTAACATCCGCACAGTGTTCCAGTGTTATAGAGAGAATCGGCACAGAAACATGTCTTTCAGCTACAAAGAGCAGGGATTAACGGGTCCCTTTCAGAATGGCAGGCAGTGACTAGTGGGGTACCGCAAAGCTCGGTGCTGGGACCCCAGCTATTTACAATATATATGAAGGATTTAGAAGAAGGGATTACAAGTAACGTTAGCAAATTTGCAGATGACACTAAGCTGGGTGGCAGTGTGAACTGTGAGGAGGATGCTATGAGAATGCAAGGTGACTTGGGCAGATTGGGTGAGTGGGCAGATGCATGGCAGATGCAGTTTAATGTGGATAAATATGAGGTTATCCACTTTGGTAGCAAAAACAGGAAGGAAGATTATTATCTAAATGGTGTCAAGTTGGGAAAAGGGGAAGTACAACGGGATCTGGGGGGTCCTTGTTCATCAGTCAATGAAAGTAAACATGCAGGTACAGCAGGCAGTGAAGAAAACGAATGGCATGTTGGCCCAATGGCATAAGGAGTAACCATTTAGAACAGAGATGAGGAAACACTTTTTCGCACAGAGAGTAGTAAGTCTGTGGAATTCTTTGCCTCAGAGGGCGGTGGAGGCCGGTTCTCTGGAAACTTCCAAGAGAGAGCTAGATAGGGCTCTTGAAGATAGCGGAGTCAGGGGATATGGGGAGAAGGCATGAATGGGGTACTGGTTGTGGATGATCGCATTGAATGGTGGCACTGGCTTGAAGGGCCGAATGGCCTACTCCTGCACCTATTGTCTATTGTCAGCTCATCAAGTCTGAGCCATTATGTACCATTTTATGCTAATCCTACATTAATCCCACAATATCCTTTTGGCATCCTCTTCAACTTCTGCCAGATTCTACCAAAACACAAACATATTAGGGATAATTTGCCTTCACCAATTAACCTACGAACCTGTACACCTTGCGATATGGGCAAAAACTGGAACTCCCTAAGGAAGCCAACATTCCACAGGGAGAATGCAGAAACGCTGTGCAGCCAGCATCCAGGGTCAGATTGAATCTGTGTTGTCGTTGTCAGAGTCGCAAGTGATGTCATTGTGCCCCGTGCAATGCTCCTTTAGATGCATTGCAGAAGAACTTGGACCATGATGTCACAAGGTCATCCGTTACTGGGGTTCCTGGGAGATATGGTTCTCGCATCACGCAAACTAACATTAAAACACAACCCAACCTTTCCCTTCATTCTCCACCTGAGACTCAGCCATATTCATGTATCCCTGCCTCGACACATGGTCTCAGATGCCCATCTGTGTTCTCCCCTAGCCTCCTGGTCTCTTTCTCTTCCTGGTCTCTTTCTCTTCCTGGTCTCTGTCTCTCTCTGTCTCTCTCTCGGTCTCTCTCTCTCTCTCTCTCTCTCCCTCTCTCTCTCTCTCTCTCTCTCTCTCTCTCTCTCTCTCTCTCTCTCTCTCTCTCTCTCTCTCTCTCTCTCTCTCTCTCTCTCTCTCTCTCTCTCTCTGTCTCTCTCTGTCTCTCTCTCTCTCTCTCTCTCTCTCTCTCTCTCTCTCTCTGTCTCTTTCTCTCTGTCTCTCTCTGTCTCTGTCTCTCTCTGTCTCTCTCGGTCTCTCTCTCTCTCTCTCGGTCTCTCTCTCTCTCTCTCTCTCTCTCTCTCTCTCTCTCGGTCTCTCTCTGTCTCTCTCTGTCTCTCTCTCTCTCTCTCTCTCTCTCGGTCTCTCTCGGTCTCTCTCTCTCTCTCTCTGTCTCTCTCTCTCTCACTCTCTCTCTCTCTCTGTCTCCCTCTCTCTCCCTCTCTCTCTCCCTCTCTCCCTCTCTCCCTCTCTCTCTCCTGCTCCCCCCTTCTCTCTCCCTCTCTCTGCTCCCTCACTCTCTCTCTGCTCTCTCTCTCTCTCCCTCTGCTCTCCTATTGACACCTCTCTACTGCTGCCTACATTCCCTTATTCTCTCTCATCTCCAAACCTTGATCTCAGGCAAGCCTTTGATCCCTGCTCTCTCGCTGTCACTCACTGATCTTCCCCTCCATGTCAGTCGCCAGACTTTGGCTGTTGCTGAGCTTTCAAGCAGCAAGTGCGTGACCCAAACAGTGGCTTAAAACGTCTCTGCAGGTCCCAATGAATATCACCTGAAAATATATTCTCCAGTGCCCTTACAGAGGGAAGAAAATCTCCCGATAGCAATTAAAGCATCGGCATTGTCCCACAGAAACTAACATCCTGCTAGTAAGGCAACAATATGAAAACTATGACCACAATATCACCTCATCACACCTTTAAATCACGGCACCATGTTTACCATAATAACACACAACCTCTTGCATCTTAATGTTCTGTATTAACATGAATCACCCACAGGCTTTCCTCAATCGAAATTCATAATCTGCTTTTCCTCTCTATGAAGCCCTTCCCCCGCATCAAATTTATTATTTGGATACAGCGTGAATTATCTTGAGGTACTGGTAGTATAATAAAGTGCTACATAAATCCAAATGTCTATTTTCTCTCAGTATCAACTGCAAAGAAATTGAAATACTGACTCAGTTATCTCCCGGGAGTGAGCCTTGCAAAGTCCGACAGTCATCCTCGCTATAATTTGCTGTTTGCTAGGAAATTTCTGAAGGCATCCTGTTGAAATAAGGAGGCACTAACTCTGTACTCCAATATCCAACGCTGCCCTCTTGTCAAAGTTAATCAGTGACAATGTGCCATCAAGTTGTAAAATCCCCTTTTGTTCAAACACCTGGAAAGCCAAGGGTGAAACCTCAAGGCTTTTTGGCCCTTCCTTTTCTTCAGGCTCTGCAATTAAGGAGGAAATGGCTCCCCTTGAACAACCTACAGCATGTGATTCATCTCCTTCAGACTGCACAAACATTACTATAGTTCACCACTGTTAAACTATGCCAGAAACACATTTGAGTAAATATTGTTGCCGATGTGTCAATGGTGTAACACATTGTCAAGTGGATCATAGCACTGAGGAAAAATAGAGGGATTCTTTATAAAAATCATTTGATGCACTATGAATACAGCAAGTACTGTACCTTAGCTTGTCTGAAATGTTCACTCAAAATCATTTGAAATTCCCATCTTTCACTCTTACCCAACAGCTTGCTTCGAACTTGCTTACAACTAATACCTGCTGGCACTCTTTTGGTGTCGGCAGTTCATTCATCTTCATCGGTGTCTGCACGCAGTGACGTATTTCTTTTCAATCCCTCAATCATTTTCCCATAGCATGCTTTATAGTTTATAGTCCAAACAATGAACCTTCTGTTGTCATGGCATCCCCTCCCCCTCCCCCACAACCCCCCTTTGGAACTAATACAATCTGCTTTCTCATACAAGATTCATCTCTATTCCCTTTCATAAACTTTCCTTAGTAAAGTGGTGCTCACTCACTATTGACTTTATTTAGACAACCATTACATGTTCATATTCGGGTAACTTATTGCGTTTACACTGCGAGCTTCCATCAGTGGCACTCGTGCATTTATTTCAAATTAATGAATGGTCATCTGCTGTTAGCTGAGGGAAAACAGTGCTGAGTGTCTGCAGAGAGTGTGACCCATGCTTCTAAATCCCCATTCAGTGGAAGCATTCCACCTTGTATTCTGGCTATTGGGCCCTGTCAGAATGCTGTACATTCCTTCTGAACTGCATTGAAAGTAGTTGATTTCAAATCCAATCTCTTCTCATTTGACAGTCCCTCCATCCAGGACTCAGTAAAGAGAAGGTGGCCAAAACTACAACACATGTTTCCATAATATGAATTGGTTATACTCCAAAGCTTTTCATGGACTAGAGAACTCTATTTTTGTGTTATGCGAGCCTAATGGGTTATAATGCATGACAGGTAGACAAAAAATGCTGAAGAAACTCAGTGGGCGAGGCACCATGGAGGGAGGGAATTGGTCAGGTTTCAGGTCGAGACCCTTCTTCGGACAGGGTTAAAGTGCATATTCAGTCAAGAACTTGACAACCATTTAAAATTGACTTTGTAAAGTGACAAGCAGTAAAAGTAAATAGCAGTGTTGGAAAAAAATTGTCTAAGGAAAAGCATCCTAGTTCCATGTAATCTACCTGCAGTAATCAGGCCGTTGTCTCTTAAGAACGTAGTCTTTCCGTTTGGCCACTGAAATTGGCAAACAATTGCTTCTATTGACAATTGTGCAATGATACTGTAGCGGCACCTGCTAGCGCACGCATATATCGAACCCGGTGTTCGGAAGCCGCGGTCACGTGACTCGGGAGGGGCTGCTTGTTTCGTGCGGTTTTTCACTTGCGTGCGTTAGTTCAGCGCTGACCACCGTTGTGGGCAGACGTGTCTGGAGAACAAGTATACTGGATATCGAACTTTTGAATAAAGATCTGTTGAAAACTCCAGTAGTCGTTTCTCAGACCAATTAAATACTCTATTAAATTGTGTAGCGTACAACTTTAAGTGTTTTTAGCTTGCAGAAACAAAAATAGACATATAGCTCTATTTTTGTTACTGCAAACTAAAATACACCGTAAAAATCCTGAAGGAAAAAAAACGTTGTTTTTATGAGTCTGGAACTCTCCAGTCATTTTTTCCATTGACACAATATTTTTTATAACATGATTTCCTAGAATGCAATATTTAGGAGGGAGTTAGATGTGGCCCTTGTGGCTAAAGGGATCAGGGGGTATGGAGAGCAGGCAGGTACGGGATACTGAGTTGGATGATCAGCAATGATCAATGGATTATATTTGGAATAATAGTAGAAGATATTAATTTAAATAAAGACCAAAACGTTTTTTTTATTATGGGTTAATAATTGGAAAGAAATTGATACTTAAATTTTGGAAAAATACAACCACACCAACTGTTAAAATGTGGATTAGGAATATGATGGACATAGCACACCTTGAAGAAATGAGACTCCGACTAATAGATAAATATGACCAATTCTTAAGGAGTTGGTCTCCTTTCATCGACTTTTTGGAATCATGTGATGCAGCGGTACCGTAAAGATTGCTGATTTCAGTTCATGCCGTGGATAGATCTACATCTCCAAATAAAGATTTGAAAATTTCTCTTTTAAGGGGCCTTCTCTCCTCTTTCTACTTTCCACTTTTTCTTTTTTTTAATATATATACACACACTTCATGTTTTTCTATTCTCTACCATCTATTTTTTCCTTTTTTTTCCCTTTCTAATGTTTTCTTTTTCTTGTCTTGCTTACTTCCTTCTCAAAACATAAAACTAGAGGAGGGACATGACTTGAGAATTAAGGGACAGAAGTTTAGGGGTAACATGAGGGGGAACTTCTTTACTCAGAGAGTGGTGGCTGTGTGGAATGAGCTTCCAGTGAAGGTGGTGGAGGCAGGTTTATTTTTATCATTTAAAAATAAATTGGATAGTTATATGGACGGGAAAGGAATGGAGGGGTATGGTCTGAGCACAGGTATGTGGGACTAGGGGAGAATACGTGTTCGGCACGGACTAGAAGGGTTGAGATGGCCTGTTTCCGTGCTGTAATTGTTATATGGTTATATAGTTATTATATATAGAGGTTGTACATAGAATGGATTACGGTATGACATAGTTGGCACCTAAAATTAGGTTCCACTGTACTGTTTTGTACTGTATTAACTTCTAATAAAATAAACAAAACAAAAAAAAAAACAAAACAAAAAAAAAGCAATGATCATATTGAATAGCGGTGCAGGCTCGAAGGGCCGAATGGCCTACTCCTGCACCTATTTTCTATGTTTCTATGTTTCTTAGGAAAGTAGCGATTACATTACAGCAGAAGTACCTGTACTTCAGGCGGAGTCGCCCTAAGGCCTGAATAATTGCCATAATTTCACCAATATTCAAAACTTCATGCAATGAAGGTCTTCTCAACAAGCTACATATTTGCTTTCAGTGTCTGGAGTACAAGGGTAGCCCGATCCTTTTGTACAACATTTCCCAATTGTGTCATCATTTAATTAATGCTCTGCCTTGCTGTTTGTTTTTTGAAGCAGATATTGCTTATCCATTTGTATTACATCTGCCATGTACTTGCCCGCTTGCTTATTATGTTCAGCTCGCCTTGAAGCCTCACATGGCACACAATGAAGGGAATAGGGTAAGTTTAGGTTTAGGGTTATTATTGTCACGTGTCCCGATGTACAGTGAAAAGGTTTGTTTCGTATGCTATCCAATCAAATCCGATAATTTTATACATAAATACAATCAAGCCTATAGTACTCGATGTCACTGGTGCTCTCTGTTCAAGCAGAAGCAATTTCATCTGCTCCTCATCTCTGATTACTCTGACTACTGCCATTTTGCCTTGGTGATGAGGCAATGCCAAGGCAACTTAAAGTGATTGTCCAATCTATGAAGTGAACCGGGACAGCTCATTAGAGAAGGATAGACAGCCTGATCTCATCACGGACCAGAGGACTTGCAAGGTGTGTTACACTGGGCTTCCCATGTGAACCAGAGACCTTCATGAATCAGAAAGACTTTCCACTCCCTGGGCATCCAGCAGCTGTGAGATCAATCCTATTCCCTATGCCATATTCCCCACAAGTTCACATGAATCGTTTAGTTTTAGCTAGACCATGCTATCGGCCATAGTTCAGCTGTCACGCTGAATGGAGGCTGGTGTTTGTTAGCCAAGAGCTATTCCTCCTTCCTTGGTTCTTCAGCCCCCCCCCCCCCCTGTGCGTTTGATCATTCCGCAGATACAACTCCGACATTCAGCAACCAGGTAGCAGACAGACAGTGGCATTTGGACGCCACAGTGACACAGTGGTAGATCAGCTGCCTCACAGTGCCAGAGACCCGGGTTCAATCCTGGCTACTGCGTGGAGTTTGCGTGTTCTCGCTGTGACGGCGTGGCTGTTCTCCATGGTCTGGTTTCACCCCACATTCCAAAGACGTCAGGTGCGTACGTTAATTGGCTTCTGTAAATTGCCTCTAGTGTGTAGGATGCAAAAGGAGGGAAAACATAGAACCCGTGTACGGGTGATCGATGGTCAGTGTGATATCTCTAAACCAAACTAAACTAAAAGGTCCTTAAGATGAGATTCTGATACCATGGTGAATAGGATTGGCCTGTGGTACTTGCCTGCCAATGGTCCTGTGAAGAGGGTCTTGCTTGCTCTTTATTGCTGTCTCATGCATTCTGTGTAAATCTGCACGATGTATGCACAGCAATATCTGGCATCTTGATCAGCAGGATGAGTCGCCCACCAGCAGATAATGTTGCGGAGCATAGAAAAATAGAAAAATAGGTGCAGGAGTAGGCCATTTGGCCCTTTGAGCCAGCATTGCCATTCAATATGATCATGGCTGATCATCTAAAATCAGTACCCAATTCCTGCTTTTCACCATATGCCTTGATTCCTTTAGCCCTTAGAGCTAAATCTAACTCTCTCTTGAAAACATCCAGTGAATTGGCCTCCACTGCCTTCTGTGGCAGAGAATTCCACAGATTCACAACTCTCTGGGTGAGATTGTTTTTCCTCATATTAGTCCTAAATGGCCTACCCTTTATTCTTAAACTGGTTAAGATCCCTTATCCATCTGCCCACTCACCCAACCTAAACTCCCTTAAGATCCCCTGTCCATCTGCCCACTCACCCAACCTATCCATGTCACCCTGCAGCCTCATAGCATCCTTCTCACAGACCACACTGCCACCCAACTTTGTGTTATAGAATTTAGAAAATTGAGGGGGGATCTTATAGAAACTTACAAAATTCTTAAGGGGTTGGACAGGCTAGATGCAGGAAGATTGTTCCCGATGTTGGGGGAAGTCCAGAACAAGGGATACAGTTTAAGGATAAGGGGGAAATCTTTTAGGACCGAGATGAGAAAAACATTTTTCACACAGAGAGTGGTGAATCTCTAGAATTCTCTGCCACAGAAGATAGTTGAAGCCAGTTCATTGGCTATATTTAAGATGTGGCCCTTGTGGCTAAAGGTATCAGGGGGTATGGAGAGAAGGCAGGTACAGGATACTGAGTTAATGATCAGCCATGATCATATTGAATGGCGGTGCAGGCTCGAAGGGCCGAATGGCCTACTGCTGCACCTATTTTCTATGTTTCTATGTTTATGTATCTTCAAACTTGGAGATGTTACATTTAATTCCCTCGTTAATATTCAGTATATTGTAAATAATTGGGATCCCAACACCGAGCTATGCGGCATCCCACTAGTCACTGCCTGCCATCTTGAAAAGGACCCGTTAGTTCCTACTCTTTGCTTCCTGTCTGCCAACCAGTTCTCTATCCATGTCATTACCCTACCCCCAATACCATGTGCTCTAATTTTGCACATTAATCTCTTGTGTGGAACCTTGTCAAAGGCTTTTTGAAAGTCCAGATACACCACATCCACTGGCTCTTCCTTATCCATTCTACTTGTTACATCCTCAAAAAATTCCAGAAGATTATTCAAGAATAATTTCCCCTTCATAAATCCATGTTGACTTTGACCGATCCTGACACTGCTTTCCAAATGTACTGCTATAACATCTTTAACAATCAACTCAAGCATCTTCCCCACTACCAACGTATAGCTAACCGGTCTATTATTACCCATTTTCTCTCTCTCTCCTTTCTTGAGTTACATTGGGTACCCTCCAATCCACAGGAATTGATCCAGAGTCGAGAGAACATTGGAAAATGATCACCAATGCATCCACGATTTCTAGGGCCACTTCCATGAGTACTCTGGGATGCAGACCATCAGGCCCTGGGAATTTATTTGCCTTCAGTCCCGACAGTTTACCAAACACCATTTTCTGACTAATGTGGATTCCCTTCAGTACCTCCCTTCCTCTAGATCCTCGGCCCCCTAGTATTTCCGGGAGATTGTTTGTATCTTCCTTAGTGAAGACAGAACCAAAGTACTCGTTTAACTGTTCTGCCATTTCCTTGTTTCCCATTATAAATTCACTTGTCTCTGATTGTAAGGGGCGTAACTTTGTCTTCACTAATCTTGTCCTTTTTACATATCTGAAGAAGCTTTTAGAGTCAGTTTTTATATTCCCCGCAAGCTTTCTTTCATACTCTTTTTGCCCCCTCTTAATTAACCCCTTTGTTGAGTTCTAAATTTCTCCCAGTCCTTAGGTTTGCTGCTGCCTCTGGCCAATTTCAATGCCTTTTCCTTGGATTTAACACTATCCTTGATTTCCCTCGTTAGCCACGGTTGAGCCGCCTTCTAAATTTTATTTTTTCGCCTGACAGGGATGAACAATTTTTGGACTCTTGGCCATTGCATCCATTGTCAACCCTTTAAATATAATTTTCCAGTCTATCCTAGCCCATTCCCGTCTCATACCTTCAATGTCTCCTTTATTTAAGTCAGGACCCTTGTCTGATTTAACCATATCACTCTCCATCTCAATGTAGAATTCCACCATATTATGGTCACTGTTGCCCAAGGGGCCTTATACAACAAGATAGCTAAGTAATCCTTCCTCATTACACAATACCCACTCTAGGATAGCCTGCCCTCTAGTCAGTTCCTCTACATATTGGTTTAAAAACCCATCCCGTATACATTTCAGGAAATCCTCCTCATCAGCACTGTTACCAGTTTGGTTGGCACACCCTATATGTAGATTAAAGTCACCCATGATAACTGCTGTACCTTTGCTACACACGTCCCTAATTTCCTGCTTGATGATACCCCCAACCTCCCTACTGCTGCTCGGTGGTCTGTGTACAACTCCAACAAACGTTTTCTGCCCTTTGCTATTTTGCAGTTCTACCCGTACCGATTCTACAGCATCCAAGCTAATGTCTCTCATTACTATTGCATTAATCTCCTCTTTAACCAGCAATGCCACTACAGCTCCTCTTCCTTTCTGTCTATCCTTCCTGAATATTGAATACCCCTGCACGTTTAGCTCCCAGCCTTGGTCAGCCTGGAGCCATGTCTCCGTAATTCCAACTATATCATATTCCTTAACTACCAACTGTGCATTCAATTCATCCACCTTATTACGAATCATCCTCACATTAAGACACAAAGCTTTCAGGTCTGTTTTTCTTATCTCCCTTCTACTTTTTGCTTCTGTCCTCCTTTTATGGCCCTCTGTCTCCTTGCATTGGGTCCCATCCCCCTGCCCTGTTAGATTAAACATGACCTTTCCCACACTTTCCGGTTAACTGCACGCATACGCTTCCATATTCTTGACTCCCCCCCCCCCCACTGTTTAGTTTAAACCCAACCCGTGTAGCACTAGTAAACCTGCGTGCCAGAATGTCCCTCCCCTTCCAATTAAGGTGCAACCCGTCCCTTTTGTACAGGTCACCCCTGCATCAGAAGAGATTCCAGTGGTCTATAAATCTAAATCCCTGCCCCTTGCACCAACTCCTCAGCCACACATTCAGATCCCCTATCTCCCTGTTCCTGCCCTCACTAGCACGAGACACCAGAAGCAACCCAGAGATAACCACCCTAGAATTCCTGCTTTCTAGCCTCCTGCCTAGTTCTCTATAGACACGTCGCAGAACCTCCCTCCTCTTCTTACCCTCGTCATTTGAGTCTACATGCACAACTATTCCCCTTCCCTCTTGAGGATGTTCTGAAGTCGGTCTGTGACGTCTTGGGCCCTGGCACCAGGGAGGCAACAGACCATCCTCGAGTCATGCCTGTCGCAACTATGGCTTTGCCTGATGTCGGTCTCGCCGGTCGAGTCTCAGCGCTACGATTCGAGTCACAGACTGTCGGCCACTCGGACTGGAAGCGACGTCTGCCCCGACAGCTCCCAAGAGGGTGTACCTGTTCGCAAGAGGTACTTCCACCGAGGTCTCCTTCTCTCGTTTCACCTCCTTCCTTATCGTCTCTACCCATCGCACCTCCTGCACTTGGAGTGACGACCTGACGATAGGTCCTGTCCAGGAAGTTTTCGTCGCCCCAGATGGACTGCAGGTCATCCAGCTGCTTCTCCAGTTCCCTAACTCGGTCCCTGAGGAGCTGCATCTGGACACAGTCCCCACAGGTGTAGTGGTCAGTGACGCCAGCCCTGCCCCTGACTTCCCACATCCTGCAACAATCGCACTGCAATAACATTCCTGCCATCACAAGTCTAAATATTCAAATTAAATTAAACACACAACTGATTAAATGTACCCTCCTCGCCAAAGACTCTTAAGTCAAAGACTCGCACTTCATCTCAACAATGCCCCTCCCAACAGGCAGCTCCACTATGCCTGAACTTAATTTTATCCAAACAAGTCAACTATCCACTCGACTAATTAGGATGTCTCAGCCAATCCACACTCGCTGGTCTGACTGCTGCTTCTGTGCAACCTACAAGGTAATTGCCTCTCTAATGAGCCGTCCTGGTTCATTTCATAGCTTGGCCAATCACTTGGCCAAACATTCTTTGGCACTGCCTTCTCACCTCGGCACATCTGTGGAGGTTGGTGAGAGTTATTGTGGATCTTTCAAACTTCCTGAGTCTCCCAAGAAAGTGCTTTCTTGACCATTACTGGTCCAGGACAAGTTCATGGTGATATTAACTCCTCGGAATTTGGAGCTTTAAATCATCTCTACTTCAGCACCATCAATGTGTACTGGGTATATGTACCACTTTGATTCCTGAAGTTGATCACTGTCTCCTTTGTCTTGCTGATAATGAGGGAAAGATGTGGCTTGACAGCAGATTACGTGCCCAATCTCCTTCCTGTCATTTTTGTCATTTTTTGTGGTGTCATCTCCAAATTTGTAAATTGAGTTGGCTTGGTCTTTGGCAGCCGTTGTGGGTGTATAAGGAGTAAAGAGGGGGGGCTGTGAATGCATCCTTGTGGAGCATCAGTGTTGAAGATTATTGTAGAGGATGATTTGTCATTTATCCTCACTGATTGTGGTCTGTTGGTCAGGAAGACAAGGATCCAATTGTAGAGTTGAGTGCTTACTCCAAGTTCCACGAGTTTGGATGAGCTTGGATGGGATAAGGTATTGAAAGCAGAGCTGTCGTCTATGAACAGGAGATAGACACAAAAAGCTGGAGTAACCTTCTTCAGACTGGTTAGGGAAAAGGGAAATTAAAAATATAGTTGGTGATGTGGAGAGATAAAGAACAATGAATGAAAGGAATGCAAAAAAGTAACAATGATAAAGGAAACAGGCCGTTGTAAGCTGTTTGTAGGGTGAAAATGAGAAGCAAGTGCGACTTGGATTGGGGAGGGATAGAGAGATAGGGAATGCCGGGGCTACTTTACCTGAAGTGAGAGAAATCAATATACCACTGGGCTCGAAGCTGCCCAAGCGAAATATGAGATGCTGTTCCTCCAATTTGCATTTAGCCTCACTCTGGCAATGGAGAAGACTGAGGACAGAAAGGTCTGTGTAAGAATGGGAAGGTTAATTAAAGTGTCCAGCAAGTGGGAGATCAGGTTAGTTCAGGCAGGCTGAGCGAAGGTGTTCCGCAAAACAATCGCCCAGTCTGTGTTTGGTTTTGACGATGTATAAGAGTCCACATCTTGAGGTTGGAGGAGGTGCAAGTGAACCTCTGTCTAACCTGAAACGACTGTTGGGGTCCCTGGACAGAGTCGATGAGTTGGCGGAGGTATAGCGACAGGTGTTGCATCTTCTGCGGTTGCAGGGAAAGGTACCTGGGGAGGGGGTGGTTTGGGTGGGAAGGGATGAGTTAACCAGGGAGTTGCGGAGGAAACGGAAGGTGGAAAGGGGTGTAGATGGGACAATGTGGCGAGTGGTGGGATCCCGTTGGAGGTGGCATAAATTTCAGAGGATTATGCGATGGATGATGGGGTGGAAGGTAAGGACTAGAGGGACTGTCTCTGTAATGACATGGGGGAGGGGGAGCAAGGGCGGAGCTGTGGGGTACCGAGGAGACACGAGTGAGGGCCTCATCTATGATGGGAGAGGGGAACCCCCGTCCCCTAAAGAATGAGGACATCTTGGATGTTCTAGTACAGGACACCTCATCTTGGGCACAGATGCGGTGTAGACGGAGGAATTGGGAGTAGGGGATAGAGTCTTTGCAGGAAGCAGGGTGGGAAGAAGTGTAGTCGAGATAGTTGTGAGAGTCAGTGGGTTTGTGATAGACGTCAGTCCATAGTCTATTTCCTGTGATGGAAACTGTGAGATCAAGAAAGAGGATGGAGGTGTCGCAGATGGTTCAAGTAGTCAAGGGGTCTCTCTGATCCAGGTGTTCCAGGGATGAGTGTCGTGCCAGGTATTGGCATCAGCCGCGGACCTGCTGTGGCGGTGGGCGAAGTAAGTGGGTCGAGGTTCCTTGGTAGATTGGTGTTTGGTGGATTTAATGCATTCCATAACCAGCCTCTCAAAACACTTCATGATGGTGGATGTCGAGGCTGCTGGATAGTAACCATTAAGGCATGAGATCTTGCTTTTCTTTGGCACCGGGATGATAGTTGTCTTCTTGAAGCAGAAGGGTACTCTCAAGGCTTAGGAGTGATTAAGGATGTCCGTGAATACTTCCTCCAGTTGGTACACGCAGTTCGTAAGGACGTGACTAAGGATCACGGCTGGACCTGTCGATCCTGGGTTCATCCTCAGGAAGGCTGATCTAACCTGCAACAGTGACTCTGGGAAGAGGTGCAGTCGAGTGTGATGGGACCGATGTCATCGCTCTGTTGGCCTTCTGCCTAAAGCGTGCTTAGAATCCGTTAAGTTCATCAGGTAGGGCTGCACTACCACCAGCGATGTTGCCTAACTTGGCTTTGCAGCCAGATATCTTAGTCAGACCTTGCCATTGTCTGCAGGTGTCTGAATGATTATACTGGGACTCATTTTTGTCCTGTTATCGTCTCTTGGCGTGCTTGATCGCTCTGCGAGGATCATAGCGGGCTTTCTTGCATAGAAACATAGAAAATAGGTGCAGGAGGAGGCCATTCGGCCCTTCGAGCCAGCACCGCCATTCATTGTGATCATGGCTGATCGTCCCCTATCAATAACCCGTGCCTGCCTTCTCCCCATATCCCTTGACTCCACTAACCCCTAGAACTCTATCTAATTCTCTCTTAAACCATCCAGTGACTTGGCCGCCACTGCCCTCTGTGGCAAGGAATTCCATAAATTCACAACTCTCTGTTTTTTTTTTTCTCACCTCAGTCTTAAATGACCTCCCCTTTATTCTAAGACTGTGGCCCCTGGTTCTGGACTTGCCCCATATTGGGAACATTTTTCCTGCATCTAGCTTGTCCAGTCCTTTTATAATTTCATTTGTCTCTATAAGAATCCCCCTCATCCTTCTAAACTCCAGTGAATACAAGCCTAGTCTTTTCAATCTTTCCTCAAATGACAGTTCCGCCATCCCAGGGATCAATCTCGTGAACATACGCTGCACTACCCCAATCACAAAGGATGTCCTTCCTCAAATTAGGAGGCCAAAACTGTACACGGTACAATTTCTTGTACCACTCAGGATCATTTTGCTTGTTTCCAGCAGACCTAGCCTTAACCTGGGAATGGACCTCGCAGTTCATACATGGTTCGACAACTCCCAGATTGTCTTGTTCGACACACAGTCTTGCATGCACTTATTGATGAAGTCAGTCAAGGCAGTCATGGCGGAGAAGTCATTTTTAATTGATGTGTAGAATGGTCAAGGGTGTTCTGGCCCTTGGTGCGATGAGACATGTTGGTAGTATGTTGGTAGTATGCCCCTGTTGGCTTGTGTAGGAAAGGAATCGCAGATGCTGGTTTACACCGAAAATAGACACAAAGTGCTGGAGTAACTCAGTGAGTCAGAATCTCTGGAGAAATTAACTAGGTGATGTTTTAGGTCAAGAAAGATACAGCGCGGAAACAGGCCCTTCGACCCACCGAGGCCGTGCTGCCCAGCGATCCCCGCACATTAACACTATCCTACACACTCTAGGGACAATTTACACTTATACCAAGTATACAAACCCAAGCCAATTAACCTACAAACCTGTACGTCTTTGGGGTGTGGGAGGAAAACGAAGATCTCTGAGAATACCCACACGGTCACGGAGAGAATGTACAAACTCCGTACAGACAGCACCCATAGTCGTGATTGAACCTGCATCTCTGGTGCTGCAAGCTCTGCAATCTACCACTATGCCACCATGCCCGTTACTCTGGCATTTTGCGTCTATCCTGCTACAATGACCTGGCTTCAGGGTGTTTTGGCTCAAGGCTATTGATAGCAGAGTACAATTCATTCAGAGCAGCTTGATGTCCCGCATGTGGACTGCTGTCCGGAGAGCTGAGGTGAATTCCCTCGGCTGACGGTTGGGACGATACATCATGGTCAGATATTCTCAGTCCGCGGAACATTAGCTCGCCAGGACTGCCACATGGGAGCAACAAGAGGTATTTTGAATCACCATTCCCTCTCCCTCTCCCACCCCCAGGCACTTAAAATATGAATGCATTTTATACAGTTGATTTTGTTGCTCGTTGCTCTACGATGACACAAGTTCTGTAAGATAAAACATCAAAGTAACATTGAAGTAAAATTTCAAAGGTGTCAAGGAGCTTTTGAAAATGTGTGATTTTGTTGCTCCTCGAAGCTCTGATTATGTTTGATATCCATACCTGCGCACAATAAATAATAAAATAAAAGTTTGCCTTGCCTTCATTTTTATTTTACTTTTTCCTTCCTTAACAATTCTTGGTAAAGTTTTCCTTTTCATTTTCTATTCTTGCAGTCATTACTCCCTCTCCCTCTCTCTCGCTTTCTCTTATTATTTTATTACAGAAAGTCTCCTGTTGATTTCGACCACATGAATTTTCCCACAATAATGAGCTGTGCATGCTATAGATAGGAGCAAGAAAAGAATCCTGCTCTCCCAAGGGCTGAAGCTGGGATACAGTTCCGCCAGAGAGGTACATTTGGAGAAGGACCAGGATCTGTTGGACTCGTGCCTTGGTAATAATATAATGACAAATTATGCTCAAGGGGGTTTGGTGTTTCTTGGGCCCCATCTCCTAATGTTATACAGGCCTAGGGCGCTCTGGAGTTGCCCTGGGAATCCTTCGCAGCTTTTCCCCTGGGTGGTCCGGTAATACTCACCCCAGCTGAGAGCAGAGAGTGGGATCATTGTGAGCTTATTGGGAGCCCAAGATAGAGAGGCCATTGTGAGCAGGCTGAGAGGTCAAAGGTTGTTACTAAATGAAATGTCATTGAACCAGCGAGATTGATATCTGCAAACATTTGTTGCTCAAAGGGAATTGTTAAAAATGCGTGCTTCATTTTTTTTGGAGCAAACCTGATACTGATGGGTTTAAACATAGACTCGTAAGGAGGAGGAGGTCAGATTAATGGGGATGATTGCATGTTCAAGACGTTTTAGTGGCGCTTTACAAGGTCCTTAGTTTTTTTGTGGAATAAAGTACTTTTTATAGATGAAGACATTGAATCTAATGGAAGATCTGGATTTGTTTATTTTAAGTCCAAAGAGAAGACACATGAACAGAGACATAGCAAACACTAAGGACATACATACAAGATATTAACAGGAAGACTGTACTGCGAGTGAAGGCCTCAAGCAAGGAAAGAGTCTGTCAGGAAGGTACACAAAAATGCTGGAGAAACTCAGCGGGTGCAGCAGCATCTATGGAGCGAAGGAAGTAGGTAACGTTTCAGACTGATGGGGGACTGATGGGGGGGGGGGGGGGGGGGGGGGGGGGGGGGGGGAAGAAAGAAAAAAAAAAAGGAGGAGGAGCCCGAGGGCTGAGGGAGGGGGGAGATAGGAAGGGGAGGAGACAGCAAGGGCTAACAAAATTGGGAGAATTCAATGTTCATGCCCCCAGGATGCAGACTCCCCAAGCGGAATATGCTCCCCAATGCTGTTCCTCCAATTTCCGGTGGTGCTTGCTCTGGCCGTGGAGGAGACCCAGGACAGAGAGGTCGGATACGGTATGATTTGACTAGTGATCTTGCTAAAGCAGACAAATAGGACTATCTGTTCAAGACTTCAGTATGATTATTTCTCAGAAAAATCCACATGGGCTCTGTCTGGTTTGGAGAGGCAAACATGAGGACAGTACACTGGATGAGACTTGGCTACACCAGCCAGGCTGAAACAAACCAGACAGAGGTCCTGTGAGTAGGGGGAGTAAGGCCCACAGCAATTAATTGCGGTTAAACAAGGTTTAAACGAGCCGGCATTAAATATCAGAGTTAGAATACAGTATCTGTTTCATAACATGTTGAGTCACTGACTAGACAGAGCTTTGGTTCTGAAACTTCTGATGCATGTCATCTCTTTACAAATAGAATTGAACGAGTTAAAAGAAGAATGCTTAGTATTTTGGCATCAACAAATTGGGATCTGCTCAGCATGCAGTCACTCAAGCAGAATACATAGTAGCATATAAATTATGCAGAAAACCTAGTAAGTTTGAAAGAAGTGCTAGAAATGGATCATGGTGAGTTTAAAGGGAATGCAGAGAGCATCACCTGGTGAAGCAAATACTGAATTATCAACATCTCCAAATGGGGCGAAAGATTGCAACCTTCATGTTATCCGCCCTGTTTCGACAAATGCAATCAACCTGGCGTGCACAATCAAGTAAGATCAAATAGAACAAGTTGTCCTGCAACATTAGGCTGTGCAGGCCACACGCAAGAAGAAGAAGATCTCCAAATAATCGGATAGCCGTTTATTTGAGTATTTCGTCACCTATTTCATAAATGTATTTGGATTTGCAATGTCATGACTGACATATTAACTTACAAGATGGAAGATCAAGTGTAGACCCTTGAGCTTGCACTGGGCCTCCCACAGTTCAGGACGATGTCTACTGTACATGGACTTTAGTGAAGCATTAGACAAGGTCTCTCATGGTAGGCTGATTCTGAAATGGAACTCTAAAACGATGCAGTATCTTGGTGTAACTATAACCAAAACACTTTCCAACTTGTTTGAAACTAATTATAACAAAATTGAAGAAAACATCAATAAGGATGTTGAGAGGTGGTCGACCCTTCCTCTAGACTTCAGTGCCAGAATACAAACGGTAAAAATGAATATCCTACTATATTTATTCCAATCCCTTTACCCCAATTAATGTTCCCCGAGGTAAATTCATAGCCTGGGATAAAATGATCTCTAGATTCATTTGAAATAGCAAAAAACCAAGAATAAAATTAACAATTCAACTGCCGAAAAGCAAGGGTGGAATGGCTTTACCAAATCTGAAGAAATACTTTCATGCAGCTCAACTCAGACCTCTGGCTTGTTGGTGTAGACCTGATTATGAATCTCGATGGAAAGAAATGGAAAGGGAGATACAGGGTTACCAGACCCAGATTTTGGTGGGAGACAAATATCTTGGAGGGGCTTTGAGACATGCTATGGATCCAATAGTAGCATTTACGTTAGACATATGGAATGTTATAGTGGAAAAATACAAATTAAAAAGAGGGGTTCACGCATTGAAGTGGTTCACATATGACTCAAAGTTTAAGCCAGAGGTGTATGATTCAAAATTCAAAGAATGGGCACAAAAAGGCATAACGGCAATGTATACAGTTTCAGAAAATGGCGAGTTTATGAGCTTCCAAGATTTAAAGTCAAAGTATGGTCTCGAAAACAAAGATTTTTTTAGATACTTGCAATTAAGAGACTACTTTATAAAAGAGATAAGGCCAGAACTAGATGAAACTTCAAATAATGTGATCAAGGTGATTGTGGATGCATACAAACAGAAGGGGTCTCGGGTCATCTCTGCTTTCTACCAAGCTCTGGTGGGAAGCGGGGGAGAATCAACGCTCTACATAAAAACAAAATGGGAAGCAGAATTAAAGATTCAAATAACAGAAGAAGAATGGTATCAAATGTGTGAAACACAATGTTCATCCACAAGCTCACTAGTATGGAGAGAATTTTGCTGGAAGAATCTATCTCGCTTTTTTATAACACCCAAAATAAAAAGCAGACAACTTGCTGTCCAACAACACTGTTGGAGGCTGTGTGGGAGTACGGAGGCAGACCACTCGCATATTTTCTGGAACTGTGTAAAGATAAGGCCATACTGGGAAAATGTTAATGCAGCTGTAAATAATATCTTGGGTTATAAAATCCCAAATACCTGCCCTGTGATGTATCTGGGGCGTATTCAAGATAGTGTAAAAATAGAAGATACATATTTGATTAAAGTTTTGCTTTCAGCAAGTAAGAAGGCCATTAAGTGGCTTAATGAAAAAAGTCCAAAACAGGAACAGTGGTTAGAAATTGTGTGAGACATCTTTAATATGGAGAAATTGACATATTCCTTGAGAGTCAAGGAGAATTCATTTGAGAAGATCTGAGAAAAATGGACTGTTTATTTGAGCTATGACACCAATTAGATAAATGCCGAGCTAGATATGGGAAGATTGCGTAATATAGAGCTAGATGGTATGTTTGTATGAATGTTGAATTATCTCCAGATAACTAATCAATGTAATGGTTTTTCTTTTTTTAATTTGGTAAGTGAACCACACGGTCTTACTCCAATTTTTTTTTTATTTACCTCTTTTTTTCCCCCCATCTACTTATTTTTTTATTTTGATTGCTGTTTTTCTTACTTTGTTTTATTTATGGTGATGGTGTTGCACTGTTTTGACAATATCTCTTAAAAATCAATAAAAATTTAAGTGAAAAAAAAAAAAAAGATTCAGGGCGGCATGGCGGCGCAGCGGTAGCGTTGCTGCCTTACTGAGCTTGCAGCGCCAGAGACCGGTTCAATCCCGACTATGGGTGCTGTCTGTACGGATTTGCTATCTTCTCCCCATGAGCGCGTGGGTTTCGTCTGAGATCTTTGGTTTCCTCCCACACTCTAAAGACGTACAGGTTTGTAGTTAATTGGCTTGGTATGTGTAAAAAATTAACCCTGGTGTGTGTAGGTTACTGTTAATGTGCAGGCATCGCTGGTCAGGGGGAAATCGGTGGGCCGAAATGCTTGTTTCCGCTATGTATCCCTAAACTAAAATTAAAAAACGGAACTAAACTAAAAGCACACGTGATCCACGGAGACTTGGTAGATTGGATTCATAATTGGCTTGGTCATAGAAGACACAGGATAGTGGTGGGGGGAGGGGGGTTGTTATTTTGACAGAAGGTCTGTGACCAATGGTGTTCTTTGCGACATATATAACTGATTTGGATGAAAATGGAGGCACGCTGGTTAGTCAGTCAGTTTGCAGACAACGTAAAAATTGGTGGAGTTTTGGTTAGTGAGGATGCAACGGGATATAGATCAGAGGAAATATGGGCAAAGAAATGGTAGATGGATTTTAATGAGTTGTTGCAGTTTAGGAGGTCATGTGTTAGAGGAAAGTATACAGTGAGTAGTAGGACCCTAAAGGCCCTGTCCCACTTTCACGACCTAATTCACGACCTCTGCCGAGTTTGCCCTTGACTCATACTCGCAGCATGGTCGTCACAAGGTCATAGGAGGTCATAGGTAGGTCACAGCAGGTCGTGATGCTAGTCGTAGGGTCTCGTGGCATCAACTAGGTCGGGGCGTTTTTCTAGCATGATGTAAAATATCCACGAGTAAAAAAGGTTGTGAAGTAGGTCGTGAAAGTGGGACAGGCACTTTAGGACCATTGATGATCAGAGGGATCTGGCTGTGCAAATCCAAAGCTCCCTGAAAGTGACCACACAAATAGATAGGATGGTAAAAAAAAGGCACATAGCATACTTGCCTTTATCAGTAGAGGCTTTGAGTATAAAAGCTAGCTAGTCATGTTCAAGCTTTATACGACATTGGTTAGGCCCTATTTGGAATTTTGCATGGAGTTCAGGTAACTGCATTAAAGGAAGGATGTGGAGGCTTTGGAGAGAATGCAAAGGACGTTTTCCAAGATATTGCCTGAATTAAAAGGCATTAGCTAAAAGGAGAGGTTGGACAAACTTGGAGGTTTCCTCTGGAGCGCCGGAAGGTAAGGGGTGGCCTGAGAGGCACAGATAGGGCTGAGTGTTAGAATCTTGTTCCCGAGGTGGAAGTGTCAAATACTAGAAGGCACAGATTTAAGGTGAATGGGGAAAAGTTTGCAAGTGAATTACTGCTGCACCTGGAATGATTATTTGGGTTCCAGGATGTTCGAAAGGGAAGAAGTTATATGAAAAGAATCCAACACAAGGACTACTGAAAACCTGTCAAATAAAGCAAACATCAGTCCTTATAATGAGTGTGGTCTATATGTAGAAACTGTCTTCAGGCATTTGAATAAAATGAATGCAAAAGAGATGAAAATTAGAAATTGTTTTCAAACTCTTTCAGGTATATAATGTTAATGGACAGAAATCAAGGTGAGGCAATTTCTACAAATATATTAAATGAGACAATGGTAAGAGAAAGGAAGTATGACTTGATCTTCATTGATTCTCTGGGTTGAACCTTTTAGTATATCTTTCGGCACAGGTTTAGAAGGCAGTACTACATGAAACATGATTTTACTTTGGAGTCACGTGAGTGACTATGTGAAGAGCCCGCTCAGCACGCATGCGCGGCATTGCGTTCAGCAGTGCAACAGCGGCCGCATCGGGAGTCAGGCGCTCCCGCTACAGGGTGAAAGAACGGACCGTCAGGTAAGTACCCTGAGGTCGGGCTTTCTTTCACAGGGAGCCTTCTGCTTCATTTCAGGCAGAGAAGAAAGGCTCTTGGACAAACCTGTCCCCCGCTCGACTCCACGGAGGAGCGTTCCATCTGGGGGGGGGGCAGCAACAAGGCGGTAGGACCGCTTACCGGGCGCTCCGCTATCCCCGACACCGTGCCGAGCCCAGTCCCGCTAGCGCCTGAGCAGCGGGCTGGAAGTAAAGCTACCGAAGAAGCGTCCGGCCGGTGGCTTCCGACTTGTCGGACGGGGACGTCTTTCCACCCGCACGGGGGAGAAACAGCCGCCTGAGCCGCATGGAGCGGCTCCTGGAGCAGGTGCTCCAGCGAGACGCACTTCGTGAGGGGCGCTCTCGCAGGGGGAGTTCAGGCACTCCCTCCACAGTGTCTTGTGCACTGTCCATTGCTTCCTCCTTACCCGAGGGTAGCTTTGGTGACCAGGACTGGGCTGGTCAAGAAGAGGGGACGCTGGCTGAAGATGTCGGGAGTATGCAAGGGGTGCAGGAACAGGAAGAGCTGCTGGGTGTGGTGGACCGCTACGTGGCAGCCCCACGTGCAGGAGGCCTTTAAAGTCCAAACTAGCGGCCAGCATTAACCACCTCTCCAACCAGCCCCTACAGGAGCAGGTGGTCAATGAGGCCTTAGAAACGTATACAGCTCCAGAGAACTGTGAGTCCCTCAAAGTGCCGGCTGTAAACAGCCAAATCTGGGGGCACGTTGGGGCAAATATTCGGAACCAGGAGCTAAAACTGCAGCGGATCCTCAGGCTCCTGATGTCAGCCATCACATCATTTGCTCGTTCCGTGGACA
Organism: Leucoraja erinaceus; assembly: GCF_028641065.1. Lineage (NCBI taxonomy): Eukaryota > Metazoa > Chordata > Chondrichthyes > Rajiformes > Rajidae > Leucoraja > Leucoraja erinaceus. The sequence continues at coordinate 157,294,585 of NC_073377.1, forward strand.
AATACGGAGATGACATCAACCTTCGTAAACAAATCATAAGACCTGCCATAAAATCCTAAATTTGCGGGGTTGTGCAAAACTCCAGCCACTGAGCCAGACCCACTGCTCTTTGGCAAAAGCCTCACAAAGCATAGGAAGGGTATGGAAGAGGCCTTAAAAAACTTTCGGTCTCATGAGGGCAGGACGAGCAAACCAAAAACCAAAAATAATAATTCCCAAGCAGCAGCACCCCAATCCGTCCACCAGTCGACGTCTACCATATGGGACTGGTGAAAGCTCGGGGTCCGCATTCTATCACCGGAAGTCTTCTTTAGACCAGGGCCCAGAGCGGACCATGGAAAATGCGCCACCCCCCAACATCACCGCCATGTCAGACAACGTGCTAGACTCGTTGGACCGGCAGGAAACAGAAGAAATACCCATAATCATGGAGGTAGGTGGGTCTGGTTCCTACCAGTGTATAGAAAATAGGGGCTTAATACTAACAGGGGGGAGATTACACCTGTTTAAAGAAGCACGGGAGTCTATCACGAATGATCAGTATATACTCAATGGCATTAGTGGATACAAAATACAATCCATACTAGAAAAATTGCCACCAGTTCAACATTCACCCCAGCGGGTATTTTCCCTCTCAGTTAAAGAAAAACGAGAGGGACAAGCTGAACTGGTGAGACTAATTACAAAGGGTATCATTGGGAAAACAAAACATGAACCCTTGGAATTCATATCAAATATATTCACTAAACCCAAAAAAGATGGTGGATGTCGCATCATCATTGACTTAACTTCACTAAATATGTTTGTTAAGTATATACATTTCAAAATGGAAACGTTTGTTACTGCCAAACAACTAATTTCCAAAGGATACTTCATGGCAAGCATTGACCTCAAAGATGCTTACTATTCAGTACCATTCACAAGGATCATCGCAGACACCTGAAGTTTACCTGGATGGGGCAGCTATGGCAGTTTAAAGCATTACCCAATGAGTTAACATCAGCCCCAAGATTATTCACAAGATACTAAAACCAGCTCTGTTAATATTAAGAAGACAAAAACATATTGTCATGGCATATCTTGATGATATCTTAATATTAGGCAAGACCATGGAATTGACTATGTCAGCTCTTTCAGCTACCAAACAGTTGTTCGAAACCCTGGGATTGTCTTACATCCAGATAAATCTAAGTTGAAGCCATCCACAATCTGAAGAAGGGTTTCGGCCCGAAACGTTGCCTATTTCCTTCGCTCCATAGATGCTGCTGCACCCGCTGAGTTTCTCCAGCTTTTCTGTGTAACCCACAATCATGGACTACTTGGGCTTCACAATTAATTCAGTCTACGTGACTGTAACATTGCCAAGAGACAGAACAGTTGAATTGGCACAATCATGCAACAATTTAATGGTCAACGATCGACCAACTATTCGACAAGTAGCAGAGTAATTGGGAAAATGGTAGCAGCATTCCGGCTACACAATTCGGACCTTTGCACTGTCAAAACTTACAAAGAGCAAAGGTACAGGCACCAAAACGACATGCAGGTCATTATGATCGTGTCATGAAGTTACCCACTGAAGCAATATCAGAACTACAGTGGTGGGCAAAAAACGTTTGGCATAGTTTCAGCCCTATTATCATCACTAACCCTACGTTAGTTATCCAAACAAATGCCAGTGCTCAAGGCTGGGGAGCAACTAACTCCATATACAGCACAGGTGGTAGATGGACTAACCCAGAGTCATCATTACCACTTACACTGGGCATTAATTATCTAGAGATGTTGGGTGACTTTTATGGTTTAAAAGCATAGCATCAAATATGCATCACTTGCATGTACGGTTACAAATAGATAATACTACGGTGGTGGCCTACATTAACCATATGGGCGGCATAAAATCGATATCATGCGACAAGTTGGTCAACACAATTTGGCAATGGTGTGTCGAAAGACATATTTGGCTATCAGCAACTTACCTGCCAGGTAAGCTAAATACAGTGGCAGACACCAGGTCACGTAAATTTAATGACAACATCGAATGGATGTTAAACCCCAAAAAATTTGCAAAAGTTATCAAGCAATATGGCACGCCAGATATCGATTTATTTACATCAAGGTTAAATCACCAGGTACCTATGTATGTCGCTTGGGAACCAGACCCTGAGGCAGCAGCGGTAGAAGCGTTCGCGCTGGATTGGGGAAATTCTTCTTCTATGCATTTCCTCCCTTCTGCCTCATCAGTCAGGTACTACGCACAATACAAATGGACTCTGCTTCAGGTATTTTAATAGTACCCGACTGGCCTACGCAGCCATGGTTCCCAATACTCCATGACATGGTTGTTGAGACTCCGATGGTATTCCCCAGTGACCCAGGGTTATTAACGCCCAGTGTCGGGCACAAGCTACCCGTGCCATGAAAAAATCAAACTCCTGGGTTGCAGATTCAGCACAAACCACTTCTGGGACTGGGATTATCAGAACAAACCGTCGACACCATGTCAGCATCCCTCCGAACATCCACTAAAAAACAGCACTTGTCCAGCATCAAAAAATGGGAGAAGTACTGCTTGGATACAGGGACCACCTACTCAACCGCTACAGTTACCAACGTACTGGAATTCCTGGCGAACCTTCACCACGTTGAAGGACTCAGCTACAGAGCCATCAACACGGCTAAGTGCCCTGTCTGTCTATTTAAAACAAGCTCCAGGACAACAGGCCATGGGGTCCCACCCGCTGGTGGTCAAACTAATGAAGGGTATTTACAACTCTAACCCCCTAGACCAAGGTACACCCATATATGGGATGTCAGTGTGGTCCTGACATACCTTAGGGGAAGGCCACCAGCTAAGATCCCTCAACCTGGAACAATCTATGCTCAAAACACTCATGTTGATGGCACTTGTATCTGCACAGAGGGTCCAGTCACTACACCTATTGCGACTGGACAGCATGCTCACAGCTCCAGACCAGATCTCTGTCGTTATCCAGGGACTCATCAAACAGAGCAGACCAGGAACACCTAATCCAGTCGTGGAATTCCGGGCTTACCCGCCAGAACCACGGTTATGTGCCATGACCCACCTACTGTCCTACATAGACACAACCAAAAATATTCAAGGGAGAGGAAAAGGCTTGTGGGTCAGTCATAAAAAACCTTATGGTCGGGTGACGAGCCAAACCATTTTGAGATGGCTCAAGCAGGGGTGCTAAAAGCTGCTGGGATAAACACTAACATGTACAAATCTCACTCCACCAGGGCAGCATCCACGTCGACGGCCAAAAGAATGGACGTGCCTATAGACCACATCCTGGCTACAGCAGGATGGTCGGGGGAAAGACCGTTCAGAAATTTTATAATAAGCCGTTGGCAAAACCTGCTTTATTTGCAGAAAATTTTTTACAGACTGGAAATATTTAATTTAAGCCCAGGGAAGCAATTTAATTTCTTTGTTGTTATTGTTAACAAATACCATTGTGTTTTTCTACAAACAGATTCATTGGTTGATTACGATAACACACTTCCTCCCTCAAGGACTTCAGCAGTGAGTGAAATAATAACTGTTACACGGTTTGAAATCACAGAGCTTTAACATCTTCACGTAGTCACTCACGTGACTCCGAAGTAAAATAGTAAGATTAAACAAGAACTTACCAGTTTGAAGTTTGATCTGTATTTTATGAGGAGTTACGATGAGGGATTACGTGCCCTCCGCTCCCACCCTCAATAATATGTGTCAAACTGATAACTGATGTCTCCTTTTCTTTACTATGTTTATTTCAATAACTGTGTCTATCTGTGATTCCACACCGCTGCTTTGAAGTATGCCGCGCATGCGTGCTGAGCGGGCTCTTCACGTAATCCCTCATCGTAACTCCTCATAAAATACAGATCAAACTTCAAACTGGTAAGTTCTCGTTTAATCTTACTATTAACCCACTCTCACCATCGACGGCACTACTGTCTCCCCGTCTCCCCAGATCCGCAACCTTGGCGTGATCTTTGATTCCACCCTCTCCCTTGAGCCTCACATCCGCCATGTCATTAAAACCTCCTTCTTTCATCTCCACAACATCGCCAAACTCAGACCCTCTCTCACACCTCCCGCTGCTGAAAGACTCATCCATGCCTTCATCTCCTCCCGACTGGACTATTGCAACTCACTTCTCCTTGGCATCAGCTCCACCTACATCAACCAACTCCAACTGGTCCAGAACGCAGCCGCCCGACTCATCACCCACACCACATCCTGGCATCACATCACTCCAGTCCTCAAACAACTTCACTGGCTTCCCATCTCCCACCGGATCACCTACAAAATCCTGGTCCTCACCTACAAAGCCCTCCACCATCTGACCCCCCCCATATCTCACTGACCTCCTCTCCCCCTACCAACCCTCACGGTCCCTCAGATCCACATCAGCCGGTCTCCTCTCCATCCACAAATCCAACCTCCGCAGTTTTGGGGACAGAGCCTTCTCCAGGGCAGCTCCCAGGCTCTGGAACTCCCTCCCCCAACTGATCCGCAATTCCGTGTCCCTCACCATCTTCCAGTCCCGCCTCAAGACCCATCTCTTCACCTCTGCCTATCCTTAGCCCCACGTCCCCCTCCCTTTTCATCTGTGCATGAATTGCCTCATATTGTGTTTTGAATTGAATTCTGTCTTTACTTTGTGTACTAGTCATGTCTCTACTATTTATTTCATTCCCATTACATGTTTTTACTCTACCTGCTAAATTTTTGTAAGGTGTCCTTGAGACTCTTGAAAGGCGCCAATAAATAAAATTTATTATTATTATTATTATTATTAATGTTTAAAACTAAAAAAAACATATGAGCAGGAGTCATCCATTTGGCACTTTGAGAATGTTCCATCGTTCAATATAATCAAGACTGGTCGATCATCTATTCCTGCTCCCCCATCAGCTTCTAGAATATTTTAGTGGTCTGAGAAACGACTACTGGAATTTCCAACAGATCTTTATTCAGAAGTTCAAGATGCAGCATACAGGCTTTTCAGGCACGTCTGCCCACAACGGTGATCAGCGCTGAACTAACGCGCGCAAGGGAAAAACCGCACGAAAACAACTGCCCCTCCTGAGTCACGTGACCGCGGCTTCCAAACGCCGGGTTCGATATCTGCATGCGCTAGCAGACACCGCTACAATATATTATTAAATACATTCAGCTACCTGCCCTTCGAACCCTCTGAGGTGGTGAATCCCTCAGTTGATCACACATGTAGTAAGAAACAGTGCCGATCTATTCTGGGACACAGTGACACTTCACTCTAAACATCTCAGCCCAGATAAACACCTGCCCCTAATCCAGTTTGTCTATTCCTATGATAAGTGTATATATATTAATTAGAACATTTCTCATTCTTCTAAACTCAAGTGAATACAAACCTAATTGACCTAATCTCTCCTCAAATGGCCTTCCTGCCATCCCAGGAAATAGTTGTGAATCCTCATTACACGCTCTCTGTGGCAAATGTATACTTTCTCGGATTAGGAGATCAGAACTGCACACAATACACCAGGTGTGGTTTCATCAAAGCCCTTGTGTCATTGCAGCAAGACATCCTTGGTCCTGCACTCAACTCTTCTCACCATACCAAGCAAACATACAATTGGCTACTTACGTGCTTGCCTACTTCACCTATATGTTTGTTGTCAGTGATTGATGCACAAGAAAGGTCAGATCTATTTTACATCCACACGTTCTGATCCAAGACCAATAACATGCCACCTTTCTGTCACATTTATTCCTGTATCTGTCAGGTCAATTGCTCAATCCATCTATCTAATCTTGATTCACATGAGGCTCTTATACTCAGTGCCCTGGTAAACTTTAAATATTCTCCCCACATCTGCATGGGATTCTGATGAGTGCTCTTGTTTCCTTCCATACCCCAGAGACACGGTGATATTTTCAATGCCCGCCGTAAATTACTCCTTAGAGTAGATAAATGCAAAACAAAAATCAAGGACGATATGGTGGGCATGTGAGATGAATGGAGACCTGGTAGATTGGATTCATAATTGGCTTGGCCATAGAAGACAGAGGATGGGGGCTGTTATTCTGACTGGAGGTCTGTGACCAGTGGTGTTCGGTGGGACATGTAGTTCTGGTAGTTGCAATACAGGAAGGATGTGGCGGCTTTGGTGAGGGTGCAAATGGAAACTTCCTAAAAGGGAATAGAGAGTGATTGGGATGGGTAGGAGCCAACAAGAAACTGATAGACTAAATGACCTCATTCTGCGTTGCCATAAGCAAATATATCAAAATTAGCTCATTATCATTATTAAGAGACCATGGTAGTTTTGTAATCAAATTTTACATGTTCTTCCACCAATCAGACCCACAGGTATCAGCTTTCACGTGTTAGACCAGGGGTGGGGAACCTTTTCATGTTGGAATGCCACATTAAGTTAGCTGTAATCTAATAAGGCCACATCCAAGAAACTTTAACAGTTAAAAATATATCTGTACTTCAAAATGTATATTATTTTGTAAAAATCGAACTATGTTCTAACTTCAAGAAAATGAAAGAAAATTGTTAATTCTAAAGTTAATTAACCTTTTAATGGCTTTGTTGTGACCGTTTTTTGTGGGAAAGCATTTGAATATTTGGTTGCAACATGGAGGTACGCAGTTTCAGCTGATCTTCTAGATGGGTATCTGTCATTTATGACATTAAGGGCATCTTGATTTGCTAGGAGAATGTAGGAGAACGCATTTTTTGTGCATGTCAAAGTTAACGTAGTCGCATTAGAACTAAATCATGAGCATAACAAGTGTTAAAATAGCCCTCATGATTTACTGGTAGACAAAAATGCTGGAGAAACTCAGCGGGTGAGGCAGCATCTATGGAGAAAAGGAAATAGATGACGTTTCGGATCGAGACCCTTCTTCAGACCGAAACATTGACCTGAAACATTGCCTATTTCCTTCGCTCCATAGGTGCTGCCTCACCCGCTGAGTTTCTCCCGCATTTTTGTCTACCTTTGATTTCAAAGTATCAGCAGTCCCTTCTTAAACCTTATGATTTACTAATGTTTTAATTGTGGCCATCTGTCAGGGAGGATTATAGAATAGAATAGTTTCTTTATTGTCTGTAACATGAACCATGTACAACGACATTTTAAAATGTCAGCCATCAGTGCACCATTCAAACATTTCTAAAAGCTAACGATACATACAAAGTAAAATATTAAAAGATAAACAACTAAAATAAATATCATGAAAATAGCACGCATAAACACCCAACCCTCCATCCTTCTGTCGATTTCACAGTGTACCACAGTCCCTTAGTATGTCTCGCCCCTGCGTTCCTTGGCGGCTACATTTAGTTATAGCAGTGGGGTAAAAACTGTTTTTTAATCTGTTCGTCCTTGTCCTTGTAGATCTGTACCGTCTGCCTGACGGCAACAGTTCAAACAGGGAGTGTCCGGGGTGGGAAATGTCCTTTATAATATTCTGGGATTTTTTGATGCAGCGGGAACTGTGTAAGTCCTCCAAGGTAAGGAGAGGGCAGCCGACAATCCTCTGGGCGTTGTCAATGGCCCTCTGGAGCGCTTTCCTCTGAGCCGCTGTGCAGCTGGTGTACCATACGCATACACAGTAGGTTAGTATGCTCTCAATGGAGCACCGATAAAAGGACAGCAGCAGTCTCTGGGTGATGTTATTCTTCCTGAGCACCCTCAGGAAGTGCAGTCTCTGCTGGACCTTTTTCAGCAGCGCAGTGGTGTTCACGCTCCACGTCAGGTCCTCCTCAATATGGATTCCCAGGAAGCGGAAATCCGCCACCCTCTCCACACAGTCCCCTCTGATAATCAATGGTACCATGTCCGTTTTATTCTTCCTAAAGTCTATTATTAATTCCTTTGTCTTTAAGGTGTTGAGGAGCAGGATATTTTCTTCACACCACACTGTCAGCTGCTCCGCCTCATCCCGGTAGGCGTACTCGTCCCCCCCGGAGATGAGTCCCACCACCGTAGTGTCATCCGCAAATTTGACAATGGTGTTGCTGTGGTGGGCGGGGGTGCAGTCATGTGTGTAGATGATGTAGAGCAGGGGGCTCAGTACGCAGCCCTGTGGAGAGCCAGTACTGAGGCTGAGGGCCGTGGATGTATGATGGCCCACTCTGACTCTCTGGCTGCGACCCGACAGGAAGCTATTTATCCACATGCAGGTGGAGTATGGAAGTCTCAGGTCCCCCAGTTTGTCCACCAGTTTGTGGGGAAGGATGGTATTAAAAGCAGAGCTGTAGTCCACAAAGAGCATCCGCACGTAGCTCCCCCGCTGCTCCAGGTGAGACAGTGCAGCATGGAGAGCTGTGGCTACAGCGTCCTCTGTAGATCTATTTGCTCTGTACGCAAACTGGTGGGGGTCAAAGCTTCGGGGCAGGAGTGATGTGATATGACCCCGGACCAGTTTTTCAAAACACTTCATCACCACTGGTGTGAGTGCGACTGGCCGGTAGTTGTTGAGGCTGGAGATGTTGGTTTTTTTGGGCAAGGGGACTATGGTGGAGGACTTCAGACAGGGTGGGACAGTGGACTGGGCCAGAGACTGGTTAAAAATCCTCGTACAGACTCCAGCCAGCTGGTCTGCGCAGTCCTTCAACACGCGTCCAGAGACGCCATCAGGTCCAGTAGCCTTCCTTGGATTGATGGCCCGCAACGTGTGCCTCACCTCATGCTCCTCTATCTTGAGGGTTAGGCTGCTGTGGACCCTGTGCTGTGATGTGGCTGTCTCGGGTGGCTCCACTTCAAAGCGAGCAAAGAAGTGGTTCAGCTCCTCTGCCAACGAGGCGTCACCTTCAACAGCTCCAAGGTTGGTCTTATAGTTGGTGAGATACTGGATCCCCTGACACACTTGCCTGCTGTTGTTACTGTCTAGGTGGTCCTCTATCTTCCTCCTGTAGTTTGATTTGGCCTCTCTGATGCCTCTCTTCAGGTTAGCTCGGGCCGTGCTGTATAAAGCCCTATCGCCAGACCTAAAAGCGGTGTTCCTCTCTTTCAACAGCCGCTGGACCTCCCGGGTCATCCAGGGCTTCTGGTTGGGGTAGACCCGGATGCGTTTGTCCACTGTGACAGTGGACATTATTTCGTTGAATCTTCTTTTACTCTTTGGTATTTTAAATACGTTCATTTTAAGATTAAAATTAAAATAAAAAAGACGAACAAAAACATATTAATAAAAATAAAACGATTTGTCCTACAAAATTTGGATCCAATCAAATGGCCGCACTTAATGGCCTAGACCACCCCTGCCTTAGGCTAAATTAGTCATTTCACTAGAACTGTCATTTCACCGGTTTTCAGCTGATTGTACATAACAACATGGAAAGTATAACCTGTTTTTCTCTCTGCAAGCACCTAATAAGGAATTGATAATTGATGTGAGTATATTATGTTATGCATCTTTTATCTTCATTACTGGAACCTAAGGGACATTTTCAGCCACGTGGGAAAAAGACAAAAACATTTTCATAACATGTCACGTATTTTCCGAGAAGTTGCACCAAGACTGTGCACCTCTTTAATGTCTGACATCCTGTTTTGTTTTCTTGAAACTGATCCACCCAAAACATTGCATAAGACTTTGCTGGGAACAGCCAGAATGCCTTTTAAATGAGTTGCAATGAGCAGTGAAATGATCTACAAGTGCCCTGAACCCATGTTAAAGCAGTGCAGTAACAAATTATATCCATTGCAACATTTGTGGAGATATAGGCTAAACCATTACCTGTGCTGTTCCTGTGCCACGAATGAGCTGAAGGACCTCCAATACGCACATTACAGAAGAACGTTTAGAAACAGCTACTTTGAGAGTCAATGAACCAATTTGTTGAAATGATCAAAACGTCAACTGAAAGTACTGGAAACACACAGCAGGTCAGGCAGCATATGTGCAGTGTCAAAACATATGTCAGATTTCAGGTCAATGACGTTTCAAGAGGATAACATTGGAACAGCACCTTATATTTTACGAGCAGTTTACACCCCAACAGTATGAACATTGACCTCTAACTTCAAGTAACCCTTGCTTTTCTTCTCTCTCCATCCCTTCCCCTTCCCAGTTCTCCGATCAGTCTTATTGTCTCCAACATCATTTTATCTCTGCTTGCTTTGTTGTTACTTTCTCCCAGCTAACAATAATGTATTCTACATTTGCCTTGAACTCCATTCCCTTTGCCCTGTTTTAACACCCTCACACTTCCTCTTCTATTTATACCTCCCTCCTGGCGTCAGTCGGAAAAAGGGTCTCAACCGAAACGTCATCCATTCCTTCTCTCCAGAGATGCTGCCTGTCCCGCTGAGTTACTCCAGCATTTTGTGTCAAACATTCATTTAGTTCTGATGAACAATCACTGACCCGAAGAATTAAAGGACCTGTCCCATCAGCATGCTATTGCATGTGTCTAGCGCAACTAAACGTGGTCGCTTGAGGCGTACGGCCACGCGGGGCCGGTCCCACTTCCAACCGCGGAGCCGTATGGAGTTGTGCGGGGCTGGTCCCAACATCATACTCACCAATCAGCTGGGCAGGAGACGGGCCGACTGAATTTGGACGTCGCACGGCGTCGGGCGGTGACATCATCATGCATCACGCAACGGCACGCCGGGCGGTGACGTCATCGCGCAACGCCACGCGCTAGGCATACGCCATCAAGACGTTGCGTACGGCATCGAGACGTTGCGTACGGCATCGAGACGTTGCGTACGGCGTCGAGACGTTGCGTACGGCGTCGAGACGCTGCGTACGGCGTCGAGACGCTGCGTACGGTGTCGAGACGCTGCGTACGGTGTCGAGACGCTGCATACGCCCGTCGAGCCGGTGCGTACGGCCTCAATGCAGCTGCGGGCCGACAGGCCATTGCCGCGCGGAATTTTTGCACAGTGTCAGTTTTTCGGAGCCCCGCGCGATGTCGGGACCAGCCCTGCACAACTCCATACGGCTCCGGCGATCGAAGTGGGACCAGCCCCGCGAGGCCGTACGGCTCAAGCGACCACGTTAGGTCACGCTTGCTGCATGCAGCCGCATGCTCGTGGGGCAGGCCCTTAACCCTGTTTTGTTCTCCACATAGGCAGCCTGATCTGCTGAGTATTTTTATTTTGCATTTTCTGGTTTTATTTTAAAAATATTAACATGAGTAAGTATTTGTCTTCTGATGACTGACGAATATTGTGTGAAAGATGTAAGCAATGATTAAGTTACTAAAATATGCCACAGCCTTCAACCAGAGACACAAACAAAACACAGGGACTCCATTGCTTGTGGGTGTAAAAGTCACTGTGGCAATATATTTTCATGCTTTAGGATCCTTCTACATTTGAGCTGAAGATGTTTGTAACATCTAATTCGCAACCCCTGATGTGTACAGAATATCATTGACTCCTATCTATTTAGAGAGAGCCATCTACATTTTATTCTGACTTGGTACAGAAGAGCAGACAGATCAAGTATCGATCTTCGTGAAGCCCACATTTTTTGATGATCACATCACTTTGCAGGCAACTATAATTTTAACCAGAAGGTGTCCTTTCTGTGACTATCCAGCAAACATGTGCCCATACACTGTGCATCAAGCAGATCGTTGTCTAATATCCTGCCAGCAGTTAAGCTAACCACCAATCTATCACAGCCTGCATGGTAGCAGGATCTGGAAGTGAATTCCAGGCATGCACCAGTCTCCAGTGTAAAAACATGAAAGGAATCAAGAAATATGAGGCTAGAGCAGGGAAATTACACTGTTATACATCAGCTGTGATCTTATTGATTAACAGTACTTGAACAATACAACGCTACATCTATTTCTTATGCTTTCATGTTGGAATCTTGGAATAGTGGTATGTGTGTTAGTATTAGCTGAACTTCATACATTTTAGGTTAGTCTTGATTGATTAGAGATTCTGGTCATTGAGTGAAAGGAATGTACAGCAACCAGTGGGAGATGTCAGTCTTCCTTTCACTGACATTGACTTCATGAGATGGTAGACAAAAAAGCTGGAGAAACTCAGCGGGTGAGGCGGCTTCTATGGAGCGAAGGAAATAGGCGACGTTTCAGGGCGAGACCGTTTTTCGGACTTGAGATGTCACTACACGTCCATGGTGCTGCGCTCCTGATCGTGTTTGACACCTCCTCCCACAGCAGCTCTATCTGCCTGAAAGGCTGCCTAGATCCCCGTGAGAAGGTGGCCCTCTCTCCTCTTCATCAACATCAAGGGCGGCACTGTGGCACAGCGGTACAGTTGCTGTCTTACAGCGCTTGCAGAGCCAGAGACCCGGGTTCAATCCCGACTACGGGTGCTGCTTGTGAAGAGTTTGTACGTTTCTTCCAAAGACATACAGGTTGGTAGGTTTACAACTTTGATGGGCCAAATTGTCCCTAGTTTGTGTAGGATAGTGTGAATAGTGTAACATAGAATTGTCCCTAGTGTGCTGGGATCACTGGTCTGTGCAGACTCGGTGGGCCGAAGGGCCTGTTTCCGCGCTGTATCTCTAAACTAAACTAAAAGCACATGTGGTCCACGGAGACTTGGTAGATTGGATTCATAGAAACATAGAAAATAGGTGCAGGTGTAGGCCATTCGGCCCTTTGAGTCTGCACCGCCATTCAATATGATCATGGCTGATCATCCAAATCTGTATCCCATCCCTGCCTTATCTCCATACCCCCTGATCCCTTTAGCCACAAGGGCCACATCTAACTCCCTCTTAAATATAGCCAATGAACTGGCCTCAACTACCTTCTGTGGCAGAGAATTCCACAGATAACGACTTGGCCATAGAAGACACAGGGTAGTGGTGTGGGGGGGGCTGTTATGCTGGCTGGAGGTTTGTGACCAGTGGTGTTCATTGGGTGTCTGGGACAGGAAGGATGTTCGCACATTTGATGCCTTCACTTCTAGCTAGTTGTAAAGTCCTCTCAAATAACTTCCACCACTCTGAGGCACAGGCATGGCTTTAGTCAGCACTAGCCATTTGAATTGGGTCTATCCATACCACAACGAAGCCCACTGGTGATGCATAGGTGAACATAATCTAGTCCTGTTATGTGGTCAGTACAGCCTAGCCACTGGTGACAAGTTAAAACATTGCACACAATTTTGTGTTACATCTGCACTTCTCTAAATAAGCCAGGATTAATCCTCTACAATATTCCCAGCAATCACTTTCCTCAGCTGTCCACTTCATTTTTTAATTCATTTTTTCTGCTATTATTTTGAAATGATAGGTCGAAACTTGTGAGCTAGCAAACCTGCTCTGCCCCAAATATTGTAAGTCAACGTCACATGCCTCTAAAATAGTGAGTTGACATCGGTATCTTACCCAAACATTGTGAGTTTGGATACAGTGGATGTGGAGAGCATGTTTCCACTAGTGGGAGAGTCTGTAGACTCAGAATTAAAGGATGTTCCTTTAGGAAGGAGATGAGAAGGAATTTCTTTAGTCAGAAGTTGGTGAATCTGTGGAATTATTTGCCGCAGAATGTAGTTGAGGCCAGTTCATTGGCTATATTTAAGAGGGAGTTAGATGTGGCCCTTGTGGCTAAAGGGATCAAGGGGTATGGAGAGAAGGCAGGTACAGGATACTGAGTTGGATGATCAGCCATGATCATATAGAATGGCGGTGCAGGCTCGAAGGGCCGAATGGCCTACCACTGCACCTATTTTCTATGTTTCTACGTGAAGGCTAAACCTAGAGATAGATACATTCTTGACTAGTACGGGTGTCAGGGGTTATGTGGGGGGAGGCAGGAGAATGGGGTTAGGAGAGAGAGATAGATCCGACATGATTGAATTGCGGAGTAGACTTGATGGGCCAAATTGCCTAATTCTGCTTCTATTACTTATGAGTTAACCAACTCCTGAAAAAACTTACGAATACAGCTTGAGTGCTGAAAAATACGATCAGTACAGAGAAGCAGATGATGGTGCGCATGGACACGTTGGGCCGAAGGATTTGTTTCCCATATGATAATGACTCGCTGACATCATGATTCTACGCAATATTAGGAATTTTGTTGTGTGTCTTTCTGTGTGAGATAACTGCTCTATTGGTGGAAGCGGGCCTTTCTGTATGAGATAACTGCTATATTAGATAATGTTTAGATTGGGAGCCCATGTCCACTAGTTGCACTATTATTACTGCACTATTATTGTTTGTCTGATTTTTAATATACTGTATATACATATTTATATATACTGAATGTTGTTGTTGTTTATTATGGTGTTTACAGAGTACTATTTGAGGTGCTACTGCAAGTAAGAAATCTGAAGAAGGGTCTCAACACGAAACATCACCTATTCCTTCGCTCCATAGATGCTGCCTCACCCGCTGAGTTTCTCCAGCAATTTTGTCTACCTTCAATTTTTCCAGCATCTGCAGTTCTTTCTTAAGCAAGTAAGAATGTCATTGTTCCAGTTCAGGACATATCACAATAAAACACTCTTGACTCTTGACTCTCGTGGTTTACAATTATTGAGGTAAAGTCGGCAAGTAAAGGGCCTGTCCCACGAGCATGCGACTCCATGCGGCAAGCGCGACCTAAGTGACTCCATGCGGCAAGCGCTACCTAACGTGGTCGCTTGAGCCGTACGGCCTCGCGGGGCCGGTCCCACTTCGATCGCCGGAGCCACATGGAGTTGTGTGGAGCTGGTCCCGACATCGCGCGGGGCTCCGAAAAACTGACCATGTTCAAAAATTCCACGCGGCAACAGCCTGCCGGCCCGCAGCCGCATTGTGGCCGTATGTCACACGCGAACTTCCCGCGGACTTCGCTCGCACTTCATGTCACTCACTCGACCTCCGCGCGGCCCCCGCTTCTGGTCGTGCTTGCCGCATGGAGTTGCTTAGGTCGCACTTGCCGCATGGAGTCGCATGCTCATGGTACAGGCCCTTAACATTTTGAAGATTGAAAGGTTTGGATGATTACAAAAACGTAATTTAGTAATAGAAAGGCATTGCATTGGTAACATATTGTAGTTGCATTGAGAGGGGTGTGTGATGTTGTATCTATCAGCCGAGCAGAGAAATATTCATACTGTCCTGTTATGTCTCTCACTAATGCTTCTTAAAATGCCAAGTTAGTACACTTAAATGTTCATAGATTACTAGCTATGTGGTCATTCATTATGCCTTATCCCACAGGAGATGCAGCAGTTACATCTAGTGTCTGGAATGGTTGCAGCGTTATTTACATGTTATCTTTCACCTGCCTTTTACTTACTGATGAGAATATTGAGAGAGTAGGTACCCTACTCCCAGCAGTGATCTACAATCTTAGGTCTCAGATAAAAGTGACTGGGTTTTCAGACGTTTGAGATTGCAGCCTTAAACAATTTCTCCTTTTGTAATTTGCACATTTGAATGCAGAGAGTTGTAAATCTAGAGTTTAGTAACAATTTAGTTTCAGACAATGTCATTACATACAGGCTAAAATGACAAATTTCAAGGATTTATTTATCTCTTTTATTTTCCAATGTCTTTCCTCGTGTTTTATTAACCTTAATTAAGGAGTTGAATCTGCACGCAGCCTTCATGCTTTGAGCACACAGGCATTGGTGAATTTGTGGCAGTTTATGACAAATTTTGTAAAATGGCTTGAAAGATTTACAAACTTATGATGTGGTTATTTGTTGTAAAACGCCTGAAGTTGAATACAATTAGGAACCTCAAGCATTGATATTTACCACAAAAGATTGATAGGTTTGGTCTTTCTGATACCCTGCATTTGCACTCTGCCTGAGGCCAGTGACCTTAGCTGAGGCACACAAGTCAGAATTAATAGAAGGTATTTCTCTACTAATTCTCCAATCCTTTGGGGTTTTTTTTTTAATTGTATCTATTGTCCTCCACCCCAGTGAATAATAAGAGGCAAAAATGAAAATATTGGCTTCGCTAGTTTCCATGCACGTCCGAGATGTTTGTTTTTCATTCTTTTGAAATGAATGCTGCCTTATATTAACATGCCCATATGTGAACAAGCCTGAAGCTGAAGCCCATGGTGGGCTTGCTAATGCTTATGAAGTCCAAACAGTCTCAGGCTCACGTTGGCCTAGTGTGATCTTTTGGTCCAACAGGGGTCACATTCAAAACCTACGGCATGTATGTCCTGTGTATGTTTGGGGGGGAAAAAACAATATTGGAACCATATTGGCTCAGTTAAAAAAATTCCCTATTTGTGTATGTTTCCAATTAAAACAGGAATTGGATCAAAATGTTTATCCTATGTGGTGCATCTTGCTAATCATTATGTTTATGTGAGGAATGCTAAGACTTCTGCAATTTCTGTGAGAATTAACAAGCAGAACTAAAATAAACTAAAATTGTTGTCAGTGTTTCTGTGGTTACATTGATTTAAAGAAAAAAATAGTGCACTGGAACTACAAGCACATTGTAGCTTGTGCTTGTAGAGGCTTTTAAATCCTCACATCTTGAATTTCAATATCAGCTGCGCCGACCTATAGTGTTGCTGCACCATAAAGGAAGTAATTTTCTCCCACTCCCCCATTCAACCCCCACAACAATTCAAGTTTATTTCCTTCAAGCCCATCTACCTTATTCCTGAAATCATCGCGTCCACTTCCACCAGCTGTTAATGTAATATCTGTGTCTCCTAGTTTTTGTACAGTTAACTAATGTGCAACAAATTTTATTTCCCTATTTCTTATAAACCAATCAAATTCTTATATCCCTCTATCATATCTCCCTTCTATTTTTTTGTTATAAGAAAAATAAATTCCCGCTTCTCCAACCTGATCTTGTACCTAAAATATTTTATTGCTGGAAGTATTCTGATAAATTTCCTCTGTACCCTTTTGAGTACCCCCTCACCTTTTAAAATGTGAAGATCTGTACTGCAAGCAATTCTCCAGTTGGAGTCTGGTCAGAGTTCTATTGAACTTCAACAGAATTTTTCTTCTTTCCGTTCAATGCCTCTGTTTATTAAACCCAAAAGTTGTGCTTCCTTTTTCTTCTAATGTATCTTGCCATGTTCAGGCAAGAAGATAAGAACATAAGAAACCGGAAGCCGTTTGTGTCTGCTCTACCATGCATTAAGATGATAGTTGATCTTCTATCTCAGAATTATTTTCCAGAATCATCTCGTCTCCCCTGATTTCTTTAGCCCAGAAATCTATTGATAACTGCTTGGAATGAACACAGCACTGACTCTGCACCACCCTTCAGGTGGAGAAGTGTAGTGCACTGGAGTCAGGTAGGAATCAAGGGATATGGGGAAAAAGCCGGAACGGGGTACTGATTTTGGATGATCAGCCATGATCATATTGAGAGGCGGTGCTGGCTCGAAGGGCCGAATGGCCGTCTCCTGCACCTATTTTCTATGTTTCTATGTCCAGAGTTTCACCACCCTTATCTTAATCTTTAAAGCTAATGCCAGTTAATGAAGGAGATCCGACATTGATTTGTTAAAGGCAGATTATGTCTGATGAACCAAGGGTTAGTGCTAGGACCACAGTTTATAAACAATTCCAATGCTTCCAAAACTGGAGGCATGGCAGATGGTGAAGATGGTGCCTGGCAACTGCATCACCATGTACAATGGGCACAATGGGCAGAACAATGGCAGATCAAACTCAATTCAGAAAAGTCTGAGGTAATGTATATTTTCAGAAGGGACATGAAGAGGCAATATAAATGTGTGCTAGAACAGAGGGACGGGTGTTATCTGTATCGGTCTCCTTAGAGGGCATGACAGGATTATGTTTCCCTTGGCTGAGGAGTCTTAAGAGCCTGTCCTACTCAGGCGATTTTCTCGGCGACTAGGCTGTCGCCACATGTTCGCCAGTGGTCGGCGGGAGTAGTCTCGCCAGTCGCGCAAAAAGTCGTAACGTCATTCTGGTCATCACTAAATTTTCAACATGTTGATTATTTTTTGGCGACAGTGGGTCTGATGCCAATGAGCATAGCTTGACTTCGCCTGACATAGGTGCTGTCGGAGGTTGTCGCCAGGATGGCGTAGGTTGTCGCCAGGTGACGTAGGTTGTCGCCGGTGCTGACTTCGATGAATTCCATTGTCGTAGTCGCCGGCAGTCGTAAAAAAAAATCACCTAGTGGGACAGGCCCTTGAGACCAGGAAGCATAGTTTATGAATAAAGGGTGTTTCTTTTAGGATTAAGATAAGGGTGGTGAAACTAGTCCGGAAGTGGCGGCGCTGGGAACGGCTGCGGCTCGCCTGCAGTCCGTTTGTCTTTTACTTTTTTGTGTTGTTTTTTTTTGTTTTGTCTAGTTATGTTTTTGGTTTTTAGGCTGTGTTTATGTGGGGGGGGGGGTGGGGGTGAAACGGGGGCTGCTGTCACTCCCTTCGGGGGAATACGACCTTTTCGTTGTATCTCCCTTCTTTGCCTCCGTCTACGCTGAGGCCTAGCGGAGCCGGCGACCTCGGGACTCTGGAGGCAGCTGACAGGACTCGTCCTGGGCTCGCTCCCGGCCCAGCCCGGGATGGAACGGTGCTCCCGTGAGAGCGGCATGGTGAGGGGCTGGAGTGGCCCAGCCCGAGGGAGGAACGGCACTCCCGCTGGAGTGGCCCAGCCCGAGGGAGGAACGGCACTCCCGTCGGAGTGGCCCAGCCCGAGGGAGGAACGGCACTCCCGCTGGAGTGGCCCAGCCCGAGGGAGGAACGGCACTCCCGCTGGAGTGGCCCAGCCCGAGGGTGGAACAGTACTCACGTGAGGGCGATCCGGTCCGGGGGCTGGGACGGCGCTCTGGTGGCTGGGACGACGTTCTGGCGGCGGTGTCCAGAGTCCTGGGTTCAGCCGCGGGCCGGCGGCTGCGTGTGCTGGACTGGAGGTGCGGCCGCTTCGACCACCCCGGGCCGCAGTGTTTGAACCGGCCCGTTCGCAGGGTTCGGTGAGCTGCGGGACTGTTTGTACCATCGCCCGGTGGGGAATTGCCTCAGCGCAGAGGGAGAAGAGGGAAGAGACTGCAGCCATAAGATTTTTGCCTCCACCACAGTGAGGAGGTGTTTGGAGGACTCACTGTGGTGGATGTTAATTTGTGTTTATTGTTGTTTATTATTGTATCATTGTATGTATGACTGCAGGCACGACATTTCGTTCAGACCGTAAGGTCTGAATGACAATAAAGGAAATTCAATTCAATTCAATTCAATTCAAGTAAAATTCGGCCTTATTCTTCCACACTTCTTGCCTTGGGATAAAGCCATCAGTATCCATCCTGTTACCCGGAAAAAAAACCAGAAATCGAACTGAAGGTAAAATATATTTAAAACAAATTTAAAAGTCAAAGGAATTTTTTTAAATGTTGATAGCGTGACTAATTTCTGTTTATGAAATCTGGCTGTACTTATATTTGCTGTTGTATTTCCCTCATCATAACAGTGAGGAAGTACCCTTGAAAAAGTCCCCCATTGGTTATGAGGCCTATTTTAATATAAAATGTAATAATAATAATTATAATAATAATAATAATAATAATAATAATAATAATAATAATAATAATAATAATAATACACTTTATTGTCATTGTAAATATATACAACAACATTTCAGGCGCACTGCCCAAGTGGAGCTCCAACGTATCAGATAAATAATATAGAATAACGAATAACAAAAACGGCAAGAAAACTTCAAGTCAAGACATAATGTGCAATACTTCACAGTTGTGGCAGTACAAAATATTGGCTCTGTGGGCTGTGTGTTCAGTGCAGCGTTCAGAGTGGTGATGGCCTTGGGGTAGAAACTGTTTGTTAATCTTGCGGTGTGTGCTTTGATGGACCTGTAACGCTTTCCTGGGGGCAGAAGGGCAAACAAGTGATGTGTGGGATGAGATAGAAACATAGAAAATAGGTGCAGGAGTAGGCCATTCGGCCCTTCGAGCCTGCACCGCCATTCAATAGGATCATGGTTGATCATCCAACTCAGTATCCTGTACCTGCCTTCTCTCCATACCCCCTGATCCCTTTAGCCACAGGGGCCCCATCTAACTCCCTCTCAAATATAGCCAATGAACTGGCCTCAACTACCTTCTGTGGCAGAGAATTCCAGAGATTCACCACTCTCTGTGTGAATCCTTCCGCAGGCAACGAGAGCTATAGATCTCTTCCAGGGCCGGCAGGTGTGTGTTGGTGATCTTCTGGGCTGTAGATGACTCTCTGCAGAGCCTTCTTGTCAGCCGCAGAACTGTTGCCATACCATACCAGGATGCCATGTGTCAGGACACTCTCTATGGAGCAGCGGTAGAATGACACTAGCAGCAGTTGTGGCAAGTTGACTTTCCTGAGTGACCTTCGGAAGTGAAGCCGCTGTTGTGCCTTCTTTACCAGGGAGTGCGTGTTCGTTGACCACCTGAGATCTGCTGAGGTGTGGGTGCCCGGGAAGCTGAAACTGGAGACTCTGTCCACTCTTTCTCCATTTATGTGCAGTGGGGGATGGTCACCCTGCTTCTTCCTGAAGTCAATGATGAGCTCTTGTTTTTTTTTGTATTGAGTGCTAAGTTGTTCTCCGAGCACCAGCCTATTAACCTCTGTTCCTCCTCCCTGTAAGCTGATTCATCGCCCTCAGTGATCAGCCCCGCCACTGTCATGTTGTCTGCAAATATAATGATGGTGTTTGTGCTGTGGGTCAGTATGCAGTCATAGGTATAGAGGGAGTAGAGGAGGGGGCTCAGCACACAGCCTTGTGGAGCTCCTGTGTCAGAGTGAGGGAGTGGTGGGGTCTCATCCTGACTGACTGCGACCGGTCCCTAAGGAAGTCCTTAAACCATAGGCAGTTGTTGTGTTCGAAGCCTAGGCTGGTAGCTTGGAGTCCAGTCTACTGGGGATGATTGTGTTGAATGCGGAGGTGTAATCCACTAATAGCTGTCGTGTATGCTCCCCGTTGCTCTAGGTGGAGCAGTACAGTATGGAGGGCAATTTTGGTATTAGAGAGAAGAAATAGATATTTTGAGCCGCTTAGGTGATTTATATAAGCTTCAGTCCATCAAAATGATGAAGTCCTTAATCAAGCATTAACTATTGTGTAAAGAAATGCATTGCAACTGTGTTCTATTAACAATCTTGACAATTGTTTTTGATCACCCTCCAATGAGAAGGCATGGAATCTTTCTGGCATACTAAATGTGAAATATAAATGGGCATTATTGTTCAAAATATCTTTTGTACTTTTCTTTAAATTAATCAAAAAAAAACAAAGTATCCTTTATTGTCATTCAGACCTTTCGGTCTGAACGAAATTTTGTGCCTTGCAGTCATACATATAATAAAAATAACAA
This sequence comes from Leucoraja erinaceus, assembly GCF_028641065.1. Lineage (NCBI taxonomy): Eukaryota > Metazoa > Chordata > Chondrichthyes > Rajiformes > Rajidae > Leucoraja > Leucoraja erinaceus. Next base: position 157,315,859 of record NC_073377.1, read on the forward strand.
AACACACAATAAACACAAATTTAACATCCACCACAGTGAGTTCACCAAGCACTTCCTCACTGTGATGGAAGGCAAAAGTCTTAAAGTCTTTGTCTCTTCCCTCCTTGTTCTCCCTCTGCGCTGAGATGATCCAGGCTTCCGATGTTGTGACCCCGCCGGGTGATGGTAAGTAAGTCAGTCCCGCGGCTGAATCCGAGCTCCGCGAATGGGCCGGTTCAAACTCCGCTGCCCGGGGTGGTCGAAGCTGCAGAAGCTGCCGCCCTCCAGTCCACCGGACGAAGCCGTTGTTGTGGGCGCTCCGGAAAAACAGATCACCAACCTGTGACCTGCGAGCTCCCGACGATGTCATCCACTGGGCCCGCGGCCGAGCCTCCGAAGCCAGGTCGCCCCCAGCCCTGGAGTTGGGCCACCGCCAGAACGCTGGAACGCCGCCACAGCCCCGAAGTCGGACCGCCGCCACAATGTACCATTGAGAATGCAAGTTGAAGTGAATTCTAAACCAAAGAAAATTGTGGTGTGAAAGGATAATTAGTCCAATGGTTGCATTGTATTAAGCAACTTCACCAGTTCCTTGCATTGCGTACAGAACTCCCAAATGATCGTAATGTGGGTGCCTCCCCTATCAACCAGATCACTGCGTGCACTGCTTGCAGCTAGCATATCATGCATAGTCAATGATTGTTTGCATCGATGATGTCCAATATCACGAGTTGTCTGTACCACTCAAAGGCAGCTTGCATGTCTCAAAAGTGAATCCAAGAGGCGATAAAAAAACTGTTCACAATCTAAGCTTGTGCTGATAAAGATCGTCATTGGAACTCATTCCTGGGCTTTCACAATTAACAACACCATTTAATTCCTTCAGAAATTAGACTACAGTGCTCCCAAGAGGCGACTCACTTTCCTCAAGAGCAATTCGGAATGGAAAATGCATCCTGGCGTTACTTGCGATGACCATAGCCTGAGAATGAAAACAAATAAATATTGAACCCAGAGTTCACAGATTCTATATAATTGGCAAAAGAATCATATATCAAATAAGGAAACATTTTTACATTACAAGTTCTTTGTGATCTTGTATGCACTGTCTGAGATAGCGGTGGGAGCAGATACTAACATTTACATAAATACTCAAAGGGATAAAGTATATCAGGCAGGCTCGGGGGGGGGAAAGAGAAGGGAAGTGTGTATGGAAAAGTGCAAACATGATCAACCAAATGAATTCATTTTGTGCTGGGGATTTCTCATACCATGACCACATAATTAAGTTAATGCAGTCAGCAATAATATTTCTACCTCAGTTCTTGTATTTTCTCCTCTCCTGATTATATTAATATGTGAAGGGTTGAAATTCTGTGACCACCAGTCTTTCTGTAGTGCCAACACCAAGGAGGCATTCTTTGGATACAAACTGATCTCAAGAGAAAGGGCTTATTTGGAAAATTGGTGAAAGACTTGCGTAAACATATAAATTTGAAGTCGATTTGTCATAAAAGAGAAAGGGGTTAAAACGTGAGCGGGCCGCGTGTGGAATTTGTGAGTTTAGTTTACTTTAGCCCAGTCTATTATTGCCACATACTGAGGCACAGTGAAAAACTTTTCGTAGTTTGCTATCTAGTCAAAGCAAAAACTCTACATGATTACAATCAAGCCATCCGTAGTGTACAGATAAGGATGAAGAATACACCATCTAGTGCAAGATAAAGTCCAATTAAAGCAAATTCAAAGGTCTCCAATAAGGTACGTGTAGATGGGAGGTCAGGACTGCACACTAGTTGATGAGAGGATGGTTCAGTTGCCTAATAACAGCTGGGAAGAAACTTTCCCTGTATTTGGACGTATGCATTTTCAAACTTCTGTACCTCTTGCCTGTTGGGAAAGGAGAGAAGAGGGAGTGACCAGGGTGAGACTGGTCCCTGATTGTGCTAGTGGCCTTGCCGAGGCAGCATGAAGGCTAAATTGCACCAATGGAAGGGAGGTTGGTTTGCAGGATGGTCTTGGCTGCGTCCACAATTCTCTGAGATTTCTTGGGGTCTTGTAAGGAGGTTTTCCCAAACCATGTTCTGATGCATCCCAATAAAATGCTTTCTACCGCACATCTATAGAAGTTGTTGAAAGTTGTTGAGGACATGTCAAACTTTGAAGGATTTAAACCTGGGATGCCCTCTTGCTGAGTGAGAGAGTTTAGTTCCAAAAACAGCAGTTCATTCACAAACAGAATAATCAGTTCACCAGATTGATCAGTACAGGGCAGCACAGTGGTAGAGTTGTTGCCTCAGAACACCAGAGACCCGGGTTTAAGGTTAAAAGGAATAGGAGTAGAATTCTGCCATCCGGCCCATCATGGCTGATCTATCTCTCCCTCGTAACCCCATTCTCCTGCCTTCTCCCCATAAACCTGGCACCTGTACTAATCAAGAATCTATCTATGATCTACGGTCTGAAGAAGGGTTTTCGGCCCGAAATGTTGCCTTTTTCCTTCACTCCATAGATGCTGCTGCACCCGCTGAGTTTCTCCAGCTTTTTTGTGTACCTAAGAATCTACCTATGTCTGCCTTGAAAATACCCATTGACGGCCTCCACAGCCTTCTGTGGCAAAGAATTCCACAGATTTACCACCCTTTCACTAAAGACATTTCTCCTCATCTCCTTCCTAAAAGAACGTCCTTCAATTCTGAAGTTATGCCTTCTAGTCCTTGACTCTCCCACTGGTGGAAACATCCTGTCCACATCCACTCTATTCAAGCCTTTCCACTATTCTGTACGTTTCAATGAGGTCCCCCCTCATTCTTCTAAACTCCAGCAAGTACAGGCCCAGTGCTAACAAACGCTCATCATGGTTAACCTACTCATTCCTGGGATCATTCGTGTAAACCTCTTCTGGACCCTCTCCAATATTCCAATTGCGGCCAGACCAGTGCCTTATAGAGCTTCAACATTACATCCCTGTTTTTGTACACAAGCCCTCTTGAAATAAATGCTAGCATTGAGTTTGCTTTCTTTACTACTGATTCGACCAGCAGATTAACTTTTTGGGAATCCTGCACCAGCACTCCTAAATCTCTTTGCACATCCGATTTCTGGATTCTCACCCCATTTAGAAATTAGGCTATGCCTTTATTCCTACTACCAAAATGCGTGACTCCACACTTTGCTACATTATATTCCATCTGCCACTTCTCTACCCACTCTCCCAAGCCCTTCTGCAGAGTCCCTGCTTTCTCTACACTACCTGCCCCTCCATCTATTTTTGTATCATCTGCTAACTTTGCCACAAAGCCTTCAATTCCTTTGTCCAAATTATTATTATACAACATGAAGAGTAGCGGAACTCCACTAGTCACTGGCAGCCAGAAAAAGCCCACCTTATTGCCACTCTTTGACTTCTGCCATCCAGCCAACCTGCTATCCATGTTAGTATCTGCCCTTTCAAGAGAGAGCTAGATAGGGCTCTTAAAAATAGCGCAGGGGATATGGGGAGAAGGCAGGAACGGGGTACTGATTGGGGATGATCAGCCATGATCACATTGAATGGCGGTGCTGGCTCGAAAAGCTGAATGGCCTACTCCTGCACCTATTGTCTATTGTCTATTGATACTGTGGGCTCTCATCTTGCTAAGCAGCCTAATGTGTGGCACCTTATCAAAGGCTTTATTAAAATCTAAGTGAACAACATCTACTGACTCTCCATTGTCTGTCCTGCTATTTATTTCTTCAAAGAATTCCAGCAAATTTGTCAAACAAGACCTCCCCTTCACAAGGCCATGCTGACTTTAGCATATTTTATCATGAACTTCTAAGTACTCCGTAACCTCATCCTTTATAATGGACTCTAAAATCTTACCAACCACTGAAGTTAAACTAACTGGCCCATAGTTCCCACTAATCCGCCTTGCTCCCTTTTTTGTGCAGCGGGATAATATTGGCAATATTCCAATCATCTCGGACCACTCCTGACTCTAGTACTTCCTGAAATATCATTATCAATGCCTCCACAATCTCTAATGTTTGATCCTGACTACGTGCTGTCTGTGCAGAGTTTGTGTAGTCTCCCTATGACCACATAGGGTTTGTCCGGGTGCTCCGGTTTCTTCCCACATTCAAAAGGCATGCTGGTTTGGAGGTTAATTGGTTTTGTAAATTGCCCCTAATGTGTGGGATAGCATGAAACTTGTGTGCGGTCAGCGTGGAATCTGCGGGGCGAAGTTCTGTTCCCTAAACTAAACCAAACCATTTGATTTCATGAAAATGCATTGTAGATCAATACTTCATACAGTAGACAATAGACAATAGACAATAGGTGCAGGAGTAGGCCATTTGGCCCTTCGAGCCAGCACCGCCATTCAATGCGATCATGGCTGATCATCCCCAATCAGTACCCCGTTCCTGCCTTCTCCCCATATCCCCTGACTCCGCTATCTTTAAGAGCCCTATCTAGCTCTCCCTCGAAAGCATCCAGAGAACCTGCCTCCACCGCCCTCTGAGGCAGAGAATTCCACAGACTCACCACTCTCTGTGAGAAAAAGTGTTTCCTCGTCTCCGTTCTAAATGGCTTACTCCTTATTCTTAAACTGTGGCCCCTGGTTCTGGACTCACCCAACATCGGAAACATGTTTCCTGCCTCTCGTGTGTCCAAGCCCTTAACAATCTTATATGTTTCAATGAGATCTCTCATCCTTCTAAACAGTAGAACGATCAATTAACAAAAAGAGTGAAAATAATTATCATATTCAGCGACCAAGAGTTCAAGAATTAACTGGCAATAATGCGTTCATGTTTTGTTAAAAAATTAATGCTGGTAAAGGCATCTTTTTATGTCCTGGAATAAACCCTTAAATATTCAAAGCTGTTGTAAGTAGAGAAAAAAAACAGAATGCAGATTGTAAAAATAAGTAGCATTTTGAAAGTTGCAAAGGTCAGTTAGTACCCAAAGGTTTATGCAGAGTGCTTCATTAAAGTATAGGAAAACACACAGCCTAACCAGTAAACATCTGCTTAGAAAGTCAATTCAATTTAGAGAACTTATGTCCCAGCCTTAAACAAATATTTCAGTAACCAACATCTAAACAAATACTGGGAAGTTTCTGTTAGCCCATGAAGGAGAGTCAGAGTGACTTAATTTTGAATAATAGTTTGATTCTTCCTCATAGCAGTAATCATTCCCAGACATCATGAGTCCATTGCCCTATGACCCTGCTACTGATGGCTCACCCAAAAGACAGGGTGGAATTGAGAATGAACAGAGGAGAGAGCAAGAATTCCCTCACACTTGCTAACTAGTCAAGGAGCAATCTTTGGAGAGAGGTCATGTAATGTTGAAGGAAAGTCGCCCATGGGACATTAATCAAAGATGACAACTAAAATACTTAACAAATCATCAAGGCAACGGCTGCGCTGTTATTAAAATTGCTCCATGCCCACAACAGCTGTCTGAAAACAACCACCTACGCATTTCTTTTGGCAAGTCAAACGTAGACAAATGAAAAGGAATTGAGCTTTGCTGTTTCACCAAAGCAAATTATATAGTGGTCTAATATTTGGCTTTCTTGGGTCCAACACATTGCACTGTACATTATGCTCATATAAATGTTATAATATCATTACTAGAATAATTATTTTATTTAATCAGTATTTTATTGCAACTCTTTTTGTTGATTGGCCAGTCTTTTTGAAAGAATTTCATTTTGTCTCCCGTTGCTTTTCACACCCACTCACACTCCTACATTGAGTAGTGAAAGCTGATTTGTGGAAGGGGATTCTTCATGGCTGTTAACAATTCAATGCCCACATGAGCACACACGAATTGGGGGCAGAATTGTGTCTGTATTAGCCCTGCAGGAAAGGAGCATTTAGGTTCTCTACAATGTTTAATAGTAACAAAAATGGCAACATTTGTCTTTTTCATTGTACAGAAACATGGAAAATTTGAATGAATACAGACATTTATTTAAGAGCGGCCCATTGTCACAGCGATAGAGTACTGCATTATAGTGCCAGAGACCCGGGTTCAATCCTGACTACAGGTGCTGTCTGTACGGAGTTTGTACGCTCTCCCTGTGACCGTGTGGTTTTCACTGGGATCTTTAGTTTCCTAATACCCTCCAATGACGTACAGGTTTATAGGTGAATTGGCCTCTGTAAATTGTAAATTGTCCCTAGTGTGTGGGATAGTGCTAGCGTATGGGGTGATCGCTGGTTGGTGCAGACCTGATGGGCCGAAGGGCCTGTTTCCGCTATATTCCTGAAGTAAAGTTACTAAAGTAAAGAACGAATAATGCTTTCTGTAAATAGAGAATGTAAAGAAGTGAATCTGACACACTTGTAACTTTACTTAACTCTTTAATAAACACACAGATTAAACATGATCCAGCACTAACTGCACGCAGTCTATCACCCTGCTGGAGAGAGCGAGAGATAGGGGGAGAGAGAGTGTTATTATACTTGATAACTAAGGCGTGGTTAGTGGTACTGAGGTAGCTACATTATTGGTTGCGTGCATAAACCATCTACAGAGAACAAAAGGATTAAATCTAATTGAAGAGCACAGTATCTGAATGGACTCCTATATTCTCCCATATCTTCTAACCCGATCCAAAGCATATTCAATTACTGCTTTCAACCCATTTGTATTCATCTCATTCTTTGTTTCAGCAGGAAAATGGAAGATATCATTTCATCATGTGTATACATGATTTTCTTTGCTCATACCAATTGTACAACAATATCAATGGATTATATACTGAAGCAGGGGCACCATCACCTGGAGGAGGTACTGATAGCAGACCACCATCATGGATGAGGTACGACTGTCATGGTGCCATCCCAGAAGAGTAACTGATAACAGTCCACCAGCATGAATGAGATACCACTGGCAGATCACTACTGATCACTAAATACTAATCTTCTTATGGAAGATCTTCCACATCTTCCATATATACTTCTAGTCCACATCCATAGTTAAATGGACTAGAACCATATCTAATCCATATAGTCTACCAAATGGCCCTTCGGCCCAACTTGCCCACACTGGCAAACATGTCCCAGCTACACTAGAGCTCTGATTGGAGGGTGCCATCATCCGGATGTTACAACATGCCATAAATGCTTGGATTAGATGCCTAATGATGAAGCTTTACTTAGCAATGTTACAAAATTTTGAGATTTAAAAAATCAAGTCTGTAATTTATGCCATCAGATAAAGCATAAAAAGAAGTTTAATTTGACACCTAATTCACTTTCATATCACAAGTATTTAAAAAGTTATGGCCATTTTCATACTCGGAAATAAGCATCTTGTTCCCTATTGATTTTCTACGGACATAACAAAAAAGCTGTGATCGTGTGCAGTCAAAAGCCCATAACTTTCTTAAAAATTAAGAGAACTGAATGAAATTTTCAGTTATCGTAGATTGAACCATTCTGAAACAAATATAAAATAATCTTACTTGGATGACCTGAAATTAAAGCATATAATTAGTTAGTTACCCAACTGTAGCTAATTTCAAACTTCAATTACTAAATCTAAACATCTATCCATTTCTTAATAAATGATTAACATTTTTAAATAGCCTAAGTGTCCAAATAATATTCATAAATAATTCACAATAAAACATAGAAACATAGAAACATAGAAATTAGGTGCAGGAGTAGGCCATTCGGCCCTTCGAGCCTGCACCGCCATTTAATGTGATCATGGCTGATCATCCAACTCAGTATCCCGTACCTGCCTTCTCTCCATACCCTCTGATCCTCTTGGCCACAAGGGCCACATCTAACTCCCTCTTAAATATAGCCAATGATCTGGCCTCAACTACCCTCTGTGGCAGAGAGTTCCAGAGATTCACCACTCTCTGTGTGAAAAAAGTTCTCCTCATCTCGGTTTTAAAGGATTTCCCCCTTATCCTTAAGCTGTGACCCCTTGTCCTGGACTTCCCCAACATCGGGAACAATCTTCCTGCATCTAGCCTGTCCAACCCCTTAAGAATTTTGTAAGTTTCTATAAGATCCCCTCTCAATCTCCTAAATTCTAGAGAGTATAAACCAAGTCTATCCTGTCGTTCTTCATAAGACAGTCCTGACATCCCAAGAATCAGTCTGGTGAACCTTCTCTGCACTCCCTCTATGGCAATAATGTCTTTCCTCAGATTTGGAGACCAAAACTGCACGCAATACTCCAGGTGTGGTCTCACCAAGACCCTGTACAACTGCAGTAGAACCTCCCTGCTCCTATACTCAAATCCTCTTGCTATGAAAGCCAACATACCATTCGCTTTCTTTACTGCCTGCTGCACCTGCATGCCTACCTTCAATGACTGGTGTACCATGACACCCAGGTCTCGCTGCATCTCCCCCTTTCCCAATCGGCCACCATTTAGATAATAATCTGCTTTCCCGTTTTTGCCACCAAAATGGATAACCTCACATTTATCCACATTATACTGCATCTGCCAAACATTTGCCCACTCACCCAGCCTATCCAAGTCGCCTTGCAGTCTCCTAGCATCCTCCTCACACCTAACACTGCCCCCCAGCTTAGTGTCATCCGCAAACTTGGAGATATTGCCTTCAATTCCCTCATCCAGATCATTAATATATATTGTAAATAGCTGGGGTCCCAGTACTGAGCCTTGCGGTACCCCACTAGTCACTGCCTGCCATTGTGAAAAGGACCCGTTTACTCCTACTCTTTGCTTCCTGTTTGCCAGCCAGTACTCTATCCACATCAATACTGAACCCCCAATGCCATGTGCTTTAAGTTTGTATACTAATCTCTTATGTGGGACCTTGTCGAAAGCCTTCTGGAAGTCCAGATACACCACATCCACTGGTTCTCCCCTATCCACGCTACTAGTTACATCCTCGAAAAATTCTATAAGATTCGTCAGACATGATTTACCTTTCGTAAATCCATGCTGACTTTGTCCAATGATTTCACCACTTTCCAAATGTGCTGCTATCCCATCTTTAATAACTGACTCTAGCAGGTTCCCCACTACCGATGTTAGGCTAACTGGTCTGTAATTCCCCGTTTTCTCTCTCCCTCCCTTCTTAAAAAGTGGGGTTACGTTTGCTACCAGCCAATCCTCTGGACCTACTCCAGAATCTAAAGAGTTTTGAAAGATTATTACTAATGCATCCACTATTTCTGGAGCTACTTCCTTAAGTACTCTGGGATGCAGCCTATCTGGCCCTGGGGATTTATCGGCCTTTAATCCATTCAATTTACCCAACACCACTTCCCGACTAACCTGGATTTCACTCAATTCCTCCACCTCCTTTGACCCGCGGGCCCCTGCTATTTCCGGCAGATCATTTATGTCTTCCTTAGTGAAGACGGAACCAAAGTAGTTATTCAATTGGTCCGCCATATCCTGGTTCCCCATGATCAACTCACCTGTTTCTGACTGCAAGGGACCTACATTTGTTTTAACTAATCTCTTTCTTTTCACATATCTATAAAAACTTTTGCAGTCAGTTTTTATGTTCCCTGCCAGTTTTCTTTCATAATCCATTTTTCCTTTCCTAATTAAGCCCTCTGTCCTCCTCTGCTGGTCTCTGAATTTCTCCCAGTCCTCCGGTATGCTGCTTTTTCTGGCTAGTTTGTACGCATCATCCTTTGCTTTGATACTATCCCTGATTTCCCTTGTTATCCATGGATGCACTACCTTCCCTGATTTATTCTTTTGCCAAACTGGGATGAACAATTTTTGTAGTTCATCCATGCAGTCTTTAAATGCCTTCCATTGCATATCCACCGTCAACCCTTTTAGAATTAATTGCCAGTCAATCTTGGCCAATTCACGTCTCATACCCTCAAAGTTACCTTTCTTTAAGTTCAAAACCATTGTTTCTGAATTAACAATGTCACTCTCCATCCTAATGAAGAACTCAACCATATTATGGTCACTCTTGCCCAAGGGGCCACGCACAACAAGACTACTAACTAACCCTTCCTCATTACTCAATACCCAGTCTGAAATAGCCAGCTCTCTCGTTGGTTCCTCTACATGTTGATTTAGATAACTATCCCGCATACATTCCAAGAAATCCTCTTCCTCAGCACCCCTGCCAGTTTGATTCACCCAATCTATATGTAGATTGAAGTCACCCATTATAACTGCTTTGCCTTTGTCGCAAGCATTTCTAATTTCCTGTTTGATACCATCTCCAACTTCACTACTACTGTTAGGTGGCCTGTACACAACACCCACCAGCGTTTTCTGCCTCTTATTGTTTCGCAGCTCTACCCATACCGATTCCACATCCTCCAAACTAATGTCCTTCCTTTCCATTGCGTTAATCTCGTCTCTAACCAACAACACTACCCCACCTCCTTTTCCTTTCTCTCTATCCCTCCTGAATATTGAATATCCCTGGATGTTCAGCTCCCAGCCTTGGTCACCCTGGAGCCATGTCTCCGTGATCCCAACTATATCATAATCATTAATGGCTATCTGCACGTTCAACTCATCCACCTTATTACGAATACTCCTTGCATTGAGACACAAAGCCTTCAGGCTTGTTTTTACAATGCTCTTACCCCTTATACAATTATGTTGAAAAGTGGCCCTTTTTGATTTTTGCCCTGGTTTTGTCTGCCTTCCACTTTTACTTTTCACCTTGCTACCTATTGCTTCTACCTTCATTTTACACACCCCTCTGCCCCTCTGCTCTTGTGCCCATCCCCCTGCCACATTAGTTTAAATCCTCCCCGACTGCACTAGCAAACACCCCCCCAAGGACATTGGTTCCATTCCAGCCGCGGTGCAGACCGTCCTGTTTGTACTGGTCCCACCTCCCCCAGAACTGGTTCCAATGCCCTAAAAATTTGAATCCCTCCCCCTTGCACCATTTTTCAAGCCACGTATTCATCTGCAATATCCTCCTATTTCTGCTCTGACTGGCCCGTGGTACTGGTAGTAATCCAGAGATTATTACCTTTGAGGTCCTACTTTTAAGCTTATCTCCTAGCTCCCTAAATTCATCCTGTAGGACCTCATCCCTTTTTTTACCTATATCATTGGTGCCAATATGCACCACGACAACTGGCTGTTCACCCTCCCCCTCCAGAATGTTCTGCAGCCGTTCAGTGACATCCCTGACCCTTGCACCAGGGAGGCAACATACCATCCTGGAGTCTCGTTTGCGGCCGCAGAAACGCCTATCTATTCCCCTGACAATTGAATCCCCTATTACTATTGCCCTTCCACTGTTTTTCCCCCCCTCATGTGCCGAAGAGCCACCCATGGTGCCATGAACTTGGCTGCTGCTGCATTCCCCTGATGAGCAATCTCCCTCAACAGTATCCAAAATGGTATACCTGTTTAGGAGGGAGATGACCGCAGGGGACTCCTGCACTACCTGCCTACTGCTTTGCTGACTATTGGCCACCCGTTCCCCTTCTGTCCTCTTACCTTTTACCTGCGGTGTGACCAACTCACTGTACGTGCTGTCCACGACTTTCTCAGCGTCGTGGATGCTCCAGTATGAATCCAACCGCAGCTCCAATCGTTCAATGCGGTCTGCCAGGAGCTGCAGCTGTACACACTTCCTGCAAACGTAGTCACCAGGGACACCGACCATATCCCTGATCTCCCACATGTTGCAGGCTGAGCAAACCACGGGGCCAATCTCCACCGACATATCCTACTCCCAATTTAACTATATTAAATATTTTAAAAAACACAAAACTTTATCCGTTAAACTTTACTAATAAATACTGTACCCTTAACTCCCAGAATCCTTAACTCCCAGAATCCTTAACCTACAGGCAGAAATGTAAAAATGTAAACCAATCAGAGGCTTCCTCTGAACCAATCAGAGGCTTCCCCCAGACTCCTTCTCTGGAACGTTGGCGATTTTGGTCACAGGTACTCCTCCCCTCTCACCAACGGCTCCCTGGGCCTCTGTGGTAACAAGCCCCGCGGTGTATTTTGTACTTACAGCGCAGGTACTCCTCCCCTCTCACCAACGGCTCCCTGGGCCTCTGTGGAAACAAGCCCCGCGGTGTATTTTATACTTACAGCGCAGGTACTCCTCCCCTCTCATCAAAACATGATTTTTAAATCTCATTTACATTCATTTATAGGCCAAATGGAAGGAATTTAGTGTTCAATTGCTGTAAATTAAAGTCCATTTTAAATCAGCTTTCTAGTGGGTTCCTGTGAACGCGCTGGTTTAGAATGTTCACATTGCGCTAGATTTGTGCCCTCAAATGCCCAGAAAAATACTGCGGGATATAATGGGGCCAAAATGAGCTACTCGCAATATTAAACTTTGTATAAAGGGATCTTAAGAAGCCCTTTTTAATGTAAAAATAAACAGCCTAGCTTCTGTTGTCTGCTCTATGCGACCCTGACGGCTGCCGGTGGTCGCGGGTTTAGAGATTGATTTTTAAACTACTATAACTATTATACAAGGCTTTTAAACTAATAATAGCTTTTGCGACGGGGTCTTCCAGCGATCTTTCGTTAATAATTAACTAGGCTGAACATCTTCGATTGGAAAGCCTAGAGAAAATAGCATTTTAAACCCGCCCCCCTCTAAATGTCGCCAAAATCGCGCACACGGGCTGGGACAGATTTTCAGCGACGCTTCAGGTAGGCTTTGCAACATACCTACTTTACTCGTGCACCAAGCAGTTTAGTTTAGTTTAGTTCAGTTTAGTTTATTGTCACGTCTACCAAGGTACAGTGAAATGTGTTTTTGTTGCATGATTTTCAGTCAGCGGAAAGACTATACATGATTAAAATCAAGTCGTCCACAGTGTACAGATACAGGATAGAGGGAATGACAAGCAGTTATACCTTTATGCAACCCTTTCCAACCCGGCATTGTTCTCTCTACCCCAGTCCAATTGCTCCTCCTTTGGGAACCATGTAAACGTTTCTTTAAAAGCCTACCTGTCTGATTTGCATTGCAGATCTCCACCCAAGGTCTTGTTTGATTTGCAAATTAGAAATTGGAAAGTTCTTGCCTTTAACAACTGTTGTCTGGAGATTTCCAATTGCAGATGTATCAGCTCTTCCTGACAACTGGTGCAACATATCCAAATGGTTTAAATGACCAGACTTCATAAAAGTCAGCGGTGCTTTGGTGAAACACAGCTGGGGCAAGTGTTGCAAAAGCAATGAGAAAATTGGCCACTTTTAGGTCCACTTGGGGAATTTAATTGAAATCTCCCACGATCAACGCTGGCCCTTTGGCAACCAAACAAATTCCACAGAATTATTTCTCCTGTTCATTCCTTTCGACCCGGGAGGTTGATTAACGGCCACCAATAAGTTTCCACTTTTATGGTTCATAAAGCCCATTCATCCTGTCTCAGATGCACCAGCCATCCTATTTGTATTCATCTCTTCCATATAGCGTAGTTACAAATTCCTGCCATCAGTGGCGCTCTAGATCTGCTCACTACCTGTGTGTGTGACTCTGTGACTCGAGAGGCTGTGTGTGTGTGTGAGGGGGGGGGGTTAGTAAAATGCAGGTTTTTATTGGTTGTCAGGGAGGGATTTCCTCGTACGACAAGCTTATGAGGAAATTTTGTTCTGTCATCCTGTTCGCGATGAACAAAAAAACGTTGCTTGACTACTGAATCACTGGATGAAAGTTGGGCCCAACTTCAACGCCTTCAAAATCATGGATAGCAAGTTCAGAACAAAACAAAAGGTATGTACTGTAGGATGTTTATTTAACATCTTGTCTAGTTTTTGGTGTAATTTAATTTTAATATGATGATGCGAAATATGTTATTTAGCCCCCGAAATCGGCCGTGTCTTACCTACTGGCTGTGAGTGTGAGCAAAATTATGGCGGCGACCACAATCCGATCTCTGTATCATAATCCACAAACATCCACTCTCAAGATAATCAAATTCATTAATTTTTGTGTAACCATGTCATAAGAACACCTAAATTATCTATAGTTTGTGTTATTGACTATCCATTATCAATATTTTCATACTAAATCTCTGACTAAAAACTCCCACAGTACATAGTTTTTAGTCAGGTATTTAGTATGAAAATATTGAACGGATAGATAATTTAGATGTTCATGACAAGATTGTGCAAAAAATAATAATTTTGATTATCTTGAGAGTGGATGTTTGTGGATTTTTAACACATGTCTGTGTAAAACGGCCCTTGCCTGCTGCAGTGTTATAAACTAACAGAGTAAAATTTATGGGAATTAAACATTCAATTCCTTCGATTTGGCATAGAAATTCATGACAAAGTGAGATTTAAAAATCATGTTAGAAACATAGAAACATAGAAAATAGGTGCAGGAGTAGGCCATTCAGCCCTTCGAGCCTGCACCGCCATTCAATATGATCATGGCTGATCATCCAACTCAGTATCCTGTACCTGCCTTCTCTCCATACCCCCTGGTCCCTTTAGCCACAAGGGATCTAACTCCCTCTTAAATATAGCTATTGTTATATTGTGAATTCTTGTGTAAATGGGATCAGTTTGTTATTTGGATACTTTGGCTATTTAAAAAGTTATTTTTAGCCTTTTCTTAAGAATTGGATAGATGTGTAGATCTAGTAATTGAATTTAGATGAATTTAATTGATTTGATGACACTGATGAATATGATTTTTTTTGTTGGGTATTTACTATTTGTTTTAACATTTAACTCGTGTTAGGCATTTTGTTGAACAAAATCATTTCAACTTTTTTTTTTAAACTGCAAATAAAAATTTGTTTCTACTTAATGCTGTTCAGTGGTTTTTTTCTTTACATTTTTTAGATGCCTCCGAGGAAGAAATGCAAAATTGTCAATCCAAATGCCCAGCCTGGCATAGCAAGAGTTCACCTTGAAGTGAATTTCTCTGTCATGCCCGAGTCTAAGAGAGATCTTAAAAATGGACACATCTTGTACTTGTATACCTCGTTTGGAAAAAGTCAGTCTGAATGGGGAAAGTAGTAGGGCAGAAAAGCATGTCATGTGTGGTTTGAAAGGCAAAATGCCAAAATTGAAAAGTAGAGGAAAAACAAAGTGTACAGAGTTGCTTATTGGTTGCAGTCTAAGTATTATGATGATGCTACTGATTATGATATGCCAATGTACCAGCTAGCAGCTGATCTTCTCCATGAAGACTTGGTCTTTTGCTAGAAATTGAAATTTCTGTTACGCACTTACAGCATATAATACAATAATATTAAAGTTCTGATCTTGAGAATATCACATTTTTGAATTTTCAAGGCATGGGTATTTATTACTGTTTCCGTCACAACGGTCAATTTTGTAATTAGCTACTTAATTAGGTAATTAACTAATTATATACTTTAATTTCAGGTCATCCAAGTAAGATGTATCATACTTATTTCAGAATGCTTCAATCTACAATAACTGAACATTTAATTAAATTCTCTTAATTTTTAAGAAAGTTATGAGCTTTTATGTCAATTGACTGTCCTCGATCGCAGCTTTTAAGTTAATGGAAAAGCAATAGGGAACATGATGCTAATTTCCGAGTATGAAAATGACTATAACTTTTTTAATACTGATGATATGAAAGTGAATTAGGTAACAAATTAAAGTTTTTTTTAATGCTTTATCTGATGGGATAAATTACAGGCTTGAGTTTTAACATCTGAAAATGTTGTAACATTCCTATTCCATAGGGCATGGTTTCAGCATGAACCGTCGCATGACTTGTGTAAGAGGGTCAGGTAAGGGGGAACGTTAAATTGTCACATTTGTAGGCACAGGCTGAAGCATGTGTTTTAGATGCTAACCATGGGGCATCTGAGTAGCACACTGTAGCAAAGCAGCCCCATCAACACTTTAGTATAAGGGCACCCATCATGGCAGGGCAGGTTTATGTATTATGCTCAGCTCCCACAGGAGCCTTATAAGTGAAATATTGAGCAGTACTCTACAGAATAATTAAAAGTCAGACTAATTCCTAATAAAAGAGATCATGCTTACATCAGTAAATTAAATTAATTTTGCCTTATTTTCAATTCTGATGAAAGGTCTTCAACCTGAAACATTTAAAGCCCTGTCCCACTGTACGAGCTCATTCCAAGAGCTCTCCCGAGTTTAAAAAAAAAATCAAACTCGTGGTAAGCATGGAGAATCAACGTAGTGGGTACGTCGGAGCCAGGGGATGTCTCTTAGCGGCTCGTAATGCTAACGGCAGGGACTCGGAAAGACTCGCTAACAGCAGGTAAGCACGGGATGACTCGTGAAGATTTTTCAACATGTTGAAAAATGTCCACGAAAGCCCCGAGTACCGACGAGTGGCCATTACCATAAATCTCCGAGTTCGAATCAGGGCAAACTCGGGAGAACTCTTGGAATGAACTCGTACCGTGGGACAGGGGCTTAACTCTGTTAACCCTCCCCTGAGAATTCAATTCAATTCAACTTTAATGTCATCACACAAATACAACTATGAGTACAACGAAATGCAGTTTTGCGTCAGTCCATAGTAGTTGTGCATAAAGAAATTTAAAAACAAATAGAAAGAGAGAAGATACAGAAACATGCCCTGCCCTGCTGAGTATTTCTAACATTTTATGGTTTGTTTTAGAAGTATAGAAAGATAGGAAATAGGTGCAGGAGTAGGCCATTCAGCCCCTCAAGCCAGTATCACCATTCAATATGATCATGACTGATCATCCAAAACCGTACCCCGTTCCTGCTTTCTCCCCATATCCCTTGATTCAGTTAGCCCTAGGAGCTATATCCAACTCTCTCTTGAATACATCCAGTGAATTGGCCTCCACTGCCTTCTGTGGCAGAGAATTCCACAGATTCACAACTCTCTGGGTGAAAATGTTTTTCCTCATCTCAATTTTAGATTTCCAGCATGCGCTGTTTAAAACATGTTTGCAACAGGGAAGGAGTTCAGCACTGGTTACGTGGATTTAATATGTGATACAATAACATATGTACCTTGTACACTTCCCTTGAAACAGAAACAATAATCACACTTAATCTAAAACAAACTCTACACTGACATCTTTTTGCAATGGTACCTATCATGGTTTAGATGTGAAACGTTGAACAGTGAAAACACTAAAAGGGGTTTCAACTGGTATGAATGTTTACAAGGCAGGCATGGCTGAGGCAGAGCATCTAATCTGCCGTTCGTCAGGCGTTCCCCGTAAATCCTTCAGTTTAAATGGCTACGTGCACAGAGCTGCTGAAAGTATGAGCTGATAACATCGCAGCAAGGGAGACTGGGTATGTGGGACGTGAATGAACTGTGCAAATATTGCGGGCAGTTTAAATTCCAAGCTCTGCTTTCTGCACAATTCAGTGAGCGTTGAAGCTGGGTTTTCACACAAGTCATTTGCTGGTCTCACTGAATGGAATGCTCCATGCAAACCATATTCCCAAAGCTATGCTTTATTGACAGATACTGCACTTCACCATGAACTGCTGCCAAGCAAAACAGACAGCCATTAACTGCACTGTATATGTTTCCTACAGCCCAGAGGGAAAGTCACAAACAGATGTTACTGTTTATATTATAAATCTTAACTTAGGTTCTGTTTCTCTTGACCTCCAGACTTCTCTCATTTACAACCACTGTAAGTACAAGCCATAAATATTTAACAGTAATGAATTTAGCTTCACCTACAGAGCTTACTGAAATCTATACATTGATTCCTTGAGAGAAGACGGATGTTGGAATTCTTTTCCCCTTTTCCCCTTTCATTGTTCTCCACCCACTTCTCCCAATGTGAAGTTTGCATGTTCTCCCTCTGGCCATGTGTGTTTCCTCTAAATACTCTGGTTTCCTCCCATATCCAAAGATGTGCAGATTGGTAGGTTATTTGGCCTCTGTAAATTACCCCGTAGGAGTGAAGGCAAAAGATCATATGTAATAGCAGTAGAATTAGGCCATTCGGCCCATCAAGTCTACTGCACCATTCAATAATGGCTGATCTATCTCTCCCTCCTAATCCGATTCCCCTGGCTTCTCCCCCTAACCTCTAATACCCGTACTAATCAAGAATCTATCTAACTGTTCCCACCTTAAATATATCCACTGACTTTGCCTCTACAGCCTTCTGTGTCAAAGCATTCCACAGATTCACCACTACCAAAAGTGGGATAACACAGAACTAGTGCGAGCGGGCGATTGTTGGTCAGCATTGACTCTGTGGGCTGAAGGACCTGTTTCCATTCTGTATCTATCAATCAGTTCTTGTTCAATCAACAATCGTGAGAGGGCAATGCTGGATCTAGTTTTGGGAAATTGGGAGGGGCAAGTTAATTAAGTGTGTGTGGAGGAGCCTTTTGGGACCAGTGATCACAATTCGATTAGGTTTAAGATAGTTATGGGTAGGGACGGAAAGGGTCCACATGTTAAAATGCTCAACTGTGGGAAGGCCAACTTTGAGGGTATGAGAGAAGGTCTCGTTCAAGTTGACTGGAGCAGGTTATTTGAGCGGAAAGGAACATCAGCCAAGTGGGATGTTTTTAAAAGTGTGCTGAAGAAAGATCAGGATGTGTACTTCCCCGTTAGAGTGAAGGGCAAAGCAGGCAAACGTAAGGAAGCTTGGCTGACAAAGGAAATTGAGACATTAGTCAAAAACAAGAAGGATGCATGAGACAGGTATGGGCATCTGGGATCGAGTGTATCCCTGGAGGAGTTTTGGGAACTAAGGAGTAAACGAAAAAAGGAAATCAGAAGTACAATGGTTACGGGGAAAAGATTTAATAGGAATCCGATGGGTGACTTTTTCACACAAAGAGTGGTGGGTGTATGGAACAAGCTGCCAGATCCAGTTTGGGACTATCCCATCGTTTAAGAAACAGTTAGACAGGTACATGGATAGGACAGGTTTGGAGGGATATGGACCAAGCGCAGGCAAGTGGGACTAGTGTAGCTGGGACATTGTTGGCCGGTGAGAGTGAGTTGGGCTGAAGGGCCTGTTTCCTCACTGTATGACTCTATGACACTATGACTATGACTCTAAGGGAAACCGTTCTACAATATTGGGAGGCAAACTCTAGAAATACAAAATAATGTTGGAAACACACAACACGTTAGGCAGCATCTGAGGACAGAAAAGTAGAGATTTAGTATCAGGTATATCAGAAATTGCATCAGAAAGAGGGAGAAAAAGAGGAATGGCAGAAGTTGCAGAAGAGGGGAGAGATATAAACGGTCTCCAGCTAGGAAGAGGCCATTCCAGGTGGCCCAGCCGCTGAGAGGACTCTCCCGACGTCGGGGCAAGACCACCCGGTGAGAACAGCCAGGAACATCGGGCCTCCGTAGAGGCAATTGCAGTGGCCTCAATAGGCCTGACTTTGGGGTGAACTTGGGATAGGGACTGGACATTGTGCCTTCCCCCACAGTGGTGTCCATTGTGGGGGGATGATTTTTTGTCTGTAAGGTAATTCTGTTAGTCTTTGTCCAAGATGGCTGCCGTGAAGGGAGAGTGGACACTGGCGCGCTTTAGCTGCCGCTGCTCTCTCTTCACATTGTGTTTTTGATTTTTGTTTTTTGACTGAATTCTGTTTTTAATTTGTGTTTCTGTGATGTCTTTATTATTTATTTTATTCTGATTATATGTTTATATTTCCTGTTAACCAATGTAAGGTGTCCTTGAGATGTCTGAAAGGCGCCCAATAAATAAAATGTATTATTATTATTATTATTATTATTATTATATAAAGGACCAAAGGAAAGGTCTGTGATAAGAGGTGAAATGGCAAAGTTGTGTTTGTGTCGATTGAAAGAAAATGGGAAAGGCTTGAGAATAACACTACTTTGGATCTGGAGGATGTGTAAAAAGGAGGGCAAAAATTAAGTCTGAAATATCTGAAGGGGAGAGGGGGGAAAACTGTAAGTTGTAAATGTGAGCCACGGGGCTGGAAATGGGTGATTTTACTTCGGAGTCACGTGAGTGACTACGTGAAGAAGGGCCGTCCGTCTGCGTGCGCATCATTACGTCTGAACGCAACGCGCGACGGACTGGCAGAGGCACTGCGTCCTCCCAGGCCGTTAGGATGAGCAGGTAAGGAAAGTTGAATCACTTACCTGCGTTCTTTCGGGCTTGAAACTCGTGGGGAAGTCGGCTGCCGAAGACCGCAGCATTTCCCAGTAGCGGGCAACGGTGTTTCCCGACATTTATCGCCGGCAGCTGAACCGCCAGGAGACTTGTTTCAGGAGGAGAGCTCCGTTGGTGGTCCTGCAGTACGGGAAAATCCACCCGCAAGTTAAACAGTCCGGGGAGGGAAAGGGATACCCTCCCTCAACGGAGAGCGTCTGAGGACGACTCTCCCACATAGGAGCAACTTTTTGGAGAAGTTGCTCCAACAATGACCTGCTCTAAGGAGAGAGCTGCGTCAGCCCGTGGCCTACAGCAGCAGGCAGTACCGGGAGCCTCGCATAATGGGGCAACCCAATGTCTTCCCCGTTGGAGGGGGAAGTACATATGGAAGAAACCACTCTGAATCAGAGTACAAAAGCAGGGGGGGGGGGGGGGGGGGGGAAACCTTCCCAGGGACAAGCAGAAGGAAGGAAGGAAGTAAGTAACTTTTACTTATATAACACTGTTTAAGTTAACTTGCACCAAAGAGCTTTACATAAAATAAATAATAAGCACAAAAGAAAAGAAATACTTCTGCAATCATTCAGGTTCCACTGGGTGCTTCCCTGGATAGAGATCTAGAAAATGTCTCCTGCTCTGAGGAGAGGAGCATTCACGGTCAGTTTCAGTCTGACCCAAAGCAAGAATCTCATTTAGGCCCGCTGGAGGGGCCATGTCAGCGCAGGTATCCTCAGGGGTCTGCGGCAGCACCTGTTTTCAGGGCTACCTACAAATCTCACTCTCAATGGAGGGGAGTGTGAGTGATCAGTAGGTAACTGATCTCGAATTACAATACTATACAATACCATTTATTTGTCATTTGAACCTCACATGACGTTCAAACAAAATTTGGTTTCGAGATCAGTAGGTAACTGATCTCGAATTAAAGTATGAACATACTGAAGCACATGCATATGGCCTCAAGAGACAGCAGTTGGCAGAATATCCGCACAAATGCCGGCAAGGGAACAGCGCTATCAGGGTGACTTTGGAGAAACCAGCCGCCGAATCCTCTCTTCAGGTAAGACCAGAAGAAGGAAGCAAAAGCTGTCGGACCAATCAAGGTACCAACGACAAGCAAACTTCATCAGTAGGTGACAACACACCCCACACCTCCATAGGGGGTAAGCGGTTCACTGAAGCCGGTGGTAGCTTGAAAGCTGGGCACGGAAATATGATCAGTCGTCTTTTAAGGCAGACTCAGAATTATGGCCAGAATTGTCCGACAAGGCAAGCTCAATATGATAAGGTTTTCAGACCAAGACCCAAGCAGAGGTCAGGAGAAACATGGAATCCACACTTCCTACCAGTCCAACTCCCAATCAAGGAGAGAAAAGGAACCCGCATCAGGGGCCTTTGGGCTTACCACAAGACCACCGGTAGCCATGGAGGTAGGTGGGTCTGGATTTACTGAAACAAGGGATTGTGGACCAGTTACATGTTGGTAATTTTACTCTTGTGTTTTTGTTCAAAATGACAATAACATAAATTTCAGATCTGGTTTTAAAAAACAGATAACAACATGTGATTATTTTTTACTGCACAACATACATAGGTTCCAAGCAGATTTGGAACTCGGACCGGAATTGTCTTCAAGGCAGGCCCAGTATTTTGGGCAGGATTGCCTTCCAGGACAGGTGACAGATGGAGGATGTCACTTCATCCAGGTTTAACTCATTTGTGCAGTACAGACTTTTAGAAACAGCAATTTTTTGTTACGGTCTAACTACTGTTTTATAGGAGCTTCCTATAAAATGGTCACATGGCATGCATCGACCTCAAAGATGCATACTATTCGGTGTCTATTCATTAAGAACAGGAGATATTTGAAGTTTAACTGGATGGCATGGCTCTGCCAAATGGGTTGACATCAGCTCCTAGACTATTGACTAAACTACGGAAACCAATTCTGGGACTACAAAGGTCTCAAAACCACATAGTAATGGCATATTTGGAGGACATTTTCATTTTGGAGTTACCAAGAATTGGCAGAAGCTTCCAGTCAAGCAAACCAAAACCCTGTTTGAAAGAATTGGTTACATCATCCATCCAGTTAAATCAAAATTGACACCTACAAGGGTAATTGATTGCCTAGAATTTACTATCAAAAACAGTAAATATATTGGTGACTTTGCCTAGGGGCAAACGACACTATTAATTAAGCCTGCAATGACCTGATAGTCAAATTCTAGCCATCTATCAGGCAAACAGCGAGTGTAATTGGCAAATAGTAGCTGCATTCCCAGCAGTACGGGCCTTTGCATTACCAGAATTTACAGCAAGCAAAGGAACGAACACTCAGATTACATGCAGGCCGAATTGGCAAACTATGGATTGCCAGCAGAGGCCATTGTTGAATAACTATGGTGGATAACGAATGGGAGACAGCTCAGGGAAATTTTGCTCGAAAGCCATCGAGGGTTCTTCAGACCTATGCAAGCGGCTAAGGATGGGGAGACACCAACACAGTCTAAAGCTGTGGGGGCAGATGGAATAAGCAGGAGTCTGGAATTCCCCAACACATGGAATCAATTACCCAGAATATGGACTCAAGGTTCTCTGTCGCGATATGCAACCGGTGCTTGGGCAAATTCAGATTGATAACAACACTGCGGTGGCATATATCCATTAACAAGGTTGGTGTAAAATCTGTATCTTACGACAGATTGTCGAACCTCATTTGGCACTGGTGTATCGAGAGGAATATTTGGGAAATCTACGAGGTAGATATAACACGGTGACAGATGCCGGATCACAAATGTTTAATAACATGACAGAATGGATGTTGAATCAGACAGTATTTAACAAAATAACTACACGATTTGGCATACCAGATGTTGATCCGTTTGCATCTAGACTAACCATTAGTTACCCAGATATGTGTCCTGTGAGCTGGATCCAGGAGCAAGGCAGTGGATGCTTTCTCCCTCAATTGGGGAGGAATGTTTATGTATGCTTTCCGCCAATTTGTCTCACAAACCGATGCTTGACAAAAATCAAGCAAGGCTAAGCCACAGGCATATTGGTAGTGCCAGATTGGCCTACTCAAGCCTGGTCCCCAAAAATTTTGGGAATTATAGTCCAGCCAGTAAATGGTTGTACCCAAGAGCAGGGACCTCCTAGTGAACCCAGTTACAGGGAGCAATCATCCACTACATGAACGTATAACTTGTTGGTCTGCAGATTCTGAGGAGGCCATTTCAAGGCATAGGACTGTCCAAACAAATACAACACAATTTGGATAACGGATGTCTTGGAGTTCCTATCAACTGTACTATAACTATAAATTAAGTTATAGTGCATCTATAGTGCCAGAGGCGCACTCTCCTCCAATCTGATGCCGGAAGCAGGGCACAGTTCGATAGGAACGCACCCCTTTACAACAAAATTCATGAAGGGAATTTACAATTTAAGACCTCCAAGGCCAAGGTACACTGACACATGGGATGTGAGCATGGTACAAACCCTACTTTGACAGTGGGGACCGTCTATAACTAACCCTGAAGGTGGTATGCTGACAAAGAGTCCAGACACTGCAAAAGCTACGGTTGGACTACATGACCACCAATATGAACAACATAACATTCCTAATCAGGAACCTGATAAAACAGTGCAGGCCAGGAATGCCAGGGATGGAGATCCAGTTCTTGGCATATCCAGAGGACCAACGGTTGTGTGGGTGGTAACATACTAACACCACTATCTGAGAGTTACGGAGAACCTCAGAGGCTCAGAACAATCGGTCCTCATCAGCCATAAAAAAAACACACCAAAAGGTGTCAACTCAAACCATCTCCAGATGGTCAAAAGAGGTAATGGCAGTAGCAGGAGTAAACATTTATATGGTTAAATCTCACTCCACCTGGGCTGCATCTACGTCGGCAGCAAGAGCTATGGACGTGCCCCTTGACGACATCCTAGTGGCTGCAGGATGGACGAATGAAATAACGGTCCACCGGTTTTATAACAAACCCATAACCGGACCGGGGGTGTTTGCACGTACCATTTTAAGTTCTGTCCCTTAGTTTCCCCCCCAAGGTTGGGAGGGGTAACTTTTTTTAAAACTTTTCTTTCATTTAAAGCATCAGTTTCTTTACTTAACTACGTAATGTCTGAATGCTTTAATTATTACACGCATCCATGGTCAATCCATTCAGTGTGTGACGCCTGGATTCGTAAGCGGCGTAAAATCACAGAGCTTTGAAATCTTCACGTAGTCACTCACGTGACTCCGAAGTAAAATAGTAAGATTAAACGAGAACTTACCAGTTTGAAGTTTGATCTTGATTTTATGAGGAATTTACGATGAGCGATTACGTGCCCACCGCTCCCACCCTCATACTATCAAGGTCATATGGAAGTTCTAGTTTCTTCACATTCTTACTATTTTCAGGTCTTCTTTTTATCTGTGATCTAACACCGCTGCTTTGAAGATTGACGCGCACGCAGACGGACGGCCCTTCTTCACGTAATCGCTCATCGTAACTCCTCATAAAATCAAGATCAAACTTCAAACTGGTAAGTTCTCGTTTAATCTTACTATTATTGGAAACTGCATGGTTCAGTGTGGCATCTCAATGTGCCAGGTCTGAGGATGAAGTGCTGTACCTCTAGTTGCATTAATCCTCTGTGGAATGGTGTGGGAGGACAAAGGGAATTCAGAGAGAAATCAGCTAAAGAATTAAAGCAGCAGGCAACTGCAAGCTTTGGATTTGTCTTGCAGACTTAATGGAAGTTTTTGCAAAGTGGTTTACATTTGTTTTCTCCCACAATGAACAATGAAGGCGGTACACAACATTGGTTAAAGTTCATGAGATATTGCTTCATCTGGGAGATTGTTTGGGTCTGTGGCAATGATAAAATAGGAGATAAAAATGCAGGCGTTGCAGTTGCTGTGGTTGTATGGGGAGATACCATGAGCGGTGGGGTAGATGTTGGTGGAGTGGAAGTCTGAACATGGAGGTTAAGTTCCATATAAGTACAGGAAACTGCACCAATACAGTCCATCTCCTGCCAATTTCCATCTGCACTGATTTTCATCTTGATCATCCTTAGGCTCTTTTTGTTTTTCACTTCTCTGCCACCAGAAAGGTGACCAGTACCCACCATGTTGTGAAAACCATAGCATTCATAGCTGCTCTTCCTCCCACACTGCTTCCAGCTACCCCACATCAGTCACACCCATTGTAAAGATGGTGCTTTCCGCACCACTGCTTCTCAGATGACTCCCTTTCTCCTCAACAATGATGGGCTTTCAACCATTCATTCCACATCCTAAACTTCTGCTCTCATCCCCTTAATTTATAATTTTGACATCAAGGGACATCCCAGATGCAGCCGGACAAGTCGTGGTGAGACCACACTTGTGTGTACCTGGACTGTATGCATTTCTGTTGCCCAGCTCAGAACAAAATATCATGAAGGGTGGAGAAGAGATTCACCAAGTTGTTACCTGAGCTTGCAGTATTGAGTAGAGGGGAGAGGCGGGATAGCCTGAGACTTTGTTCACTGAAGTGAGGAAGGGTTTATTGGCAGTTAAGAATTAAGCAGGAAGAATAGGATAGAGACAGCCACAAAGGCAGGACATGATAAGCAGAGAACAAAAGGCTTCAGGTACTGGTGTAGAATGCAACCAAATAAAGATGGGTGATGGTAGATGGGAAAAACAGAGGGAGGAGAGGATCGAGCAGTAGGAGATCAGGTGGGGTGGGTGATGGCCAGAGGGAGTAAGTGAAGGGAGGAAAAGGAAACAGAGCAAGAAGGGATGGGTGCATTCTGGGAAGAAAGGTTGGTGTGAAAGGATCAGGGTCCATAGGAGGAGAGAGAAGGAGGCAGAGGGTTCAGGTTCTGGTTCTGGTTGATTACTGATTGGGGCAGCACGTTACCAGAAATTGGAGAATCCAATGTTCTTGTCTTTGTGTTTGTAGACTAGCCAGGCAGAATATGAGGTACTGTTTCTTTCGTTTGCGTTTGGCTGGCTTCACCTGGTGTGGGAATGGTGTGAGAATGATGCGGTGTGTGTGAAGGCTAATGAGGTGACTAGTGAGGATCAAGGGAACCCCAGTGTCTGCAGTCTCTTGCGTCTCCTTGGGCACAAGGGGCTTGAATTGGTATTTTATACACAAGGGTTGCATGCTTTACCTGTTTCTCAGCACTGCACACTGCACACTGCATTAAAACGTTGATTATAAGCTCCTGGCGTCGAACTGCATGCACAAGGAATCTTTTAGCTCTTGGACAGGAAGAGCCCAGTGCAGGTGTATCACATGAATGTCATCCAATCATACATTGTATGTCCATATATTGAAATATACTATGGCCTGTTGCTGATGCCTAATCAAATACAATATATGCATGCATGCAGCTATGCTATACTCTGCCTACTTCTTTGCCAAAGATAACTTTGCTTTCAAATGCCACCGAGAATGAAGGGGGACCCAGCAGGGTGGATGTAGGGGGGGGGGAGGGGGGGGGGGGGGGCTGCTGCCGCGTGCGATGGCAAACAATAGATCGGACTGTTGGGTGAACTTTGGTAGCTCTGTCAACGGCAAACACATGGCGACACGTGTGTACTTCCTAGGTGAGGTCAGCTGTACGATTTTACCAGGTTGTATGCAAAACAAAGCATTTCACTGTACCTAGGCACATGTGACAATAATGTATCATCCATCATTCATATTATTCACATTAGCCAAATTTGCAAGTAGATTAGGTCTTGTGAGTTCTCATCAGTCATCTCACAGGTCTAATCTCTGCAGCTCCATATCTGTCATCAGACAAGAGATAATATCACTTACAAAACGATCTGAACAATTGTATTCAATGGACTCACTTTCTTGAAACATGCTATTTTCTGATCAGATGTGACTGCAAGTGTTACCCTTTCTGATGACTCTATTGACTGTGATGTTGCCATGGAACCAACTTGGTGCAATATGACACAGTCTGGTACATCATTTAAATGTTGGCCTCGTGTCTCTTGCTAGAACTATACTGTCCAAGTGTACTCACTGATCATGTCAAGAATATGGACAAGATGCCATTTGGAATCACAAATAACAAAAGTGTACCAGTTCTCCATTTCTTTACATTCATTTTGTTGAGCGTATTCAAAAACTCAGTTGAGATTATTGAACGCCTTTCTCTTTAGAATCTGATTTTAAGCAACATATTTGGTTTCTACTCCACTCCATCAGTCAGATTCAGTTGTGCCACATTCATCCTCTCTCTTTATCTATATAACTAAAAGTCTCATCTTGACCACTTCCTGTCTGCGCTGTATATTGATTTTAGAAAAAATGCTACCCCATATCACTATGATTTTCGGACATGTTGCTCACAGCCCTCCTCCGCTAAGACAGCTCCGAGGATTTTTCCGATTGATGAAAAATAAAAAAGTTATCAGTCTTTAAAAAATCTTGAGATCAGCTGATTGGTCCTCTCGCCTGTCAATCACCATGATTAAGGTCCATAGTGGGGGGAAGGCTATTTAAAACCCTGGATGCCTGGACGTGAGTCAGTCACTCTGGAAGATCACGAGGGAGAGGCCACAACTGTCATTCTAAGCTGTGAATCAACAGAACTGTGACTCTGCAATGTACTTGCAATCAATTATTTATTAGCACTTAATGACAATGCAATGAGTTGTTTGACAATTTGGTGGCCTGCACTCTGCTTGAAATGCTATGAAATTGAATGTGGTGGCCTGCACTTTGCTTGAAATGTTATGAAATCGAATGTGGTGGCCTGCACTTTGCTTGAAATGCTATGAAATTGAATGTGGTGGCCTGCACTCTGCTTGAAATGCTATGAAATTGAATGTGGTGGCCTGCAGTCTGCTTGAAATGCGATGAAATTTAATTTGGTGGCCTGCACTCTGTTTGAAATGCTATGAAATTGAATTTGGAGGCCTGCACTCTGCTTGACATTGAATTTCAAGGAATAGCCGTGAGTGAACTGCCAGCCCACCAGCCCTGAGTGACTGAGCTGCCAGCCCACCAGCCCTGAGTGACTGAGCTGCCAGCCCACCAGACCTGATTGACTGAGCTGCCAGCCCCACCAGCCCTGAGTGACTGAGCTGCCAGTCTACCAGGCCTAAGTGACTGAACTGCCAGCCCACCAGGCCTGTGTGACTGAGCTGCCAGACCAAGAATCCATTCGGCCCACAATGTCCATACTAGTCCTCTGGAAACTAGTCTATTCGACCCACAACACCCATATTAGCACTCCAGAAAGCCCTCCCCCCCAGCCCTGGCCACCAATTGGTGGAGAGGTGGAACATTGCATTGGGGGACCAGCCCTCCTGTGTGAACATGGGACCCAACGGTATAAGAAGAGGGCAGCACGGTGGCACAGCAGGAGAGTTGCTTTCTTACAGTGCTGGACACCTGGGTTTGATCATGACTACGGAATTTGTATGTTCTACCCGTGACCTGCGTGGGTTTTTCCCTGGATCTGTGGTTTCCTCCCACACTCCAGAGACATACAGGTTTGCAGGTTAATTGTCTTGGTGCATGCGTAAATTGTCTCAAGTGTGTATAGGACAGTGTTAGTGTGCGGGGATCGCTGGTCGGCGCAGACTCGGTGGGTCGAAGGGCTTGTTTCCGCACTGTATCTGTAAACTAAACCAAACTAATTTCAATTAGTCCATTAGTCCATGATGTGGAGTAGCTACACATTCCAATAGAAGATTTTCTAAATGACGCTTCATGCTAATGGGCGAGAATGCTGCTCCATTAAATGCTTTGGATGGTCGCTGACTTTTCTGCCAGAAAATTCAGCTGCTTTATTAATAGCGGATAATATGAAGGCCTTAAGGTGCGTTTGAATGATTGGAAGATATAGCATGAAACAAGCCCTTTGGCCCACTGAGTCCACATCATTCATCAATCATCCAATCACACTTTTTCTATGATATCCCACTTTTGCACCTACTCCCCACAGACCAGAGGCGATTTACGGAGGCCAATTAACCTATAAACACGTATGCCTTTGGGGTGTGAGAGGAAACCAGAGCACCCGGAGGAAACTCCTGCAGTCACAGGGAGAACGTGCAAACTCCACACAGACTCCACTCACGATTGAACCCAGGTCTCTGCCACTTTGAGGCAGTGGTTCGACCAGCTTTGGCACTGTGCAAATTTCACTTTTTTTGTCATCCAACCCTTAGTAGTCAGAAACGATTCCCTTGAAAAGATCGTGATGCGCAAAAACTGCACGTAAAACATTGAATGTATATGGTAGTGAAAATCCCAGGTGCTTCCCAAGGGCAGCCTCCATGAAGTTCTACCAGCTGAATGGATGTCAGTGAGGACCAGAAACTGCCACTTATCCTTTTCTCAGAAGTTCACATGCATCCACTGAAGATATCTTTGGCCATGTCTGCACTTGTAATGGTATTTCCATTAGTGTTTGTCTACACTGCTGTCAGATGGTAAATCGACTGGTCAGATTCTAATCCAAATGTAATCTGTGTTCAGAACCATGAGCCAGCATCATCATCTCATTTCTTTCTGCATGTTCCATATGGGCGAGGAATTACCACACACAAGTCCCATATCAGGCAAGTGTGACCACATTTCATGGAAAGTTCTTCCATTGACTCTTTCCTAACTCTAAGAGTGTTCGTAAACGCTCACCTTTGAACTCTCATGAATTAGGCTAGACAAGGCATCTTCCCCTGCATTCTGCCTCCAAGTCTGGCATTTTGTTTTGTAATCAAACTGAGAAAGACTAATAGCCAATATTAGTTCGTAATGCTGCTATAGATGGTGGCCAAATCCTGCTCAAAAAATTGCCAGTGTTGGCTTATGATCTGGCAGCAATGTGATCTGCCTTCCAAGAAATAAACTTTGATCTACAATTGCTAGCACCAAGCATTGGCCATTAAATTACAACAGATAGTCTACTTGCCCCTTTTTGAAGAATTTCTCCTGCATAGATATTCAACTTAATTACGATTTACCTTAAAGTTATGCTTCTGAAAATTTGTCAGAATCTTTGCTCAAAACAAAGCTGTCCATCTCAATGGTCGACAAAAATGCTAGAAAAACTCAACGGATGAGGCAGCATCTATGGAGAAAAGGAATAGGCAACCTTTTGGTTCGAGACCCTTCTTCAGACCATCTCAATATAATTTTTGTTGATTAAAACTGTTTACAAATGTTGAATCGCCCTGTTTACATTTTCCCACTCACAGCATGCACACTCATTTAATTTGTCCCTTCATCACTCTCGTTAACTTCCACACAATTACATTTTATACGTAGATTTGACTTCAGCTTCAGTTTGATGTTCGGCTTGTAAGCCTCTGCGACATGACCCTTTGTTTGGCATTTATATCATTCTGCTGTTTTGAATTTGCGTTGCTTTCCTGGGTGATTGCCATCACATGTCCCACAAGCAAACCCTGCAGGCATATTCCTTTCTTCATAACTCTGTTTAACCACAGTGGCTCTGTGACTATCTACAGCAAATGGATGGAATTCCTTTGTATATAACATTATCATCTCAACAGAGCTTGTTAGCTGACAGGCTTTCTCGGAGGTAAATTCAGACCCACTGAACTGAGTCGACACATAAACCAGCCTGTCCCCAAGAGCTTTGTAAGGAAGTATCCCAAATAACCATGAAACAAAAGGTTCTTCAATGTCACATTATAATACAGATGCTCCCCGATTTATGCTTCGACTCCCCTGATTGAATTTTAACAAGGACTCACTTTCTTCCCTTCTTGAATTGTTTTGTTGAGTTTTTTCCCCTTCAGTCTGAAGAAGGGTCCCACCCAAAACATTGACTATCCATTCCCTTCACAGATGCTGTCTGATCCATTGAAAAACTCCAGCACGTTATGTTTTACTGAAGATACCAGCCTCTGCAGTTTCCTGTGAATCGACTTTTGTTGCCTGTTTAGGTTGATAGTCATGGCGACCAATCCATTTTATCAACCTTCAACATTTGTTCAAGCCTGCTTTTCATGCAACTGAAACTGTTGTGAGCTTTCTTAGCTCTGTGCGCACCTTATATCATTCTGTTGGTCATTGCCAACCTAACCCACCGTCTATTCCAAGAGTTGTTGTGAAGTTGTGTTTGTCATGCGTTCCATACAGAGTGTAGCTGGTATTCTCCTCCACACCCTCCTTTGCTGCATCTATTTGGCATTGGTTGCATTATGCTCACTATTATCACAGTTATACTCTCACCGGGTTAACAACATTGCTGGTTAACAGCATGGAGCTGTTCCGATGCTGGCACATACGATACGATACGATAGAACTTTATTTATCCCAGGAGGGAAATTGATCTGCCAACAGTCATAAAAACACAAAATACATGAAACATGAAATTACAGTGACGAGTGGAAAGGATTGGGGATGTGCAAAGAATCTGGGATAACTGCACCCCAGTTAGACGACTAAATTTCCTGACCACCACTCATCTGAAATTTGTGCTAACCTCCCTCTTGACATACAAGAAAGAGTTTGAGGTATTATTCTGGCTCTGCACAAACTTTAATCTGTCATACTTCCATGCCTCCAGCCAGTACATGATATCCCAACAAAAGGACTCGATAATAAATATCAAGAAGTGTTAACTTAGAAACATAGAAACATAGAAAATAGGTGCAGTAGTAGGCCATTCGGCCCTTCGAGCCTGTACCGCCATTCAATATGATCATGGCTGATCATCCAACTCAGTATCCCGTACCTGCCTTCTCTCCATACCCCCTGATCCCCTTAGCCACAAGGGCCACATCTAACTCCCTCTTAAATATAGCCAATGAACTGGCCTCAACTATCCTCTGTGGCAGAGAGTTCCAGAGATTCACCACTCTCTGTGTGAAAAAAAGTTCTTCTCATCTCGGTTTTAAAGGATTTCCCCCTTATCCTTAAGCTGTGACCCCTTGTCCTGGACTTCCCCAACATCGGGAACAATCTTCCTGCATCTAGCCTGTCCAACCCCTTAAGAATTTTGTAAGTTTCTATAAGATCCCCTCTCAATCTTCTAAATTCTAGAGAGTATAAACCAAGTCTATCCAGTCTTTCTTCATAAGACAGTCCTGACATCCCAGGAATCAGTCTGGTGAACCGTCTCTGCACTCCCTCTATGGCAATAATTATGGCAATAACTTACAGTATCTATCAAGGATGATCATTCAAACTATTACAAGTCAAGTCCACCGTTTCCTAGGAGAGACTGCCCTAACTGTATACAGCCAAATTTAAAAAAAGAAACGGAAAAAGCTGGAAATATTGAACATTTCAGATTGGGACCCTTCTTCAATCTGAATCAGAATTTCTGTATCAGAACCGGTGCATAGTCACAGGCGAATCAGTGGTGCAAGAGACTACAGGTGCTGGATTTTTCCGCAATAAACAAACTGCTGGAGGAACTCAGTAGATCAGGCAGCGTCTGTGAAGGGTAATGGACAAATTACATTTTGGGCCGGGACCTTCCTTCAGATTCTGATGTCACCTGGTGGCTGAATCAGTCCATTTTTTGGCACCAATAATTCAAGATTAATTTTTAGCAACATTTGGTCAAAATTTTGCCGAAAATCCATAATCAGAATAAAATGACCTACCTATAGAAAGATGAGGAGTAATTTCTTTGGTCAGAGGGTGGTGAATCTGTGAATTCATTGCCACAAGCGGCTGTTGAGGCCAAGTCATTGAGTATTTTTAAGGGGAGATCGACAGATTCTTGATTAATAAGGGTGTCAGGGGTTATGTGGAGGAGGCAGGAGAATTGGTTTGCAAGGGAAAGACAGATCAGCCAGGATTGAATGGTGGAGTAAACTCGACGGGCTGAACAGCCTAATTCAGCTCTTACGGCTTATGAACATGAACTTTAGCAGACACCTGAATTTAGCACAGCTTGTTGCAATACATATCTTTCCTTCTTCTCCTGAGCCGACATTTAACTATTTCTCTTTGCAGTACACGGTTCTTTTTGTTTCAAAAATAAATTTTATTCATAATAAAAACACATGTACAAAAGAAAAACCACAATGCAAAGCTCTTTAGTGTCAATCAGTAACTGTTCTTTGTTCATTCAGTGGCTACTGATTGTAATCAACGTGCTGACAGGGACCATACAAGAAGGAGCCTTGTTTGGAGACCCCCACATTAAAGTGTGACTAAGTTGTGGGTCACACTAATAACAGATCTCCCCCTGACCCAGGGTAGGTTTGCTGCTAGCTTTCCCACACCTACAACAAATGTTCTAACTTACTGTTTAGTACATTGCACAAAATGTCCGGTAATGTGGAAAATTCTTCATCTCAGCAAATGAATGTGCCTTTATAAGTTGCGTCAGTCTTCCCATTTGCTCTCTGTTCAATTGCCTTTGTAAGGACTGGACATGATGTGTCCTCCTCCAGTTGGGTGGGAGTTGTTCTGAAGCTATGATTTTCCCATGACTGTTGCCAACATTGTACAGAGGAAGTTGAAATCATACATTGTTGGTGGTAATTTTTTTATTTTAACATTTCTGTAACATCGAGGCACAGATGAGTGCATGGCTCACCTCACTGGGACTACGGAGACGAGGGCATCTCAAGCTGTTCCCTGGTGGTGAGGACTGTGCAATGGACCACACACATTGTCAAGCACTATGTTTAAGAGCAGGATTTAAGGATGTTGACTGGTGTATCTGTCAGAAATCAACCTTGAGGCACTTTTCATGCAATAAATAAGTGCTGCGTTTCACGCATAAGGTAAAAACAGGATTGCAAAAGCAATTGTTGTTGTGCTTTTCTCCTTTTATGAAACATTAAAACCTGATTGGTACATTTTGCATACACTGCTGCTTTCTTCTCACACTGCGGCAGGTCAAATGGGTCAGCACTAATAACGAGATCTCCCCATGACTGCTTCAGGCGGCAACAGTGAAGGTCATATAGGATGAGAAACAGGGCAAGAGGATGGGAACTTTGATAGGGAGTGCAGCGAGAATTCAAGGGAAGCAATCTGGGGGAGTGGGTTAGCAGCAGGGTGGAGTTTTAAGAATGGAACAGGTTGTTGAGGCCCAAACGTGAGTGTGGTGGGTGGGTGCGTGCTGCGAGCAGTTCATGGATGAACCAGGGGCTGCAATCATTGCAGTAAACTGAGTTAATGCAATAAACGCCACAGCGGAAACAGCAGGTAGTTCATAATATAACAATCACATCCCACCAATGTCCCATTAAATCTTGCAGAATTCACCACTTTTAGCATGATGTTTCATAATCAGCAAACTAGGAAGGTTATCGTTCACAACCTTTTGATGAGTTTCAGCCGTTAGGCAATTAAAACTAGTTGTATACGTTGATGTTATTTGACAGGCAAGTGAATACTGTGATCAATTTGGACAGGGATTTCCCAGTCAACAAGACTTCCACCAAAAAGTAGGTGCAAATATTTAAAAAATGAGCAAATATTGCTTTAAAAGCACATAAAAACAGGCATACCTCAATCAATTTTCTAGACAATACCCTGATCATTACTTTTACCAATACAAAATCAGCATTTGGATTAAATACTTGGTTGAATTAACATGGAATAAATGTAAGCAGATGAAGTTTATAATCCATGTGATATGAGCAGAATTAGGCCATTTGGCCCCGTCATGTCTACTCCGCCAATCAATCGTGGCTGATCTATCTCTCTCCCTCCTAACCTCACTCTCCTACCTTCTCCCCATAACCCCTGACACCCATACTGATCAGGAATCTATCTATCTCTGCCTTTAAAATATCCATTGACGGCCTCCACAGCCTTCTCTGGCCATGAATTCCACAGATCCGCCACCCTTTGACTAAAGAAATTCCTCCTCATTTCCTTCCTAAATACTGAGACTATGACCTCTGATCCTAGACTCTTCCCCTAGTGGAAACATCCTCTCCACATCCACTCTATCCAGGCCTTTCACTATTAACATGGTTTGTTACTAATATCAGTTCAATCAATTTTCTCTTTACTTCCTTTACATAGAATTCCTTAGAGTATGGAGAAAATCTGCCCAACTGCTACATATTTGGTATTAATGCAGCAATGTAGCTCTTCATCCATCCCCATTAGTTTTTTTTATAGATACAGCATGGAAACAGGCCCTTTGTCCCACCAAGTCCACGTCAACTATCGGCCAAGTGTTCATATTAGTTCCATGTTATTCCACTTTTGCATCCACTCCTGATGCATTAGGGACAATTTTGCAGAGGCCAATTAACCAATTAATCTTTGGGATGCAGGAAGAAACCGGAGCACCCGGAGGAAACCCACACATCACAAGGAGAGTGTGCAAACTCCACACAGACAGCATTGAATCAGGGTCTCTGGCTCTGTGAGTCTGCGGCTCTACAGCTGTGCCATTGTACCACCCACTAATTCTTCCAATTGCTTTTTTTATCCTGGTGTGACTAGGCACAGAGAAGGGGAAGAAGGAGGATTCTCCATATGAATGTGAGTACCCCAAATTATAAGGCGAAACCACAATCGATTATTACCTGAGCAATGTCCAAATTGGCATAAGGTAAATAATATCAGAGTTGAATATGTGACTCTTGTGTGGGCAAAATGTGTTTCAGCTTGTGGGACAGGCACCAATATCAGGAAACGAGTGAGCTGTTCGCTCGGATGAACTGCGCTTGAACTTGGCTGAGAAACCAGCATCTTTACAAGGAGAATCACTCTGAGTCACTTGAAAGTCACAGGGTGAGGTTTTAAATTACAGAGTAGTGTGGGGTAAATTTTCAGTGGGGGATATTTTGTCAGTTATAGAGAAAGAACACGGTGGTGATAGTACGGGATAAAGAAAAGGATGATAACCAGAGCCCACCAGGAATGGACAATGTATACAGTGTAACTGTATACTTCCTATTAGAGGTAGTGGGGGAAATTGATTTAAAAAAAGACAAAATAAAAGGTTCTAGATCTGAATGTATGCAGCATTCAAAACAACATAGGGTGACTTTTATGGCATAAATACAAACAAGTAGGGAGAATCTGGAACTCCTTGCAGAGATTGGATTGCACAGTAGTCAAAATTAGTTTTTCAATTTTACAAGATACTTAACTTTTTAGAAGTTATCAGAACTTTTTAGAAGAAAAGTATCTTCTAAATGCAACTTAAAGTTCTCCATGAATATTGTACCATTATATTTCCATTTAATGGTGATTTATACTATGCCTTAGTTTACTCCAAGTTTTTAAGCGCCTTTATCTAGCAAAATGGAACATGAGATAGGGTAGCCCTGAATTGATATTAAAGAATGGAGTGAGGTGGGGGTGGTGAAGGATCTAAACTCAGACAATTAAAAATAAGAATCAGCTTGGGTGGAGCTCAGAAACAGCAAACATCAAGCAACTTGCTAGGAACTATATAATGGCCCTTAAACACTTAGCCCTGCAGCAACCTGGCACTGACCTTGATTGGCAGCTGCTCCAGTGCATTGAGCTTATGGACCAGACTTTGGATGTTTTGTGAAAGGCACCAAAATATGGCACCTCATGCATGTGTGGTCTAGATGCAAAAGGAATGTCACTGTGCAGTGCACACATGGCAATAAAGCACCGTTTACCATTTCGTAGATTTTAACCATTACTAAGAACATCTCTGTTTTAGGAAGTTTTAGGAATAGCTTCCAAACATGCTTATGTACAGTGTTGCA
Organism: Leucoraja erinaceus; assembly: GCF_028641065.1. Classification (NCBI taxonomy): domain Eukaryota; kingdom Metazoa; phylum Chordata; class Chondrichthyes; order Rajiformes; family Rajidae; genus Leucoraja; species Leucoraja erinaceus. Next base: position 157,352,569 of record NC_073377.1, read on the forward strand.
ATAGTGATTTTGATGTGACAGCACGTTATTTACAATACTAACATAGAAGGGCCCTAAGGGCCTTTAGTTTAAGATCAGAATAAGTTGAGCTCCTACAGTGTTTACACTGTCCTATTTATTTTAAATGCCATCTGTTACTGAATGCTTTAGAAATGGCGCTTAAGACATTAAAGGGCTGATTTTCCAAACCCCATCCTTCTGGTGAGGAGTTTCATAACTAAAAGTGTAGGCTGGATCTCAGAGATTTGTGTTGCATATTTTTCCAATAAGTTTCATCCCCACTAGCAAACAAAGTCGAATGACGACTGATTTAATGTAGAGTAAGTTGCACAGTCATGTAAAATGCTTTGACATACCAAATAATCTCTACGCTTGAGACATTTGCCTCTTTGCATTCAGAGGAAAGAATGATTTATTGGTTCTTAAGTGGTGAGTGAGCGCTGTGGTCTTCACTCATTCCACAGTAATATACAGTCTGAGAGCCCAGAAAGTGAATAATATGCTGACAAAGAGAACATGAAACACAAATGTTCATTTCCAGGAATTATCTATTTTCTCAGACAAAGAAATTGTTTGAAAATAATGAAGCATGAGGTTTGTGTTAAAACTCCAGACATGTAGAGAGCTGAATATTCTCTTTCATGGCAATTGAAATTCATTTCAGATTTTGTTTAGCGTTATTGAATGTAACCCCTGACTCACCCCTTTTGAGGTTTGGCTACAATTCTTACGTTAAAAAGGTCACATCAAAACTTAATCACACCGATCACGCTAACATTACTGCCTGCCCTGTAGTGATACAAAACAGATCCAGAACCCATAATTTGCCATCGTATAGGTTTTGATTTATGCGTTTCCCATATTGTTGGAGAAATCAATTAATTTCTTAAGACTACAGAAATAGTAGGAGATCATTCAACCTATCATTCAACTAGATTATTGAGGGCAGATCTGTAGATTAGAGTGGGACTAGTGTAGCTGGGACATGTTGGCCAGTGTGTGCAAGTTGTTTCCAACTGTATCACTCTATGAATCTATGACTCTAGGATCTGTACCGCCAATCCATTGTCCTGTTTTCACTACATATCTCTGTAGTACCATGCTCAATACAATCTATCCATATCTTGAAATCACCCATTGATTCTGTCTCAATAGCCTTTTGGTGTACAGATTTCCAGATTCCAACTACTTTTGCCCGAGGGAAAAGTACTTCTTCACTTTGCTCCTGAACAATCTAGCTTTGATTTGAAGGTTCTTGTCCCTTACTGTTCATTCTGCCTCTAGATGAAATAGTTTATTTCCAAGTACCCAACCAAATCCGTTTAGCATATCAATGATCTCAAGGAAAATGTGCCAATATGGTCTTATAGTCTTACCATCAGTTCTTCATCAGTGAAATTTGGGAATGTTACTTGATTTTGTGTTGCGTACAGTACATTATTTTTATGATGGTTATGATACTATTAACTAAATGGTGGCCAATTAGGAAAAGGGGAGATGCAACGAGACCTGGGTACCATGGTACACCAGTCATTGAAAGTAGGCATGCAGGTGCAGCAGGCAGTGAAGAAAGCGAATGGTATGTTAGCATTCATAGCAAAAGGATTTGAGTATAGGAGCAGGAAGGTTCTACTGCAGTTGCACAGGGTCTTGGTGAGACCACGCCTGGAGTATTGCGTACAGTTTCAGTCTCCAAATCTGAGGAAAGACATTCTTGCCATAGAGGGAATGCAGAGAAGGTTCACCAGACTGATTCCTGGGATGTCGGGACTTTCATATGAGGAAAGACTGGATAGACTTGGCTTGTACTCGCTAGAATTTAGAAGATTGAGGGGGGATCTTATAGAAACTTACAAAATTCTTAAGGGATTGGACAGGCTAGATGCAGGAAGATTGTTCCCGATGTTGGGGAAGTCCAGGACAAGGGGTCACAGTTTAAGGATAAGGGGGAAATCCTTTAGGACCGAAATGAGAAACTAATTTTTCACACAGAGAGTGGTGAATCTCTGGAACTCTCTGCCACAGAAGGTAGTTGAGGCCAGTTCATTGGCTACGTTTAAGAGGGAGTTAGATGTGGCCCTTGTGGCTAAAGGGATCAGCGGGTATGGAGAGAAGGCAGGTACGGGATACTGAGTTGGATGATCAGCCTTGATCATATTGAATGGCGGTGCAGGCTCGAAGGGCCGAATGGCCTACTCCTGCACCTATTTTCTATGTATTTATGTTTCTATGATACCGCCATATAGACATGACATCAACAATATATTGAGTGCAAAGGAATGTGAAACAGGCACCCAGTTGATGGAATAAATACTTTGTTCACCTATATCAGGGGCTAGAAGGCTCAAAGCATTTTTCATTGTGGGCCCCATTTGAGCTATGAGGACCAAGTGAACAGTTCACTACGGTAGATAGACACAAAGTGTTGGAGTAACTCAGCGGCTCAGGCATCGTCTCTGGAGAAAACGGATGGGTGATGTTTCGTGTCGAGACCCTTTTTCAGACTTAGGGACAGTTGTTTCTACACTGCATTATATCAGCTGTGGGATGGAAGAACTTTGGCCTACTTCCAAACTGTCAGCTAGTAAGCATGGCCAGAGTTGGGGAGAGATGTGTTCTTGACTGCTTAGGTTCAACAACAATTTTCTCAGGATCATGTGGGTGAATAATGGATGTGAAACGATTGACCAGCTGTTGAGCTGCTGAAAATCACCCTGATAGTGGGACAAGGAGACTAGTTCAGTAAATTCACAAATGCCACTTTGCTCTCCTTGTTATTCAGGTTACAGATGGCATAGATAGGACAGTCAGAAACTTTTTTTCCTGGAGGGAAATATCAAATTCTAGAGGACATAGTTGTAAGGTGAGAATGGCAAAGTTTAAAGACGATGTGCGGAGCAAGTTGTTTACACAGGAGGTGGATGCCTAGAGCACGGTGTCAGAAGTGACTGTGGAAACAGGTATGATAGTGGCATTTAAGAGTCTTTAAGGGCCTGTCCCACTTGGCGATTTTTTTCGGCGACTGCCTGTATCATTGACTAACCTATATGGTCACCGAAAAATTTGCGGCTTGACGCGGCATGATGCGGCGTGATGCGTTATGACGCGGTGTGATGCTTTGTGATGCGTTGTGATGCTTTGTGATGCGGCGTGACGCAGCGTGTTGCTTTGTGATGCGTTGTGATGCGTTGTGATGCGTTGTGATGCGTTGTGATGCGTTGTGATGCGTTGTGATGCTTTGTGATGCTTTGTGATGCGTTGTGATGCGTTGTGATGCGTTGTGATGCGTTGTGATGCTTTGTGATGCGTTGTGATGCGTTGTGATGCGTTGTGATGCGGTGTGATGCGTTGTGATGCTTTGTGATGCGTTGTGATGTGTTGTGATGCGTTGTGATGCGTTGTGATGCGTTGTGATGCGTTGTGATGCGTTGTGATGCGTTGTGATGCGTTGTGATGCGTTGTGATGCGTTGTGATGCGTTGTGATGCGTTGTGATGCTTTGTGATGCGTTGTGATGCGTTGTGATGCGTTGTGATGCGTTGTGATGCGTGATGTGATGCTTTGGGATGCGGTGTGATGCGTTGTGATGCGTTGTGATGCGTTGTGATGCTGTGTGATGCGTTGTGATGCGTTGTGATGCGGTGTGATGCTTTGTGATGCGTTGTGATGCGTTGTTATGTGTTGTGCTGCTTTGTGCTGCGTTGTGACGCTGTGTGATGCTGTGTGATGCTGTGTGATGCGTTGTGATGCGGCTTGACGGTGTGACGCGTTGCGTGATGCGTTGTGATGCGTTGTGACGCGGCGTGATGCTTTGTGATGCGTTGTGATGCGTTGTGATGCATTGTGATGCTTTGTGATGCGTTGTGATGCATTGTGATGCGTTGTGATGCGTTGTGACGCGGTGTGATGCGGCGTGATGCGTTGTGATACGACTTGACGCCGCGGTAACGATTGGCGCGCGGTGATTTTTCAAGTGTCGCAACATTTTTTTGTCGCCGCTGGATTTAAAAATGTTCAAAATCTTTTGGCAACACTGATATGACGCCAGCAGTCGCAGAAAAAAATATCAAGTGGGACAGGCCCTTTAGGATAGGCACATTGATACGCAGGGACTTTGGAGGAATATGAATTATGTGCAGACAGGTAAGAGTTGGTCCTGGCATCATACTTTGGTGCAATATGAGCCAAAAGGTCTGTTCCTATGCTATACTATTCTATGTCCTATGTCCCGATGTTGGGGGAGTCCAGAACCAGGGGCTACAGTTTAAGAATAAGGAGTAAGCCATTTAGAACGGAGACGAAGAAACATATTTTTCTCACAGAGAGTGGTGAGTCTGTGGAATTCTCGGAGGCCGGTGGAGGCAAGTTCTCTGGATGCTTTCAAGAGAGAGCTAGATAGGGCTCTTAAAAATAGCGGAGTCAGGGGATATGGGGAGAAGGCAGGAACGGGATACTGATTGGGGATGATCAGCCATGATCACATTGAATGGCGGTGCTGGCTCAAAGGGTCAAATGGCCTACTCCTGCACCTATTGTCTATTGTCTATTGTTAAATATATTTAAAATTATGATTTTCTGATGATTTGTGATGGACAAACACATCACAATAATGAACTGCAAGTTAAATACTTCTCGATAATCATTTCTTTGTAGTTTCTTTTCTTACATTATACATTTCAAATATGCCGCATAATGTATTTAAGTGATTTTAGGACATAGGGATGAAAGCGACCAAATAAAAACATGTTCATTCTTTCTACCATGCTGTCACTTTGAATCTTACCACCTGTTTTTTTTGTTGAGTATTTAACATTTTTGTATTCAATTTTTCATCTGATCTTTTCACTCTCCACCATAAGCACATACTCCACTGTACGATTCCTCCCAGAACTAAGTATAGATATCAGATTTACTGGGAACTCAGATTCCAGCACCGCTGAAATACAGGGAAAGGTCATTCACATTTACTGTGATATAAACAGCAGTCAGCAAGTGATGAGCTTTGGCAGAAACTCAAGAGACTAGCCAAAACCTTCAGAGATTTCTGTAAAACTGAGATGAAGAGCAAAGACACGGTCAGCACTGCAGATTTCTGATAATCCCCAGCACACAATTTATGGGAATTTCACATCATAGGCATCTAAAGCCATTTATATACAGTAAGTAAAAGATGATAAATGTGTAGGAAGGAATTGCAGATGCTGGTTTAAACCGAAGATAGGCACAAAAAGCTGGAGTACCTCAGCGGGACAGGCAGCGTCTCTGGAGAGAATTAATTGGTGACCTTTCGGGTCGAGATCCTTCTTCAGACTGAAAGCCACTGGCAAGGGAAACTAGAGATATAGACGATGATGTAGAATGGAATGGAATGGAATGCCTTTTATTGTCATTCAAACAACTTGGTTTGAATGACATTTCCTACAGTTTTTACATTACAAAAAAAAACCCAAGACTCACACTTAACACAGTTTACATAAACATCCATCACAGTGAGTCTCCAACACCTCCTCACTGTGATGGAAGGCAAAGTCTTTATCTCTTCCTTTTGTTCTTCTCCCATGGTCCAGCAGTCCAACTGCTGCGTCGAGGCGAACTGGGGCTCCGATGTTAAAGCCCCCGGCGGGCGATGATAAGTCCTGTGGCCGTTTAAGCCGCGCCGGGCGATGTTAGGGCCCGGCTCCGAGTCCAGCAGGAGAAGTTGCCGTTGCAGAGCTCGGAAAAGCGATCTCCCACCAGGGAGAGGGATATAGAACAATGAATGAAAGATATGCAAAAAAGTGACAATGATACAGGCCATTGTTACTTGTTTGTTGGGTGAGAAAGAGAAGCTGGTGCAACTTGGGTGGGTGAGGGATGGAGAGAGAGGGAATGCAGGGGTAACTTGAAGTTAGGGAAACCACTGGGCTGTAAGGTGCCCAAGCGAAATATGAGATGCTGTCCACAGTTACAGCTTAGGCTATATGTCAAGAGGCCAAGTAAGTAATTTTGATGCCGTCTACACCATGAAAGTCAACTTTGAGAATATACTTATAGTACATTGGGGTAAAACGATTCACTGCCCAGTCAATAAATTAACGTTGATTTTAATAACTTTTACTGTTACTTCCAGCATGGTAAGCGCATAAATTTAATTAACTATTTAAGTATCTGTAGCTGTTGTTCCAAATTATCTCAATGAATAACATTACAAAATGATTTTTAGCTACAAATCATTTGGAAATTCACCACAAATCACGTTAAATGTTGCTCGATTTTACAGATTCAGATTCAGATTCAATTTTAATTGTCATTGTCAGTGTACAGTACAGAGACAACGAAATGCATTTAGCATCTCCCTGGAAGAGCGACATAGCAAACGATTTGAATAAATAATAATAAGTGTCCGGGGGGGGTGGTGATTGGCAGTCACCGAGGTACGTTGTTGAGTAGAGTGAAAGAAGCTGTTCCTCGACCTGCTGGTTCGGCAACGGAGAGACGTATTAAGTTATTCAAATTTAATGTATTTTTAAGTTCCTTGTGTATTTACAGTGGGATCCATGTTCTACATGAGCATGTTCAGATTAGCATCATGGAAATTCCTGCCACCCAGTGCTTCGCTTTTAGTGTTATATCACATTTCAGTCACTGGCACATTCCACAATCTTTTTCCTGTTGCACCCACTAACATTTGAAAAGTTGTTTATCCATCGTTATCTTATAGAATGGTTATCCAAAAAACAAAATTGGGTCGAGCAGGGATCTTCCCTGCCCTATACTTGTTTTTTCATTTCTAAACACAAAGAAATCCTTTACATCGGTATAATCATTGAGGAATCACTAATAACATCGATGTACTTATTAACAACGATGTTCACCGTCATCCTACCTGTTATCCTCAAGCCTTCATGAAATAAAAAGGAAAAGGAATTGTGTTTACACTTGCTGGTATTTATATTTTGATTTATCACCAGGTTTGGGGGAATTCCTAAAAGAACTAGTCTGAAAAATGTAAGTCGTCTCATCATCATTTCCATCCATCAATAATGTACGGATAGATAATGCATTAACAGATTCGAAGCTGGATGGATAGGTAGATAGAGAGAGGATCATGAGCATAGATTCAGACGGAGATAAATTGTTTTCTATGTGGTGTATTTTGCTGTAGGGATCATGGAAATGTCATGTTTGGAAAAATGGCTGGATCAAAGGCAAATCATTCTGAAGTAATGTCAAAAATCTGGTCTAATTTGATTTATGTTTGGAGAGGGAGGAAGAATGTTTGCAAAATTGAGTTCTCTTTCCTATTACAGTAACTCCAATAACTTGACTGAACTTTGTAACACATCTTGGAGTGGTTCCACAGGAAACAGTATGGTACTATGTCTGCAGACCAGTCTAGTAGCCACTTGTGATCCACAAAACCTTATGAAACCCGACTACAGGCTGGGAAAACAGTCCACGCATATTGTTGGCCGTAAAATTAGTGAAATTAGTTTATTTAGGCTTGAGTCCATAACACAAATGCAACTTTCGTTCAGTGCAAATTGGCAATCATTCAGACTGTACACATCACTTCTGTTTGAGGTGGAAAATTCAGGGTAGCAAATTATTTTTGAAGTAGGAATTAAGTAGGTTATCGAGACAAAGGAGAAACAGCTTTACATTTGACTGATTGATCCTTGATCCGTGAGAAGCTACTGTGCTAGCTCAAGGAAAGAAAACAAATAGGATTTTTGAGCATTGTTTTGGAGACTCATTGAAACTGAAGAGTTATTCGGGTTGATCCAAGACCTCATGAGATCCTTAAGTTGCTCTAAAGGCACCCGTTATATTATAATGCTACTCCATTCCAGAGGAAGTCGTGGTTTACTGTTTCTCCAGGCGGTAAGAAAATTGGCTTGTTGTTATTGACAACATTGCCTCAAACAATGATGGCATATGGCACAGCAGCCTCTTATAAAACAAGGACAATCAATTTACTCAGAAAATAGATTGCAGGGCAAACAAATACTGTGCCAGCTTTTCCTAAAAAAGAATGATATGGCTCTAGGTTATCCATCTATAATGTTGACTGTGATTTTCTTTCTCAATTTTCACTGCCTGCCGCGGGAGGCTTTTTCCAGAGCTCCAACGTAGATTTCACAGCTATTTCGCTATTATATTGTGCTTTCTCTCTCAGTTCCTTCATTAACCAAAGGGTTCACCTGCAATCTATCTCCCATGGCAATTCTGGCCTCCGTCCATCCGATATTTTCCTTCCTCTTTCACCTGTAAATTGCCTCTATAAATTACCTCTGATGCAAAGGGAATGGATGTGATTGTGGGATAACATGGAACTAATCTGTACAGGTGATCGACAGTCGGCAAGATCTCCGTGGGCCGATTGACCTGCTTCTATCGTGTATCTTTCAATCAACCAATTACCCTCTCTGCATCCTCAAATTAACATTTTTCTCTCCTTCCTAGTTCTGATGAAGGATCGTCTTTTTTAAACTTTTATGTTTAACAGTTCACATGTTTATTAAGCCTGGTAAGCATTTAATGGGCATTGTTTTAATAGAAACATAGAAACATAGAAAATAGGTGCAGGAGTAGGCCATTCGGCCCTTCAAGCCTGCACCTCCATTCAATATGATCATGGCTGATCATCCAACTCAGTATCCTGTACCCGCCTTCTCTCCATACCCCCTGATCCCTTTAGCCACAAGGGCCACATCTAACTCCCTCTTAAATATAGCCAATGAACTACCTTCTGTGGCAGAGAATTCCAGAGATTCACCACTCTCTGTATGAAAAATACATGTTTCACAAATAATTTGTATGTCCTAATATCACATTATATTAAACTAAAAAGTTTTTCTAATTTAATTTCATTTTCAATTCATTTTTCATTTAAAGAAATCTATTGTGTCAAAGCGTTTTCATTAATTAGTTGTGATTAAGTTGAGATGAACCACTATTTTTAAATGATCGTGTGGTCACTGCCTTTTAAAATACAGCCTTGAAAATGTCTTCTGAAATATGAACTCAGAAATCAACAGGCTAGATTGGAAATGAGATTAAAAATTAAAGTGGAGTTAAATTGGAATGAACACATTTTCCCTAATAATTTTGCAGAGAATATGAAGGAATTCCTATTTGCCTGTATAAATGTCTGAAGAATATAAATTCATTAATGTAATATATGCTTGACTATTCTTAGTTTAGACTGCTAATCTTTGTTTCTTGTGCATTTTGTCTTTTTAACTCCACATCAGATCAAAGATACTCCTCGTGTCATCATAATGAAATGGATTGAAAACAGGAATAGACAATGGTAATGAAATATGAACCAGATGTATTGCCTATCCTTGGGTAATAATGCTTGAACTGTGTACTAAACCTTAGTAAAAATTGTTAATTAAATAAATATGTTTAAATGATTTATTATCCATATCTCATCAGCTGGAGATATTTTAAATCCATTTTTTATTGGTTCATTGCAGAGAGGATTTGGCAGTTCCAGCTTGCCTCTCATCAAGTTAGAAAAGATCTTTCAACCGTCAAATAAACATTTTCCAATCTAAGTTTTCATTCTGGAAAAGGCAGGCAACAGTTCGCACTTACTGTTTATATTTGCTATGAAAATTAGCATCATCGGCACACTTGTGGGGAACTAAAACATTTATTCATGTGCTTCCTTAGTGGTTGTGTCAACCAACGTGACGAGTGTTAGTGCTGGGAAATCAATCAAGTTTTTACTTTCCTAGGGTCAGCATTAAAAATCTTGCAGAGCCAGTGTCTCGGATCCAAAATGTATAGCTATTTTTAGTTTGTCCCAGTAATCTACTTTGCTTCAATTCTTTGATGAATTACAATGAACTTTCCACCTCAGTCAGATGCAGTCTGCACAGACTTAGTCAGATTACCAATTTTCATTGAAATGTAGTTGGATTTGGATCATGGACATAAGCCCAAACAAACTGATATCATGAATTTTACAAGTAAGATAATGAGAGTCAGACTTCCATCATGACACATTGGCCCAAATTCAATCCTCCAGTTATAAAATTGTGCTAATTGCTCTACTTTATTATGTTGAAGGTAGGAATATCTAATAGATGGGCCAATAATTGTATTGTTGCCAGCAGAACACTAGGCTTTAAAGAGAAAATAAGAACTGCATATCACCTCAGGACAACATTGGACAATAGTTTCAGGGACTGGAGATTTGATAGATGCATGATGGTGAGAGAACGTAGCAACTCATTGTATGCTGTGCCACAAGAGGGTCTAATATTATGCATTCTTTCAGTTGTGTGCGATTGTACTCCTGGTATGGATTAGATTGCGTGCAAAACAAAGTCTTTCACTATATCTTGGTTCATGTGACAATAATAATAATAAACTAAACTAAAATGGGTGGACAAATTGAAAATGAAGCAAAGAACTGTATGGCTGGCTTTCCCTTTCACCATATAATTACAGTATAAGGTAATGATAGCATATAAGATGGACATACAAGAATTGTATTGTTACCACAATGCAGAATATGCCGCCTGTTAATTTAACAAGGGAGCATTTCTGGAGAGAAGGAAAGGGTGACGTTTCGGGTCGAGACCCTTCTTCAGACATGTCATGAGTCTGAAGAAGGGTGTCGACCCCAAACGTCACCCATTCTTTCTCACCTGTCCCGCTGAATCACTCCAGCATTTTGTGTCTATCTTCGGTTTAAACCAGCATCTGCAGTTCGCTCTGCAGAGAGTAGTGCGTTCAGCCGAACGCACTATGGGAACTTCACTCGCCCCTCTGCAGGAACTATACATCAGCAGGTGGAACTCCAGAGCCAATAAGCTCATGGGAGACCCCTTCCACCCCTGGAACGGACTGTTCCTGCTGCCACGGTCAGGCAAACGCCTCCATTGCCATGCTGTGAGAACGGAGAGGTTGAGAAGGAGTTTCTTCCCAGAGGCCATTAGGACGGTAAACTCCTATCTCTCCAGGGACTAACTTTACTGTACCACTCTACTGTTTTTTTTTAATTGCTGTTTTTTTTCCATTTTTCCTTCCGCCCACAATATGTAAAATAATATGTGATTCTGTTCCATTCTGTTTGTAGTTTGTTTGGGGTTTTTTTTGCACAAAATCTGCGGGCATTGCCACTTTTCATTTCACTGCATAAACTTGACTTGACTTGACTTGAAAAGCAAGAGGTTCAATGACATCGCAATGAGGTCAGTAGTTCACATTTCATGACGTCTTTGCATCAGCAAAAACTGGAGATTTAACAGTTCAATTACTGTTGAAGTGTCCCAGAGATGACAAACTCCACCACTGAAGGGAACCTAAACACACTAGTGCTGGACCAGGATGTGCCAGAGGGATCCCCAGCCCCTCCAGGCCATCTTTAATGACCCTGCTGTATACCCAGCAATATATCCATCCTCGCCAGCTATCATCAGTACCAGAAATAGACACAAAAAGGTGGAATAACTCAGCGGGACAGGCACCATCTCTGGAGAGAAGGAATGGACCGCAAGGTAGATTGGGAGATAGGGAACACATCCTAAACTTATGGAAGAGACATTCAAGAGTGATAACAGTGGGGCAGAAGCTGTTTTTGATTCCAATGTTACATACTTTCGAGGTTTTGTATCTTCCACGTCACAGGAGAGGGGAGAAGAGGGAATGACTGGGGTGTGAGTGATCCTGGGTTATGTTAACTGATTTCCTGAGGCAATGTGAAGTGTAGAGGAAATCCACGGAATGCTGGCTTGCAAGATGGAATGGGCTGCATCCATAACTCTTTGCAATTTCTTGCGGTCTTGAGAAGAGCAGTTGCCACACCGAGCTATAATGCATCCAAATAAGATGCTTTCTATGCTGCAAATGAAGAAATCAGAAACATGCCAAATTTCCTTCACCATCTGAGGAAGTAATAGTGTTGATATGCATTCTTGGCCTTGGTTTCAAATGTGATTGAAATGGGTCAATTTGTTGGAACATAGTGTTGTACTGGCGCCTGGAACTCGTCCAGTTCAATGGGTGTTAATTGCCTTGTCAGTCAGTACTGCGGTTAGAGTTTAAGAAGGAACTGCAGATGCTGGAAAATCGAAGGTAGACAAAAGTGCTGGAGAAACCCAGCGAGTGAGGCAGCATCTATGGAGTGAAGGAAATAGGCAACGTTTCGGGACGAAACCCTTCTTGAGGTCCTATTTCCTTCGCTCCACAGATGCTGCCTCACCCGCTGGTTTTCTCCAGCACTTTTGTCCACCTGCGGTTAGAGTTGCTCTGTTTAACCCTCTCTACACCACCAACCATACAAGAGAAGAACACTGGCAACAAGTACTGGGAGAAGGTCTTGCAAGCCTCCAAATAGGGAGCAGGCCGAGGCCCAACTGAATAGTCAGTTAGTAGGAAAGTTGTAGGAAAAATAAATTCAGTTCACTCAGATGTCACTGAATTACAGAGGTACAAGGCCCAACCACTAATAATAATATGCAATTCTAATCCTTTCAATGCCTCATGGATCTTTTAAACTGTTAGTATTTATTCTAAGTATAAATCTTCAGCTTTCTGATTTATCTTTTCCTCCAGGCAATCAATCCTTGTCCCTCCAGTCTCAGAACATCATAATCTTAAAATATATCCCAGAGAGAGAGAGAGAGAGAGAGAGAGAGAGGCTGTGTCTTTCTCAGCTCCAGTGGCTGAGAAGTTTTAAGCAGCCTTTCAAGGATTTTGTCGATGGAGAAGAAACAGTGGCAGAGGGGCTTCATAGTTTAACTTATTGTTGGACTGTTGAAACTTTCCTTTGCTTTAAAAATTCCTCCACGTGTGAAAATTCCTGAGATGTCTCTACATTTTCGAGGGAGCGGCTGTCATTGGTGGACTGCCAAGAGTGCCTGGAGAGCAAGGGTTTGAAGTTTTCGGTTTGTTTTCGGTTCGTTTTCGGTTTGTTTTCGGTTTGGCCTGTTTCTCTGCCCTAAAGTCATTTTGCACAGTGCGGCTGCCTGGCTTAAAGTGAAGAAGGTGCTTTTGCGTTCGGCAAGACAGGGTAAGGTGTTCTCGGCTGTGGATGAACTTGGAGACTTTCCTGCTTCAGCTGGAGGATTTTGCTTTCTGAAGATTGTTTTCGACTGTGACTGTCCCTGGGAATTTAATTGGAGCTGAGTTGCTGGGGTGCCAGGAGCTGGTTTGTGCCTCTGTCCGGATGGCGATGGCGGGGGCTCGGCCGAAGGAGAGGAGCTACGCAGCGGTGACATCAGCGGCGGAAGTGAGGCCATCTGAACATGAGCCTCATGTTGACCTGGACTGGGACGGTTTTGGTATCTCGGTTCAAACGGGGCCCCAGGTGTCCAGGGGAGTAAATACGATGGCTATGAATGCCCTTCTTGGGAGGGGGGCTATTGTCTCTTCCGAACTCGAGAGGGGAAAGGTTGAGATGATATTGAAGACCCGGGAGGATGTGGCCACAGTGTTGGAGAGGGGGATTTCATTGGGGGGGGGGGAGGGGTCCATAATATGGTGGACCCATGGGTGTCCAAGGTGAGACTGGTTCTCCTGCGGAGTTGCCCTACATGTATTCCGGATGCGACACTCATTCCGTACCTGTCTCAGATTGGGGAGGTGCGGTCTAAGTGCTTTAGGCTCATGCACCCCGGGGGGGGGACCCGGAGGAAAAAGGGATCTTCAGTTTCAAGAGGAGGGTGTTCGTGAAGGTGGGGGTGGGGGAAGGTGATGAGGGGAGCTGCGAGGTGGAGTGTAGGGGTCTCCCTAGAACCGTACGTTGGAGTTGGGGAAAGGCACGGTGTCATGCGTGCGGTGGTTATGGACATCTCCGTAGAGAATGTCCTAATCAGGGGGTCGCTGCTAGAACTTCTAGCACAGCGGCCCAGGAATGCACTGCTGGCCCATCAGGGGTAGCTCGTCATGCCTCGGTGGGGCGGGGAGGTATTGCTGACCTGGCTGGGGCTGCCGGCTCTGCCTCGGTGATCCGGGGCGGCGGAGATAGCCCTTCTGGGTCTGCAAGTTCCGCCTTGGGGACGCGAGGCAGCGAGGGCCCCCGCCCCCTACATCGTGAACCTGTGGTGGTGGCTGAAGGGGGAGGGGGGAGAGAAATGGGAGCAGCAGAAGAAGAAGAACAACAAGCAGAAATAGAACACCCAAGCGAGTCAGAAGCAGGCGGGTGGGCAACTGCCGAGTGCGGAGATCACCCAAGGGGCGCCTGTCAGCTCCAGTGAGGTCCAGCGTGCAACTGCCATGGCCCAGCAAGGAGCTGAGGTGGCTCTGACGGGGGTAGGGAAGGTAAAACGAGCGGGTGGTAATGTGGATGGGGGTCGTGTGGAAGCGGAAGACCCTTTCTTTATGGAGGTCACCGCACGGCCGCATGCTAGTGGGACAAAAAGGAGGATTGGGCCTGGCGAGGAAGAGCAAGGACAAAGTTAGGGGGGTGTATTTTTCCAGACCTTCCACCACCGATGTGGTTGGAGGTCAGGAACTGATGTCTTCTGGGTTGGAGGTTTAGCCTCCACTTCAGGGATCTCCCGAGGGTACTACAAGATCAGGTGATAGGGTAGACCCCTCTGGAGCTGTGTCCTCTGGGCGGGTGGATGTCCCTTCGTCTCAGGGGCCCTCCGAGGGAGTTATCTCATCGCGTGTTGAGTTTAGCTCCCCTGGGGGTGTGTCCTCTGGGTCGGAGGAGGTCCCCTCGTTTCAGAGGCCTACTGAGGGTGTTGGCACGCTAGAGGGTGGAGTAAGCTCCCCTGGTAGTGTGGACCCTGAGACGGGGGATGAGCAGAGTCAGCCCGAGGTGGGGGGGACTGGGAGGAATGGTGTGATGTACCAGTCTGGCCTCCATATCAGAGCCAATGGAGGTGCTAGGGGGTGTACTGCACTGCCGGCTGAGTTGGCAGCGGAGAGTAAAAAAGCAAGTGGAGATCCTCTGGGTGTTGCCAGTGGAGGGGGTGCTTTAGGTGCTGTGGAGGTCGGAGCTATTTGTTTTTTCTTCCCCAGGCCCAGATGTAGAGGGTGAGGGCAGAGCGCAGGAGCCCAGCCAGTCAGTGGGCTGCGTGATGCGGTTATGGGCTTCGGGATCCTTCCCCGGGATTGATCCTGGGGGTGGTGTCATGCCGGAGGAGGAGGTGGAGAGTGATGGGGCCAGTTTGTGTGGAGGGGTTAGTGAAATTCCAGAGAGTTCTGGTCTTTCGACTTCTGACAATGACTTTGGTGATGCTGAGCTTGTTGTGTCAGGTGCGAGTAACTTGGCCGATAGCCCAGGATCCAAGGGCGAGTCTCATGCAATTGTTATCTGTGAGGTGCGGGAGTTTCTAAAAACAAGCCGTACCAACAGAACAAAGACTGAGGCTGCTAAGAGACGGTGGGCTGATCTGCCGGCTTTGGTTAAAACTCTCGAGGCTATCCTTGCCACCAAGGATAGTGATCTTCCTGACTCTGAGAAGTGCCAGTTTGGGGACTTTTTGGAGTTCCTAAGAGAGAGAGCTATGGAGCCCATGAGGAGAAGTGTGAGGGTCTCAATCTAGCGTGCCAGCACATTCACAATAGCCTCATTAAACTTAAACGGGAGTAGAGCGAGTTTTCGCAGGTTCCAGCTTTTATCGGTCCTTAGGGAGGGGAAATTTGCAGTGTGTTTTCTGCAGGAGACGCATACCGTTGTAAGTGATGAACCCACCTGGAGATTGGAATGGGAAGGAGGGGTCTACATAAGTCATCTTAGCTCGAATTCGAGTGAGGTGGCCTTTCTGTTGGCTCAGAATTTCCTGCCAAATGTTATAAAAGTGCAAGAAGTTGTGCCAGGACGTTTGCTCCATCTGGTCGTGAGCCTGGACGGCATGCCGTTGCATTTCATTAACCTGTATTCCCCCAGCTCCGGCACGATGCAGGCCGGCCTAATTCAGGAGGTGAGTGCTCTGTAGGATTTGATGTGTTGAATAAAGTCTTTGAAAAGAAAAAAAAAAAAAAAAAAAAAAAAAAAAAAAAAAAAAAAAAGAGAGAGAGAGAGAGAGAGAGAGAGAGAGAGAGAGAGAAAGAGAGAAAGAGAGAAAGAGAGAAAGAGAGAGAGAAAGCACAGTTCTTTGCATTCTGAATCCAAATTGACAGTCAATGGTTCAATGTCTCTTTATTGTCAGATGTACAAGTAGCAAGGTACGAGGTACAGTGTAATAAGTGTATAGGAACAGTACACTAAGTATACAAGAATCACCTTGTTTAGGCACCATTTTTGTTATAATGAAAATTGTTATAAATGTCGAGTTCAGTTATCCTGGCAGCGCTAGTCAGCCTGGCCAACCAAAGTTGTTGGTGTCCTCCACCGCTGCTCCACCACTCCACGCCACTGCAGGTCACGTCCGATCCACACGCTCAGCCTTTTGGAGCGGCACCTGATCCAGTCGAGCCTCAGGCTGCTGCAGGTCCTCCACCGAATCCTCAATCTGGGCACATCGACCCGCGAACCATCGTCCCCACACCACACCTGCCACGTTTTAGTCTTCGTGACCAGGGGGCGCCTCTCACAGCCGACCTCCTAGATAAGACCACAATCATTTACCAGCATCTCTACATCCCTGCATCCACCACCGTCGGCACAATCTTGAATCATAACATTTATGAGTTAGATATAACTCTTAGGGAATCAAGGGATCTGGGGAGGAAAGCAGGAACAGGGAACTGATTTGGGATGATCAGCTAGGTATGTTACAATACTTACCTTCAGCGGCCAGGCCTGTCGCCAGGGGAAGTTGCAGCACCATGGTCTTCATCTTAAGCCCTTCTATGTGACAGGCAAATGATCAACTCCTTATTCTGTAAAGGTCAATGTTTATAAAAATGTGCTAACTGAGATATTGTTCATCAGAACATGAATTAAATAAACCATTAAATACCATGATTTTCAGAGAGGAGGCGGGGCAACAAGCTGAAGTAGTCACACTTTTTCCAAGCTCCCAATCTGTTAACCTTCAACTGTTATTACAGCTCAGCCTAAGTTTTAAAACTACCATCAATATTTAACACCATCGACAGCACTCCTCCACATCGCAAAGATGGCGGGCAGAAGAAAGAAAGAGAAGCAAAATATTGAAGACTCGACGACCAGCACCATCACGGCTACGCTAGCAGCCTTGTTAACAGAGCACAAGGCATCGCTACTGGCAGAATTCAACGCAACGTTCAACAAACTGGAAACAAAGCTGGACAATATCCAGACCACTATTCTAGATCAACAACAGCGTCTTTCATCATTAGAGACATTTGCCGATACCATCAGCCAAGACATGCGAGCTATGGAGACAATGCTAACTACGGTGATCGAAGAGAAAGCCAAGCTAAAGTCTAAGCTTATCGACCTGGAAGGCAGGAGTCGCCGAAATAACGTAAGGATAGCCGGCCTCCCCGAGAACATCGAAGGCCCCCAAACAACAGCTTTTTTCTCTCAACTCCTGCTCGAGACACTTGGCGAATCAGCCCCGGAGCTAGACCGAGCCCACCGCACGCTAGCAGCCAAGCCACGCCCTGGTGGGAAACCCAGAGCAGTTGTGATTTGCTTCCATAGATTCCAGACCCGCGAGTTGGTGGTGCGTGAGGCTCGCAGGCAGAGGGGTAAGCTGAAGTACAAGGATATCCCGATCCACATTTTTGAAGACTACTGTCCCGAGATAGTTGAACAACGCTCTGCATATCGAGACGTTATGAAGGAGCTGTACAACCTGGGTCTCAAACCCTCCCTTCATTATCCGGCCAAGCTGTTCATCATGGCCGGGGAAGGAAAGAGGCGATGGTTAACATCTCCCGAGGACGCTCAGGATTTCATTTCATCTTACCGTCGATGCAGACCGGGACCCATAGGTGACTGACTCTGCTCGGTACGTTTACATCCGAATGGCACAGGGATCCAGTTAATCTATGGTTACATTATGGGCTAACTTTAGCTTGACTGCCCTTATCAACTAGCCACTGCTAGCACTCGGCCTTGCTGTTATACTAGACCCCTGTCTTGAAACGTATGAGGCCGGTAAGAAATCACCACGTTCATGACTATGTCTTACCAACTTTTCCTTTTAATGTTTATGTGTAATCATACTTGAAAGGCTCTTCCCCTGCACATGCTATAAAATAGGGCTCAAGGGACCCACATTGTGGTTTGTGATTTGATCTCTGCCTTCTTGCTTTTAGCAGCTGGCCAGCATTTGAATGGTTTGTTTACACTTGTCTTCATGGCGGACTGTCTGGGGCTGATAAGAACTCATTATAGTCAAGGCTGTGTTACACCAATTAGCTCTTACAGCGTTTTTGTTTAACAATACTTAATTGATGTTCTTCTGCCCTGAGCCTTAATCCAAGAACCCAGTTTGCAATTTGCTAATCTCTCTAATGCTAACTCTTTCTTTATACCTTACCAACTTTAAGTTATACTATGTTATACCAAAGGAAGCTATTCCTGTTTCACTTATACCCCTTTCTCACGGGGCGACTTGACGCAAGAGTTAACCAGAGTTGAACATCGTGGGAACCTCTTGCGATAACCGTACGGCATTCGTGGACAACCGTGGACCACCGTGGCGCTAACGGCAGGTACTCGTGTAACTTGGTGACTCGGGAGAAAATTCAAACAAGCTTGAATTTCTCCAAGAGTGACTTGTACACTTGTGGTTGAACATTGCAACATTATATGCACGTAGTGGCCAGTGCGATATCCGTACTGACTCTTGCGTGTACCGTGGGAACTCCTGCGAACGGTGAACCCGGAAGCTGGACAGAGGGGACAGAAGGTGAGTAAAAATTGTCTTCTGTGGGATTGAATTAAAAAAATAAAGATTTGCATCCGCATATGGACATCAACTTATTCATGAGTTATGTTAATGAGATTCAAGAAAATAACTATAATCTTTAAAAGGGACTTTACTGAAAGGTCCCACATTTTTATGGTCCGTGACAAATTTTTCACATGTACTTCTTTGAGAGATACAGCTCGGAGTCCTCGCCGGCCAGCAATCGATGCCTTTCCAAAGCAGGGTCCGAAACGCTACCAATCAATGTTCTCCAGAGACCCGTGTAAAGGAGTGAACTGCACATGCTGGTTTAAAACGAAGACAGACACAAAAAGCTGGAGTAACTCAGCGAGTCAAGCAGCAACTCTGGAGAAAAATAGGTGATGTTTCGGGACGAGACACATCTTCAGACACAATTCTGATTAGGATGTCTGAAGAAGGGTTCTGATTCGAATCGCCATCTATTCTTTTTCTCCAGAGATGCTGCCTGACACGCTGACTTACTCCAGCTTTTTATGTTTTTCTTCCCAGATCTGACTTACCTGCTGAGTTACACCAACATTTTGTGTCCTTTTATGCGTATTAACCAGCATCTGCAGTTCCTTTAGACATTACCTAACTTCAGGTTTTAGAGATATAGCGCGGAAACAGGCCCTTTGGCCCACCGAGTCCGCGCCGACCACCTATTCCTATACACTCCAGGGACAATTTTACAATGTTACCGAAGCCGATTAACTTACAAACCTGTAATCTCTGGAGTGTGAGAGGAAACCGGTGCACCCATGGTCAGGATCGAACCCCGGTCTCTGGGGCTGTGAGGCAGCATCTCTACCACTGTGCCGCATGTAGTCAGATTTAATAAATTGCTGGTGTTGCTTCCAAAGACAGAGGCACTTATAATATTAGATCAGAATTGCATCTTTCCGCTAATAGAGTCAATTATCAGTCAATTAATAATAGAATCAATTATTGTTGGTGACATTTCACCTACGAATATCAGACTATTTTCGCAGAGGTAAGGGCCAATTAGGCATAGCAAAAGGTATGAACACTTTTAAACATTTTTTTCCGACTATTTTGTCAAATGCAAATACAGGGAGAACGGTCAAAGTGCTCACATGGCTCACTCTGTTAGAAGCGTTCTGAGTTTAAATGTTCCGTGTATTCCTTCTTAAAGTATAAATGTTTGTGTGGCCAGGGGTGCGATTGAGAACAGCTGGGAAAGGGCGGAGGTGGCGTCACTAATAACAGCGTTTCCCTGGCCATATTATGGCCCATTCCCCAACCGTAACATTAATCAAGCTCTGTCTAACTCCGCCTTCACACCATCCCCCTGTGACATGGGTTAGTCATCGCTGGGCGGGCTGTGGGCCGAATGGCCTGCCAACGGGAGTCAGAGACTTGACACTGAGATCCATTGTGCAGGAAGGAACTGCGGATGCTGGTTTTTACATATCAGGGAACCAAATATAGACATAAAATGCTGGAGTGACCCAGTGGGTCAGGCAGCATCTCTGGAGGAAAGGGTTAGGCGACATTTCGGGTCAGGACCCCTCTTCAAAATACCCTGCTGAGGTCATCTGTTGTTGGCCCTGATTTGTCCTGGTCTTTTCTTGCTTCCAGTTCCCCCCTACAATCAGCCCGAAGAAGGGTCCCGACCAAAAATGGAATCTATTCCTTTTCTCCAGAGATGCTTCTTGGCCCGCTGAGTTACTCCAGCATTTTGTGTCTAACTTGCTGATTCAGACAGTTTTTGATTATCAAGGATTCTGCGCTGACTTTAAACTTGGGCGCAACTAACATCGTCTTACTACCGTGGGAACTCTTTAACTCAGCGGGCAGGCAGCAGTTGATTGTTGCTCCCTTCAGTTTCCCAGGGGGTCGGGTCGGGACTGGAGTTGGGAGGGAAAGGTGGGGGAGTCGAGGGAGAGGAGGGGGAGACAGATGGGGGTGTCTTCATTTACTGGCGGCGGGTGTCTGTCACTGAAACAGGCAGGTGAAATTTCACATCCACCTTGTATGTGCCTCTCTCTCTCCCCCTCCCTCTCTCTCACACAGGCTGAGAGACTCTGCCTCTGTGAGTGTACGTCTCTTTCTCCCCCTCTCCCACACACAGTAAGACCGAGGTACTGTGCTCAGTCCATCTGTGTCTCCCACATACACAGTAAAACTCTGCTTTGTGTGTGTATATACGTCTCCCCTCATTTCTCTCTCTCCCCCCACCCCTCTCTTTCTCCCCTCCCCCCACCTCTGTCTTTCTCCCCCTCCCCCACCTCTCTCTTTCTCCCCCACACACAATAAGACCGATGATTTCTGCTTATTCTCTCTTTGCTCCCACACACACAGATAGACCAAGGTCATGTGCGCTCTTTCTCTTCCGCCAGTCACCCCGAAGTACATCACACTGCCTCTGTACCTCTCTCTCTGTCTCTCTCCCCCTCTCTCCTAAGTAATGTGGCATCTTCCTGCAGTAAAGTCACGGCATTAGTACAGGCATGTCTCCAAATGAGCCAATTCAACCAAGGGAGGGTATTTATAGTGTGTGAAAAAAAAAAGTGACATCATTTGTGCCACGTGACGATTTAATTACACTTGACAGTTTACAATGTTCATTCAAGATTTAACGGGAAAGCTCAGGAGACGGACAAGTCACTCGCACAAATAACAGAAATGCCGAGTACCGTGGGAACTCTTTGTCTACCCCCCGTTATATCATGTGATATCGTGCTAGACCACGACCACTTCACTCTGGCTACATCTTGCGTCAAGTCGCCCCGTGAGAAAGGCCTATTAGTGATATGTGTCACGACTGTTTGTTGTGTGTATACGTATGTATGTATCTTTTTTTTTAATTTTTTTTAATTTTATTTATTTATTTATTTATTGTTTAATTTTCCTTTTACCACCCACACCCCCACTCTCGGCAGCTGGCTTCGATGCGCTCTTCCATCTCAATTTGCAGTACTACAGCACTCTGCCCACTCGTTTGGATATAGCTAAATATGGCCAACACAAACGACACTCTTAGATTTGTCTCGTGGATCATGAGGGGAGTGGGTGGGTCCTACTAAGACTGATAGGACCTTGGCACACTTGCAACACCTTAAGGGCGATATATTTTTTATTCAAGAGACACACCTTCGCAACAGAGAGGTAACACGGCTTAAGAGAGGCTGGATTAGCCACTTATTTCATTCAAAATTTAATGATAGGGCTAGGGGTACTGCTATCCTGTTTCGTAAAAACGGATATTTTCGAACCACGGAAAACTGTGGAAGACCCTGCTGGCCGCTTTGTCATGGTGTCTGGCAAACTGCAAGACACACCTGTCATATTGGCCAGTATTTACTGTCCCAACTGGGATGACAGCTCATTTGTAACCAAATTTTTTACATCTCTCCCAAACATTGAAAATCACCACGTCATTGTGGGTGGAGATTTTAATCTGGTCCAAGACCACATACTGGACAGATCTTCGAACAAAGCCTCCACTTTAACTAAATCAGGTAGGACTTTGCATGCTTTCGCCAAACAACTTGGTCTCACTGACCCATGGAGACATACATTTCCCACGACTAAATTATTTTCATTTTTTTCCCACATGCACCGTACCTATACCCGTATAGACTTCTTCCTCTTAGATAACAGACTGCTCTCCAAAATCAAATCCAGCGAGTATCATAGTATCGTGATATCAGATCACGCTGCGACTTCCCTCGATCTTCACTTTCGTAAACGAACTAACCCCTTTAAACAGTGGAGGTTCAACTCCTCATTACTAGCAGAGGCTCACTACAAGCAATTCCTGCACTCTCAAATCATTTTATATTTTGAGCTGAATGACTCGCCGGACATAGCAAGAGGTATACTCTGGGAAGCTTCAAAAGCCTATATTAGGGGCCAACTTATCTCTTTTGTCTCCAACCTGAAAAGAACTGAGACGTCCCAAACGGCAGACCTGTTACGAAAAATAAAGGACATTGATGACAAATATGTATCTGACCCAGACCCTAACCTTTATAGAGAACGCCTTAGGTTACAAACAGACTTTGACCTCACGTCTACTAATAAAGCCAAGCTACGACTGCTTAAATCTAGGCAACACTTTTTTGAATCTGGGGATAAAGCTGGGAAGCTTTTGGCCCATCAGGCCAGAACCGAGGCGACTTCACGGCTAATTCCAGCCATTAGATCCAGCTTAGGGGAGATTCATACTGATCCTCTTAGAATTAATGAAGCATTTGCTAAATTCTACGCTGAACTATACGCTTCCGATTGTCCTCCCACTGCAGGTGACATGCTCCGTAGTATGACGTTTCCCCGAATTGACGATGAAGCCACGAGAGTCTTGGGTGGTCCCATAACTGTCACTGCCATCACATCGCTGCAAAGTCCCTGACGGCTTCACTGTAGAATATTACAAAGCTTTCTCTGCTCTCCTCGCACCAGTCCTGAGAGATATGTACAATGAGGCGTTTCTACATCGTCGCCTACCGCCCACCTTGTCGTGGGCTACTATCTCCCTAATTCTTAAAAAGGAGAAATATCCCCTGCTTTGTAGTAGCTATAGACCAATTTCACTCCTGAATGTGGACCTCAAAATCCTCTCTAAAGTTCTTGCGCTCCGTCTTCAACAAGTGATGCCCTTTATTATCTCGTTAGATCAAACAGGGTTTATGCCAGGCCGACAGTCCACCCACAATACTAGGCGTCTCCTTAACATCATCCATTCACCAAGTAGTGAGACCCCGGAGATAGTGGTCTCCCTCGACGCCGATAAAGCTTTCGACAGGGTCGAGTGGAAGTACCTATACGAGGCGATGGACAGGTTTGGCCTCGGTAACAGTTTTATTCTTTGGGTCAGTCTATTATACTCGTCCCTGGTGGCCTCAGTACAAACAAATGGCACACTGTTGCCCCACTTCCCCCTTCGGAGAGGTACCAGACAGGGTTGCCCGTTATCACCACTCCTGTTTGCTGTCGCGATAGAGCCCTTGGTGGTCTGGTTACGCTCAGAGAAGGGCTTTAAAGGTATCACACGGTTTGACACAACTCATAAAGTCTCATTGTATGTGGATGACCTGCTCCTGTACATCTCAAATCCAGTCAGTTCTCTCCCTGTGATTACGAATATTTTAGAACGGTTTGGTGCGTACTCTGGTTATAAACTTAACTACCAAAAAAGTGAACTATTCCCGATTAACTCATTGGCTAAGCAGCTCCCTCGCTCTTTAACCTCATTTAAATGGGCGGAGGACGTGTTTCGCTACCTCGGCGTCTTTATCACAACAATCTGATATGTTTCGCACAAACTTCCTGCCTCTGGTTGAGAAAGCTGAAAGAGACTTTGACCGCTGGTCAGTTTTACCGTTATCCCTCGCGGCCCGGATAAATCTGGTCAAGATGGTCGTCCTACCCAAATTCCTGTACCTTTTCCAGCATGTTCCTATATTTATCACTAAATCTTTTTTTAATAAATTAGAAAGGAGAATATCTAAATTTTTATGGGGTAGCAAACCGGCCAGAATTCGAAAGGCGGTACTACAGTCTCCTAAGAGTGACGGCGGTTTGGCACTTCCTGACTTTAGGCGATACTACTGGGCAGCTAACTTGCAAAAAATCCTGTACTGGATGAATGATGATTGCGACCACCTACCGACCTGGGTACACATGGAAAAGGCGAGTTCACATCTCCCGTTGCGGTCTGTCCTATGCTCTCAACTCCCCCTTTCTATAACATCTGTGGGTGCAGGCCCAATTGCGTCCCTCTCGCTCAAGATATGGAGTCAACTTAGGAAAAACTTTGGTTTACAAGGCCCTTCCATCTTGACCCCACTGCTTAAAAATCACATCTTTAAACCTTCAAGTACAGACTCCGCATTCAAAACCTGGCATAGTAATGGCATCAGTGGTATCAAAAACCTATACAAGGATGGCATTTTTTCGTCTTTTGCGGAGCTTTCGTCCAACTATAGCCTCCCAAACTCCCACCTTTTTCGTTTTTTCCAGATTAGGGATTTTGTGAAGAAGATATTCCCCCATTTCCCAAATCGTCCCCCTGAAACCCTGACCGATTCCATCCTAGCTCTAGATCCCAACCGGAAGAAATGCATCTCTTTTTTGTACAACTTGTTAGGGTCGGTTATATTGAAACCTCAAACCTCATTAAAAGCTGCATGGGAGGGCGAGCTGAATACGAAACTAACAGACCAGCAATGGGACTCTGCCTTGGATTTGATTCATTCTTCCTCCATATGTGCCCGTCATGGCCTAATCTAATGCCAAGTCCTTCACAAAGTCCACTACACAAACGCAAGATTATCTAGAATATACCCCGCTGTTAAAGACACCTGCAACAGATGCAATCAATCCCCTGCCAACCATAGTCATATGTTTTGGTCTTGCCCTAAGCTAGCAACCTTTTGGAGGAGTGCTTTCGACTTGCTAAGCAGAGCCTGTGGCCAGACTATTCCTCCAAACCCACTGTCAGCTATTTTTGGTATTCCTCCCAACACCAACCTCTCTGTTGCGTTGAAGCGGGTCCTGGCTTTTACAACCGTGTTAGCCCGGAGACTGATCTTGCTTAACTGGAGGCTCACCTGTCCCCCGACACACACCCGCTGGATCAAGGAGGTGCTCTACAACTTAAAGCTTGAAAAACTTAGGTTCTCTCTCAAAGGCTCTACCAAGACATTCCTAGAAACATGGAACTCTTTCCTGGAACTTGTTAACTCTCTCAACATGTTTCCGGACTCGGAAGAGGACTGAGTGCCTTCTATCACTGCTCTGTCTTATTGCAGCTGCTATCCCCTCAACCCCCCCCCCCCCCATACTCAGCGGGGCAGGCAGCATCTCTGGAGAAGAGTGTCGACCCAACACGTCACTCAATGCTTCTTGCCAGAGATGATGCCTGTCCCGCTAAGTTACTCCAACATTATGTGTCTATCTTCTGTTTAAGCCAGCATCTGCAGTTCCTTCCCACACATATAGTAAATGACAACTGACATTGATATTTGTTGCTGAACTGTAATGGTATCGTACCTAAACTGAACCAAAGAATTAAAATAAATTAGTCAACTGGTGAAATTAGTTGCTGAATTTCATTAAACAGAACAGGATCCAATGTGTATCAGTTTTGCGAGCTTAAACGGGAAGGTCAATCTCAGTTGCTTAGAAATTGGATGACTCCAAAATAGAAGCTTAACCCTACATTGTGCTTTTAACCCATGCACCTCTGTCCCCACCTTCCTCTCCCAGCTGGCTCCATCCAGCAACCCACCCCTTCTCACAGGGATCCACCTGATATGCCAGCTCTTATCCCATCCCACACCCTCACCGCCTTATATTATATTTGCCCCTCCACTTTTTCATCTCGAGGAAGGGTCTACATCTGAAATGTCGATTAACTGTTTGCCTCCAGAGATGCTCCTGACCCACTTGAGTTACTCCAGCAGATTGTCTTAAGCTCAAGCTTTCAGCATTCGTAGTCTCTAGTGCCTCCTTTCTACATTCCCGGTGTAGAATTAACCCATCTATATAAATAAAAGTCTCATCTTGACCACTTCCTGTCTGTGCTGTATATTGAATTTAGAAAAAACGCTGCCCTGTATCGCTGTGGTTTTGGGCCATCTTACTCACAGTCTTCCTCCGCTGAGCCAGCCCCGAGGATTTTTCCCATCGATGAAAAATAAAAAAGTTATGAGTGTTTAAAAAACCTTGAGATCAGCTGATTGGTCCTCCTGCCTGTCAATTACCGCGATGAAGGTAACGCCCCTTCCGGATGCCTGGATGTGAGTCAGTCACTCTGCAAGATCGCGAGGGAGAGGCCATGACTGTCATTCTAAGCTGTGAATCAACTGAACTGTGAGTCTGCAATGTACTTGCAAAAAAATGATTTGTTAGCCCTTAATGACAATGCCACGAGTTGATTAGCCTGCTGCTCTGACTGTGCTTGAAAGTGCAATGCTTAATTGGAAATGAAATGAAATGACAATGCCATGAGTTGCTTGGCCTGTGCTTGAAATTGCAATGCTTTATTAGGTCCGACTGTGTTTGAAAGGAATAAATGCTTTATTAAAGGTACACAAAAATGCTGGAGAAACTCAGCGGATGCAGCAGCATCTATGGAGTGAAGGAAATAGGTGACGTTTCGGGCAGAAACCCTACTTCAGACTGATGGGGGGTGGGGGGAAGAAGGAAGGAAAAAGGGAGGAGGAGGAGCCCGACGGCGGGGGGATGGGAGGAAACAGCTTAAGGGTTAAGGAAGGGGAGGAGACAGCAAGGGCTAGCAAAATTGGGAGAATTCAATGTTCATGCCAACTGGACGCAAGCAACCCAGGCGGAATATGAGGTGCTGTTCCTCCAATTTCCGGTGTTGCTCACTCTGGCAATGGAGGAGACCCAGGACAGAGAGGTCGAATTGGGAATGGGAGGGGGAGCTTTATTAAGTCTGACTGTGTTTGGAAGGAATACATGCGTTATTAGGTCCGACTGTGTTTAGTCCAAAAGTCCCGCTCATTTCGTGACTTCCGCTTAGTAGACAGGTCACGCTGATTGCGTAACTTCCGGTGAGTGCAGAGGTCATGCTGATTGCATAATCTCCGGTACATGCAGCGGTCACGCTAATTGCTGAAGTTCCGCTGACTGTGGAAGCCCCACAGTGGAGAGGCCGCACTCAGCCATTTGATTAGATTCAAGAAAGTTTACTGTCATATATATGGTGGGAGGCTCGATTAGGCCTCAGCGCAGACGGAGGCAGAGAAGGGGGATACGACAAAAAAGTTGCATTCCCCCGAAGGGAGAGACAGCAAACTGGTAGATTGTCATAAACTGGAGCCAAGAAATTCAAGGCGAACCTGACATTTGCTATGAGAGCTGGGTGTGGGTGAGAGGCGATAGGTCCCAAATCACTGATACCGCTGACCTTCAGAACCTTGGGCTGTGGATGTTCCTCAGGTTGCTCCCCACAGAGCAAAAGGTGGTAGTGGGTCTCATTGAAGTGCCTTGGACATGGAGTTTAACCTGAGCTCTTTTTGCCACCTCCATCCTGGGACCCCCAGGCAGGTCTGTTCTGCAAACACCACACCTCAGAAAGTTTAATGGTAAAGTGGTCACAACTCAAGAAGTAACATTTTATCTGAAGCTGCAAAGATGATTTTTTTTTTTTGCCTTATTTTGCACTGGGCAGCTCAGTGTAGCAAATTCCAGATATCAATCAATTGAGTACTCCTTGACAAGGATAGGTGCAACAAAGGAGAAGGCTGTAGAAGCAAAGGTTCTCACTTTAAGTGGCTAATGATGACTAGAAAGGAGCATTGAATAATGGATGACTTTGTTCCGTGCATATCCTACCTGTCAACATATGTGTGACGTCTGTCTGAAGTGTGGCTTCAAATTTATGAACTGTATGATTTGCAGAGAAGGGTTGCAATCTACATCATTTTGTTTCTTTAACCTTAGAAACTAGTATTAATCACTTATTTAAGCGTGATAATGTGTATGGCAGTCAGGCCTTTGTTTCTCTACGCTGTACGGATTGTAAAGATCGCAGCTATGGGTTCTTCCATTGACAAACCTTCAGTTTGATCATTTGCAGAAAATCATGTGGGGCAAAGAATTATCATTTCATGTAATGGGATGAGCAGGAATTTAAGTAACTGAATGACAAATAATCTTTTGTGGCCATGTGCCAATTGTCTTTCATGCTCTGTATTACATTTCAAAGCCTTTATGAAACTACAATTAAGACAACATGGTATTTATTTTTAGTGTATAAGATGCTTCTTGTACTAATACTTTCTTCCTTCTAAAGACATGAGCAATGATTTGCAGACACAGATTATTCTGGCTCACTGCTCCGTGCAGAAGTTTCTGACCAGTTACTGTTGCAGCTACTGATAAGTGACACTTTCAGTTTAACTTTGTACGTCTTATCATTAAATGTAGGTCAGCTGTTAGATATGGTTATGTTCAATGTGTTATAAGAATTTCACTGAGCATTTAAACTATGTAACAGTGGTTTAATTGCCTGATAGTGCTATCTGTAAAATTGTGTGGAAACATTTTCCAAGGGATCTTATCACTTTTCGTGCATGCCGCATCTTCAGAGCAAAATGTAACTGTCAAATCACAGGAAGCCATGAATGAAAAATGTAACTGTCCTTATTGAACTTTCCACATTTTAACATGAATCAAACCCATGTCACTGACAACAATTCTACCCACAGCCCCATCTTGTGTGGTCCTATAGTTGTTCTTTGTTTGGATATGAAACAATACATCAAAGTTCAAAGTTCAAAGTAAACTTTATTGTCAATTCAAATAAATTGGAATGAAATTGCGTTTCCCCATACTCCAAATGTGCAAGTAATATTTATAACACAGACAGACAATATACCAATAAGATAGACAATATACATTATTTAAAATATTCACAGTGTGCCAGACTGTAGTAAAATTTTGAGGTATGTTATTACAGTGCAATAATAAAGGTGCAATATAGAAAAGTGCAAATAGCATACTGCAGACATTGAGTTAAAGTTAAATGTTCATGGAATTTTCTTGAGTGTGTTGAGTAATCTGATGGCCTGAGAGAAAAAGCTGTTTTTGAATCTGGTGGTTTTGCTCCGCATGCTGCGGTAGCGCTTGCCAGATGGTAGGAGAGTGAACAGTTTGTGTGCTGGGTGGGTGGTGTCTTTGATGATATTGGTTCCTCTCTTGCGACAGCGAAATGGGTATAAGTCCTGGATTGCAGGTTGGGGTGTTCTGGTGATCTTCTCCGCTGTCCTCTCTGTAGTGCCTTCTGGTCAGCAGCAGAGCAACTGCCATACCAGACTGAGAGGCTGCTGGTAAGAATGCTCTCAATGGCACCCCTGTAAAAAGTGGTGAGGGCAGAACTTTTTTATGCACACTTGCGCAACCACACAAAATCACAAAATGTTTAATGGCTTCTGCATAACACACAGTTTATTTATGCAGCACAGAATGACAAGTAGAAGTTCCTGATTTCTTAATTTCTACTGAAGTGCTACAATTCAAGAACTTTGCACGAGAGGAAATAAGAAGCAGCCTTCTGGCCCATTCAAATATATTGTCACACCTTTGCAAAGAGGTTGGTTAATCTTGGTAAGTTCCCAGGTGGACAAAAATGCTGGAGAAACTCAGCAGGTGAGGCAGCATCTATGGAGCGAAAGAATAGGTGACGTTTCAGGTCGAGACCCTTCTGTCTCAACCCGAAACGTCACGTATTCTTTTGCTCCATAGATGGTGCCTCACCCAGCAGAGTTTCGCCAGCATTTTTGTCTACCTTTGATTTTTCCAGCATCTCCAGTTCTTTCTTAAACATTTTGTCTACTCCACTTGGTAAGTTCCCATATGATGTAAGGGGACAAGGTGTATACTGTTATCAATTTAGTTGCAGCATACAGCCTAACTAATGCTGACATAAGCATAGAAACAGAAAATAGGAAACTCACCTGGCGCAAACAATTTGGCTAATGACTGGATCAAATTTTGGGCTAACTCGCAATAGATTAGACCTTTGTGTAAATGGTTGAATATGCAGAGTGTCAGAAAGAGAAGGGAACAATTGGTAAAAGTTGATGAAGACACTGCTCTTGCTGACTTCATCGGAATGTTGAAAAAGCTAACTTTCTGAAAAAGGAAAATCGCTCGTATGGAGTAATTTACATGTCAGAAGGCTACTATTGGATTTAGGGATCATCGTGTTGAAATTATTATGATTTTGGCCCCAAGTTGTTCAACACTTTAAGCTTTAAGCGCTATTAAACTTAACAGACAGCATTTATTTACAATCCAGTTAATATCTTTATATTGGCAACAATCTAATGTCAGTGTATTTTTTTCCTGCTGTAAGAGAGCTAACTGGAAATGTGGACATAGGACTATTTTGTAGTTTCAATCGCGTTCTCTTCATTTACTCGAGGGAGGGGGCAGTTCGACTTTTACTGTCAGGAGGTCTTTGTTTCTGGCAATGCTGGGCAATCATTTTAAGTCAATACTTAATCTAGTGAAATCATTCAAAAATTCAATGCAATAATTATTTTATTATGGCGGTCCCAGCATCCAGAACTGTGTAGTGTGATGTGTTTTCTTGGTTAACTTACAAGAAGTCCAAACTATTTATAATTTCCAGAACACATCCGTTGCCACGGTTTATGTTACAGTTTCTGTTAACTTACTCTAATAGAGTGCTAGTTATTTCTGCAGTGTTACTTAAACTAATCCAATGGATTCTCTGTGATGCAAAATACCTATTTTACTTCGGAGTCACGTGAGTGATTCCGTGAAGAAGCCCGCCAGTCCTCATGCGCATCATTACGTGACGCATTACGCAGCGACTGACTGGCAGGCGCGTCGCTCATTCCAGCGGTAAGTTTAAACCTGCAGGTAAGTTTTGTACTTATTACCAGGTTCTGTTTTTTCTTGCAGGAATCTCTTTTTACAGAGGTTTCCTGCTGTATATTTTCGGGGCGAAGTCTGGACGGGCCGCGGGGAAACCGATTATGGACCGTGGAGAGATCCCGGTCCGGACCGCGGAAGCACGGGTAGCCGGCAGCCGTTGGGTTCGCTATCCAAGTCGCTGACAATGTGGTCAGCGGCTCCCAGACCGCGGTGGTGCCCATGAAAGGGGGTAAATCCAACAATAAGTCGGTCAGGTCTATGGACTCGGGCGAGTCAGGCCAGGAGGGTCCCCTCCTTCAATGGGTAGCGTCTTCGGACATCTAACCCACATGGAGCACCTGATGGAGAGGTTGCTCCACAATTATATGCTCCAAAGGAGGGAGTTATATCACCCGGGTCTCCTCGGGAGCCCACGGTAGCGGCACCTGTTTCAGGGCCGCACAATGTCTCCCTCTCTGAGGAGGGGGGCATTCGGGGTCAGTTTCTGACTCGTGAGTTCGAAGGTATAGCCGGAGAGCATACCACGAGGCACGAAGGGCGTGAATCGGAAGTGCCCGCAATGGAAAAATTGGAGCATGAATTGCGCCCTCGGGCATTTATCCCACAAATGTGATGCTCCATCCTGATATAGGTCCATAGAAGGGGCCATATCAGCGCAGGTATCCTCAGGGGCCTGCGGCAGCACCTGTTTCAGGGCTGCCTACGAATCTCCCTCTCTGTGGAGGGGAGCGTGAGTGGTCAGTGTGTAACTGACTTCAAATCCGAAAGTATGTCCGTGGAACATACTGGAGCACATGTGTGTGGCTTCAAGGGAATCCTCGCAAACGAAGGTGTTGCTGCCAGAAGAGTTGGTTACCAGCCATTGGCAGAAAACCAGGAAGGGGTCAGAGTTCCCCTCACGCTACAAGTGCCGGCAGTGAACAGAGCTATCAGGGCTGACATTGGGGGATGAAATCCAGGAAATGAAACCAGCCGCCGAATCTTCTCTTCAGGTAAGACTTATCCAACAGGTAATAGCTGCATGAGGAAACAAAAGTTGTCGGACTAATCAAGGTACCGACGACGAGCAAAGCTTCATCATTTCGGTGACGACACACCCTACGCCTTCATCGGCAGTAAGCAGTTCACTGAAGCTGGTGGCAGCTTGAAAGCTGGGCAGAGGTCTTTCAGGCCAAGGCCCAAGCCGCTCAGGAAAAATATGGAACCCACGCAGCCTACCAGTCCTACTCTCCAATCAAGGATGGAAATAGAACCCACATCAGGGGTCTTTGGGCTTACCATAAGACCACCGGTAACCATGGAGGTAGGTGGGTCTGGTTCTTTCGAAACACGGGGTATGTGGACCATTTACAAGTTGGTAATATTTACACTTGTTTTTGTACAAATGACAATGATAACGTGAGATTCAGATCCGTTTATAACTAAAATGATAACGTGATTAATTTATACTGTACATAAGGGTTCCAAACATGGCTTGGAATTGGGGCCAGAGGATTGCCTTTCAAGACAGGCTTGGAAATAAGGCCAGAGTTGTCTTTCGAGGCAGGCTCAGCATTATGGCCAGGATTGCCTTTCAAGACAGGCTCGGGAATCTGGTCAGAGTTGTCGTTCGAGGCAGGCATGGAATTATGGCAGGCATGGCCTGTTCATTGTGAAAGATGAAGGATGTCGGTTCATCCTTGATTAACTCACATGTGCAATATAGTCATTTCAGAATAGAGAACTTTGTTACTGTCTAACAACTGATTTCCATAGAATGTTTATGGCATGCATCGATCTCAGAGATGCATACTATTTAAGTCCCATTCACAGGGATCACCGGAGACATTTGAAATGTATCTAAATGGGGCAATGATAACAGTTAAAGTGTTGCAAAATGGGCTAACTTCAGCTCCCAGGTTATTTACCAAATTACTAAACCGGTGCTTGGACTGCTCTGAACTCAAAAACACTTGTTATGGCTTATCTGGATGATATTCTAAATGCTGTATTTTGCTAAAATCAACTGTTTCAGCCGCAAACTATATTTGAGAAATTGAGGTTCCTCATCCATCCAGTTAAATTTAAGTTGATACCAACTAGAGTTATTGATTATTGGGATCTACCTTCAGCTATTAATTTGTCTGTGACTCCACCCTAGGGCAAGAGATTGGAATTAATAGAAGCCGTTGTTATGGAGCAGCCTTCTATTCGTCAAGTGTAATTGGCAATATAGTAGCTGTGTTTCAGCTGTGCAAGTTGGGCCTTTGCATTATCAGAACTTACAACGTGCAAAGTAGTAACCTCTCAAGTGCCAAGTGGGTCATTGTTAACAGACCTATGCTATTGCCAGCTGAAGCTACCAAAGTCACAATGGTGGACGAACAGTACTCGGCATTGCTCCTGTAGTTTTTGGTCAGTAAATCTTCATGAGTTACCAATTCCTCAGTTATTGGTATCAAATACCTATAGACATTAGGTGCATTCTATGGGTTAAAGGGTTATTGTGCGAATATGCACAATCTGCATGCTCAATTCCAAGTTAGTCACATGGGTGCAATCAAGTCAAAGTATCCAGTGATATTTTACCTAACCTCATTTGGCACTGGTGTATCACCACGTAAAATCAATGACAACACAGAATGGATGTTGGATCACAAAGTATTTTATGACATTATGGCTCGATGGAACACCGAATATCGAAATGTTTGCATCCAGGCTCATTCACCGGTTGTAAAAATATGTGGCATAACAGTGGCGAGAGATACATTCTCCCTACACGGGGGAGGGATGTTCTTTTATGTCTTTCCTCCATTTTGCCTCATCAGTCAGGTCTTGCAATAAATTCAGCAAGATCCCGCTTCAGGTTTTTTCATACAGTCTGACTGGCCTATGCAACCATGGTTCCCGCTTATGCTGGGAATAATAATAGAACCTTATATGGTTATTCTAAACACAACCTTCGCTGGTTCAGCCTGTGACTCGGGGAACCAGCCTCTACATGATAAAATCAATTCATTGACTTGCAGACTCTGAGACGATTGTTCCTGCAGCTCGGGTTGTCAGACCGATCCATGTAGGTGCTCTCTGCAGCGTGCAGGGATAGCACCAAAAAAATAGTACATTTCCTCTTCAGGAGATGGGAAGCGTTTTGTTTAAATGCTAATGTTACATATAATACAGCAGGGACAACTAACGTCTTGGATTTCATTTTCAAATGGGTCTTTTACAATAAATTAAGTTATAGTGCCATTAACTATGCCAAAAGTGCCTTCTCATCATATTTGCTGCAGCCAGCGGGACCCACTCTGTCGGGTCTAACCCTCTGATATCCAGTTTATAAAGGATATCTTTAACACAAGTTCTCCCAGGCCCAGGTACATGGAAGTATGGTATACTGACATTGTGTTAACACTACTTCACCCGGGTGGCTCCAGTTACATCCTTATCTTTGGCCCGGCTCTCAAAAGGTAGCTATCCTAATGGCGCTGGTCTTTGCGCAACAGGTCCAACTAAATAAATTACGCCTGGACAGGATGGTTTCATCTGCACATAATATAATATTTTATGTTTACAATTTAGTTAAGCAGAGCAGCCCAGGGGCGTCTGGTCTCAAACTAGTTTTCATGGCATACCCCATGGACCTTCGGTTATGTGTGGTCACACATTTACAACAATACGTCAAGGTCACCTAGAGCATTAGAGGCTCTGATACCAGCAATGTTTGTTAGTTACAAAAAAACTTATAAGAAGGTATCAGTTCAGACCATCTCCAGGTGGTTGAAATGGGGGTTTGGCTTATGCAGGAGTAGATTCAAATATTTTCTAATCTCACTCCACCAGGGCTGCTACTACATCAGCAGCAAGGGTTATGTACGTTCCGCTGGACCACATCCTAGCGACTGCAGGATGGTCTAACAAACGAGGTTTCCAAAAATTTTATAGTAACCCATTGCCAGACCAGGGGTATTTGCCAACTCTATTTTAGGTTCTATTTTATAGTTTCCTCCCGGATGAGAGGGGTTACTATTATTATTATTTGTTCATTAAAAAGCATCAGCATGTTTTAAATCTATGTCATGTCTGTATGCATTATGAATGTTTCCCTTATCTGTGGTCAACTGATGCAGTTGTGCTTGTGTGGACTCATTTCCACGGCATGAAATCACAGAGCTTTGAAATCTACACGGAATCACTCACGTGACTCCGAAGTAAAATAGTAAGATTAAACGAGACTTACCGTTTGAAGTTTGATCTTTATTTTATGAGGAGTTACAATGAGCGATTACGTGCCCTCCACTCCCAACCCTCGTATCATAAAGGTAATCTGGTAGTCTTCTCTAATCTTACTATGTCACTTCAACTACTGTTATCTGTGATTTCACACCGCTGATTTGAAGATTGACGTGCATGCGGACTGGTGGGCTTCGTCACGTAATCGCTCATCGTAACTCCTCATAAAATAAAGATCAAACTTCAAACTGGTAAGTTCTTGTTTAATCTTACTATTTTTGTTTCTGTTGTAATTTAGTGGTTACCTTCTCAGATTCAGTCTTTGTGTTCTGAAGAGTCAATAACTAACTCAAACAGAATCTTATACCAGGTTATCGCAACAGAATATTTAAAGGTTTTTCTTCATATTTTCCCAAGCGATAGGTTGGAAATGCAGTTCATCAGGTCAGTTTTTTTCATGAATCCAGGTTTCATCTATGTGACCAATGTATCCTTTTGCATCATGGAGCCACAGGAATAGCTTTCTTCTTTGCAGCCTAATGAGTATTTTTTTTAAATCCCCCAGCTTCCTGATGTTCATGCCATTGAGATCAATGGATGAAGTTTGTAGGAGAATGGGGTTATGAGGGAGAGATAGATCCGCCATGATTGAATGGCGTAGACACGATGGGCTGAATGGCCTAATTCTGCCCCTATCATGTGACCTTTGACCTTGTCCAGTTCTTCCCCAAGCCAGGTCTTGCTCAATCAAAGTCCTCATCTTCACTTTCTCTACAAAGCCATTGACACACGGCTTTACCATCGCCTTGAAATAGGTAAAGCTCTAAAATTCCCACCAACATATATCCCCTCACATCCAATTAGTCCTCTTATCCCGGCCAGTTTCACCAAACCACTAGAGAATGGACTTGGAATCTTCTGACCTCTGCCTTTTGCCTTCCCATTTCCACCTTCATGCTGCTGTCTTTGAAAATCGTACCCGAATGGTTCTTAAGGGCCTGTCCCATTTGCGCGTCATTTACGTGACTGTCGCGGGTCATCAGTGACTGTCGCGCGAAAATCGTCTAGCAGTACGACAGTCGCGAGTCAAGTGCTCTTTTGGAAGCCATTTGGGATGTCATTCGTACAGTCCGATCTTTGTGGCAAGGATTTTCCCAGTGAAAATCAAATAGAGAAGCGACGCCCATGTCGGGGCGGCCCAGCCGAGGCTGAATACGGCGCAGTACTCACGTGAGGGTGGCTGGGACGATGTTCTGGCAGTGGTGGCCTGAGTCCGGGGTTCGGCCGCGGGCCAGCGGCTGCGTCTGCAGAACTGGAGGGCGGCAGCTTCAACCACCCCGGGCCGCAGTGTTTGAGCCGCGGGACTGCGGGGGGGGGGTATCACCCCAGCGCAGAGGAGGGAAGAGAGACTGCAGACCTAAGCCTTTTGCCTCCATACGGGCGGCGCATGATTACGGACGTTGACGCACGGTGACGTGTTTTATTGGTGTTTTATTGTATGGTATTATATGTATGACGGCTGCAATTCCGTTCAGACTTCAGTCTGAATAACAATAAAAGGCTATCTATCTATCTATCTATCTAATATACTATCATGAAAAATTGTCAAAACATGCGCGTCACCCGGGTGGTCACGCGACACTCAAATGACGCAAATGGCGCATGAAGGGTACGGGCGACGCATGATTAGCGCACGGTGACCAGTTAGCAGAGCAACGTGCTTCATGCATAACCGCGCGCGACACTCACGTCGGTACGTCAGCGTCACGCCATCAGTACGTCGGCGCGCGGAAGGGATACGTCACGCAGTTGCCGCGCGAAGATTTTTGCAAAATCCCGGGGCGCCGCGCGTTGCAGACACAAAATCATAGAACTCAAAACATTTAGCGGATAATTGCTTTACTCGATGTTTATAACATAGCGGGGATGATGCGATTTCACAAATGTTCACGGAGCCGATTAATATCGGAGCGAAAGTCCCTTTTTAAAGTCACGGTTTGCTCTTCAGCTACTTTTAACGTTACCCCACGATTGTGTGTGTGAGGGGAGGATTGGACAAAGGACTAATTGGATGGGAGGGGATATAATGTTCAAGTGGTGTTTTATTGCCGGTGATCAATGCCCCGCTGAGAAGGGAAGCGCTTTGTATCTGTATCAAGCTCGCCGTGTCCCGCCCGGTGTAACTAGAGGCGAGTGAACTGAGCGGAGACTGGCTGCTGCTGTTTGCTGGTCACTGTGATGCTCTGCTCTGTTCTGCTCATTCCTGCCTTCACTCGCCTCCCAGAGCAACGGGTCCTTGCTCAGCCTGGGGGAGGGAGAGACTGGTGCCACTTTCGTCCCACTCTCTCTCTCTCTGTCTCTCTCTCTCTCTCATTCTCATCGCTCCGTTTAGAGAAGCTGCAAAGAGCGACGGACCTCACTTGGATCAGACGCCCGCTGTAGCACCGAGCCCTGTCCGGATAAGGAACCGGGAACTGACTGGATCTCTCCCTCTCTAGCCCAGGACAAGGGGCGCTGGGGAAGTGAAGGCGGGGGAGATCTACCACCAGCTTTTCTGCACCGCTCTTTAAGGCAGCATTGAGCTGCCGGCTTGGGGCGATATTAACGCGTGAAATTGGTGCGCTCCGTCCCCTCTCTCCTCTCCACTTCTCCCCGCGAGTTTGCCTCGGATTTCCCTGGGAATGGAGACGACTTTGTGTTGGATTTCGCTTCTCGCTGGGTTGGCGCTGTCGCCCGTGGTCAGCGGGGAATCCCCCAGGTCGGCAAACGAGACCACGGGGAGACTCAATTCTCATTCCCAGCAAATGGAGCCGGTTCTCTCGACCGCAGCCTGGTCCCAGCAGAACGGGCTCTCTAACTGGGACAGCCGGACCACCGAGATCCCGGGCGGGCTACGGGACATCAACACGTCGGCTGCCAATGCCAGCAATTTCCCCTCCTGTCACAAGGCGCTCGACAGTGGCCGCACCTTCAAGTACATCAACGCGGCCATCTCCTGTGTCATCTTCGTGGTCGGGGTGATCGGAAACGCCACTTTGTTAAGGATAATTTACAAGAACAAATGCATGAGGAATGGACCCAATTTGTTGATCGGGAGCCTGGCCCTGGGAGACTTGTTCTACATCACGATCGGCATCCCCATTAACGTCTATAAGGTCCATGTGCTTCACCGTGTAAACCTGCACCCTTTTCACACCTCTTAGTTAGATGTGGCCCTTGTGGCTAAAGGGATCAGGGGGTATGGAGAGAAGGCAGGTACAGGATACAGAGTTGGAAGATCAGCCATGATCATATTGAATGGCGGTGCAGGCTCGAAGGGCCGAATGGCCTGCTCCTACGACTAATTTCTATGTGTCTTAGTTTATTCCCTTGTAGCTTCTACTTCCTTTTCATTGGCTGTTAACACGTTTCATTATTCTATTTTTCCTTTGGGGTGAAACGGGATAATTGTTTCATAATTTATTTCTTTTTATCTAATTTGTAGTTATTTGTTCTCTCTGCATAGCCACGTTAACTGACATTTGCTAAACATCTTTTCCAGCTTCTGGCTCCAAATTGGCCTTTTGGGATTGTTATTTGCAAGCTCATGCCTTTCTTACAGAAAGCATCGGCGGGGATCACAGTGCTGAGCCTCTGCGCTCTGAGTGTGGACAGGTGTGCCTTATTCTTGTTTCTATGTAAAATCTAGCAATTTGTTGTTGTAATGATCCCATGTTCTGACTAGAAATAAGGAACTGCAGATGCTGGTTTACCAAGGAAAGACACAAAATACTGGAGTATCTCGTAGGGTCAGGCAGCATTCCTAAAGAATATGCATGGATGACATTTTATATTGCGACCCTTCTCTAGACTGATGTTTGAATTAGTCTGAAGAAGAGTCCGAACTCAAAACATCACCTATCCATGTTCTCCAGGGATACTGCCTGATCCACTGAGTTATTCCAGCACTTTTCAGTTCTACGAGACCTGACTATGCCAGCCATGCATGTTAGGCAACCTTGAGATGAGAGAAGGTACACAAAATTGCTGGAGAAACTCAGCGGGTGCAGCAGCATCTATGGAGCGAAGAAAATAGGCGACGTTTCGGGCCGAAACCCTTCTTCAGACTGATGGGGGAGGTGGGAGGGGAGAAGGAAGGAACAAGGGGAGGAGGAGGAGACCGAGGGCGGGGGGATGGGAGGAGACCGCTCGAGGGTTAAGGAAGGGGAGGAGACAGCAAGGGCTAGCAAAATTTGTGGAGAATTCCACATTCGTGCCATCAGGGTGCAAGCTGCCCAGGCGGAATATGAGGTGCTGTTCCTCCAATTTCCGGTGTTGCTCACTCTGGCAATGGAGGAGACCCAGGACAGAGAGGTCGGATTGGGAATGGGAGGGGGAGTTGAAGTGCTGAGCCACCGGGAGTTCAGGTTGGTTATTGCGGACTGAGCGGAGGTGTTCGGCGAAACGATCGCCCAACCTCCGCTTAGTCTCCCCGATGTAAATCAGCTGACATCTAGAACAGCGGATGCAGTAGATGAGGTTGGAGGAGATACAGGTGAACCTTTGTCGCACCTGGAACGACTGCTTGGGACCTTGAATGGAGTCGAGGGGGGAGGTGAAGGGACAGGTGTTGCATTTCTTGCGGTTGCAACGGAAAATGCCCGGGGAGGGGGTGGTACGGGAGGGAAGGGAAGAATTGACAAGGGAGTTGCGGAGGGAGTGGTCTTTGCGGAAGGCAGACATGGGGGGAGATGGGAAGATATGGTGAGTGGTAGGGCCACGTTGGAGGTGGCGGAAATGGCGGAGGATTATGTGTTGTATTTGCCGGCTGGTGGGGTGAAAGATGAGGACCAGGGGACTCTGCCCTTGTTGCGAGTGCTGGGATGGGGAGAGAGAGCAGTATTGCGGGGTATGGATGAGACCCTGGTGCGAGCCTCATCTATGGTGGCGGAGGGGAATCCCCGTTCCCTGAAGAACGAGGACATTTCCGATGCCCTGGTATAGAATGTCTCATCCTGGGAACAGATGCGGCGTAAGCGGGAGATATTCTTTTGAAATTCTAAATACAGGGTACAG
Organism: Leucoraja erinaceus; assembly: GCF_028641065.1. Classification (NCBI taxonomy): domain Eukaryota; kingdom Metazoa; phylum Chordata; class Chondrichthyes; order Rajiformes; family Rajidae; genus Leucoraja; species Leucoraja erinaceus. Next base: position 157,392,998 of record NC_073377.1, read on the forward strand.
AAATTTGAAAACCTAGAAACAATCGGGTTATGTGGGATTTGAAAATCAGGAACTTGAAGTTCAAAGCTGTGATGGCTTTTCAGTTTAAAGTTTAAAATAAGTTATTTATATTTCTTTAATAAAATCAATTGTTACATTTGTTCAAATGTTTGTTACAGAGCAAGGTTAAGTATGAATATGTTTGTTTTCAATTTTCCATGGTTTCACAATTTTATTTTATTTAGCGAATGCAAAGTCCTTTAGCCAAGCTGTTGCCTTTTGATTTGCTGTTTGAAGGGTGACAAGTTCTCCTTTGAGTCTTTGTTGAGGGCATGCTTCAATGATGTGTTGCATTGTTTGCTGCTCTCCACAAGCACACCGTGGGGTTGGACTGCTGCCCCATTTGTGAAGGTTGGCCAAGCAGGGGCCATGTCCAGTCCTGAATCTATTCAGCGTCGTCCACTGCTTCCTTGGGAGATTGGTGCCAGGGACCGGTAGGGTGGGGTCTGACACCAGATGTTTATTTGGGATGTCCTTGGACTCCCATTCCTTTTTCCAAGCTGATTGGATGGTGAAATCAGCTGGTGGTGGGTTCTTCCAAATTGGTCGTCTAGATGGAAGTCGAGCAGTGGGTGGGTTGAATATGTCCATATGAATTGGCAGGTGAGGGGAGTTTTTGGTCTTTTGAAGCATCCTTTGAGTGAGGAGTACTCGCCGGATGTGTGGAGGGGCTGTGTTGGATAGGACAGGGAGCCAGGGGAGTGGTGTTGAACGGATTGTTCCTGTGATGATCCTCATTGTTAAGTTCAATTGGGTGTCCACATGGTGTGTGTGGGATGACCTGGAACAAACAGGGGCACAATATTCGGGATGAAGAAAATGCAATGCTGGCAAGGTATGGGGGGTAGTTCAGCAAACTTTTCTCTGGGATTTTTGATCATTTCTTAACATTTCCATAAATTATGTTCACCAATCTTTTACAACATTGAATCACAATGGGGTTACTAAAGCCTAGCACATTGCTGGTAAGATAATTGACAATATAGAGTTCGGTGATGAATAGTGCTACAGGAATATTTTTCTTGTAAACATTTTTCTGATAATACAATCTCATGTTCCCAGACATATGTCTATGGTTTTAAATTTATTAATTGCTTTAATCTGTCCGATAAATGAACCACAATGTTAGAAAACTGAGAAAAGAATAGCACTTTTGGGTCTTTACAGTTTCCATGAATCATTCTGTATTTATTATTAATATATCAATTTTATTGTGTGGACATAAAGAAATAGCTAGGGAGAAACACAGAATGTAAAATAAGGATGACAAGAAAATAGTCAGTCATGGAGACATACTGCATAAAAATTAGGACCTTTGGCCCACTACAACCATGCTGACCCTTGTGACCATCTAATCCCATGTGTCAGTATTAGGACCACGTTTCTTCATTTTCAAGCTCAAGAAGCAACTTCATGTATGGAATCTTCTCTGATTGTTTTTTTACTCTTGTCTTTTTACAGTAACATTTTTTTAAACTGATTTTTACTCAAAAGATGACAACCACTCAAATGGCACACTAAAGGTGCACACAGTGTTAAACAAACTTCTGATAGGAACTGAAGCATTGATAACATATGTTTACCTTTTAGTCATCAAAGTTGGGGAAATTATTTATTATCCATTTATCATAATTAGTTGTTCTTGAGGTAGGAAGGAACTGAAGATGCCAGTTTAAACCAAAGATATTGGGGGAATCCAGAAACAGGGACCAAAGTTTAAGAAATAGGGGTAGGCCATTTAGAACGGAGATGAGGAAAAACTTTGTCACCCAGAGAGTTGTGAATCAGTGGAATTCTCTACCTCAAAAGGCAGTGAAAGCCAATTCTCTGGATGTTTTCAAGAGAGATAGATACAGCTCTTAAAGATAGCACGGGGTCATGGGTTATGGCGAGAAGGCAGGAACAGGGTACTGATTGTGGGTGATCAGCCATGATCAATAGACAATAGGTGCAGGAGTAGGCCATTTGGCCCTTTGAACCAGCACCGACTGCCATTCAATGTGATCATTGCTGATCATCCCCAATCAGTACCCCGTTCCTGCCTTCTCCCCATATCCCCTGACTGCGCTATTTTTAAGAGCCCTATCTAGCTCTCTCTTGAAAGCATCCAGAGAACCTGCCTCCACCACCCTCTGAGGCAGAGAATTCCACAGACTCGCCAATCACTGTGAGAAAAAGTGTTTCCTCGTCTCCGTTCTAAATGTAAGCTGCCCAAGCTTACAGGGGTATGAATATTCATTTCTGTAACTTCAAGTTCACTTCACCACATCTCCCTGGACCTTTCCCCCAACATGTCATTAACTCACCATTTCCCTGGTGTTTGTTTGTTTGTTGTCCTTGGTTGTTTGTTTGTTTGTCTTTTTGCACAATGTCCGCTAGCATTGCCACTTTCCATTTCACTGCACATCTCGTATGTGTATGTGACGAATAAACTTGACTTGACTTGACTTGAAATAGTCCTTTGGTTATTAAAAGCACCCTAATCAATTAAAAAATTGTTACTGTAAAAAGACAAGTGCTGGAGTAACTCCACGGGTCAGGCAGCATCTCTGGAGAACATTTCAGGTCGGAACCCTTCTTCAGACTGATTATGTAGTCCAGATATGCTGCCTGACCTAAAGAGTTACTCCAGCATTTAGTGTGTTTTTTTTTTGTAAACCAGCATCTATAGATCCTTATTTTTCCATTCTTTATTCTAATCTTGGGCTGAGCATTTTCAAACAATTTCTCTGCTCCCCTGGTATCTACACATTTTACGAAAGATCCAGGAGGAGGTGAAACGGTTATTTATTTCCCTTCCCCAACCATAAATACTGTGGAATACCGTACAACACTCACTTTGCCAATTAACTCAGGTGCTGTATTTTCAGCTCTGTATCCAAAAGTTTTGTTTCCAAACTCCACTTAAAGTTTTCAAGTTGACAAAATAGGGAGGTCGGATAATAAACCAAACCTTGTCTACCACTTGCGATAGATACACACTATCTCTTCACAGCTTTGGAAGTATTTTTGGTAGACTGTTGCAAACAAATATTTTTCATCCCTAATTATCCTTGAGAAGGTACTGATGAACTGTGTTGAACTGCTGAAGTCTGTGTAGTGAATGCTGTTTGGGCAGAAGTGCCATGAATTTAACAAAACAGAAATATAATGATATTGGTACATATTTACATCAGATAGCTCTGAAGAGAACTTGGAGCTAAAGTTGCTCACATTTGTCTGAGCTCTTGTCCTTGTTGATGCCTTGAATAACTCTTGAGATATTGTTAGTGCATTTTGTAGATGTGAACACTAACTGGGATGCATCAATAGTGGGTACACAAAAATGCTGGAGAAACTCAGCGGGTGCAGCAGCATCTATGGAGAAAAGGATATAGGCAACGTTTCAGGCCGAAACCCAACTTTGCCTATTTCCTTTGCTCCATAGATGCTGCTGCACCCACTGAGTTTCTCCAGCATTTTTGTCTACCTTTGATTTTCCAGCATCTGCAGTTCCTTCTTAAACACAATGCATCAATGGCGGACAGGTGCTGATGTTTAGTGTAGAGAATTGAGTGCTGATCACGAAGGCTATTTTGTCCAGAATGGTGCTGAGTTTTTTTTTTTAACTGTTATGAGAGTTGTGGTCTTCCAGGAAAGTGACAGGTCTTCCATCCCACTGTCAATTTGTGTTTATTTGAAGGTGGAAAGTTTTCATGAATCCCAAACCGAGGCTGTTGCCACAGAATATCCAGCTTACAAACCGCTCGTAACTATAAACCTGGCAGCTGTATAGTTTATTTTAGATTTTGATGTGGGCAATTTAAAGGGTGGTTCGATTGAATATCAAGTGGAGGTAATTAGACTGTCTCTTGTTGAAGATAGCCATTGTCTGGGTACTTAAGTGCTGCAAATGTCACTTGCTACCTATCAACCTTATCAGCCCATGCCTGAATAGTGTCCAGATAGCAAAAGGGACAGGAATGGATAAAGAAATTATATAAATTATCCCATAACAACTTATTATATATGTTGCTTTTGAGACTTGTGTGAAGAGTGATTATGATACAGACTTTAGAAGTTAACTATAGAAATTCTGAAGTTAATTTTACAAATTGGCAGTAGTTATACACACGTTGGACTTGTATATGCATTATCTAATCGTCACTTCAGCTCGTTTCTTGCTTAGACATAAAATTTGGACCAAGGTGATTACTGGCAGCTTTAGCAACAGTGGAAGTAACACAGTTGCCCATAATCCTACAGCCCTATGGGACGGGCAACATTTTATTGTCCATAGCCCAGCAGTATTATAGGAGCATCAGTACCAGATATCCATAGCCCTGTGGTTCAACAGGAGCAGTAGTGCCAGCTATCCATAGCCCTGGAATTCGACAGGAACAGATGTACCAGCTACCCATAGTCCTGCAATAATAGGAGCACTAGTACCAGATCCCCATAGGCCTGGAGTTCAACAGGACCAGTAGTACTGACTACCCATAGCCCTGCAGTTCAACAGGACCAGCGGTGCCAGCTATCCGTAGCCCTGCACTTCTACACTAGCAGCAAAACCTGTTGCCCATAACCTTGCAGTACTACAGGAGGAGCTGAGATCAGAAGAACGCTGTAATTGGCAAAGGTCATTCCCAATGTAGTTATTTGAAATGGTGAGGATGTCTGGAGATTCAGGCGGGAGCAGCCACTCACAATCTTCTGGAACAAGGGAGCATTTGCCAGCTGTACCAATAGTGTTTAGAAACATAGAAATTAGGTGCAGGAGTAGGCCATTCGGCCCTTCGAGCCTGCACCGCCATTCAATATGATCATGGCTGGTCATCCAACTCAGTATCCCGTACCTGCCTTCTCTCCATACCCTCTGATCCCCTTAGCCACAAGGGCCACATCCCTCTTAAATATAGCCAATGAACTGGCCTCGACTACCCTCTGTGGCAGAGAGTTCCAGAGATTCACCACTTTCTGTGTGAAAAAAGTTCTTCTCATCTCAGTTTTAAAGGATTTCCCCCTTATCCTTAAGCTGTGACCCCTTGTCCTGGACTTCCCCAACATCGGGAACAATCTTCCTGCATCTAGCCTGTCCAACCCCTTAAGAATTTTGTAAGTTTCTATAAGATCCCCTCTCAATCGCCTAAATTCTAGAGAGTATAAACCAAGTCTATCCAGTCTTTCTTCATAAGACAGTCCTGACATCCCAGGAATCAGTCTGGTGAACCTTCTCTGCACTCCTTCTATGGCAATAATGTCCTTCCTCAGATTTGGAGACCAAAACTGTACGCAATACTCCATGTGTGGTCTCACCAAGACCCTGTACAACTGCAGTAGAACCTCCCTGCTCCTATACTCAAATAGGATTTATTGCTCTGGTACATGATCATTTAATCATTGAGTCTAATTTCATGTGGCTTGTACTGGTTCAAGCTGGCTAGTGGTGTTTAAAGCAATTTAGGCTTTGGGCTACATCTAGTTATGAAAGTCATTCTGGAGGGCTTGAAGGCTTGTAGAAAGAAATAGCAGACTACTGATGAGAGTTGCCATCCTTATTTCCCTGCTCTAGTAGATAAGGTGATGTGGAGAGAGATTCTCTAGCCCCAGAGGCTCAGCTCGCATTCTTGCTGAAAGCCCTTCTTCTCTCCTCATTCTCCCTTTCCTGCCACATACCAAAGCATTGGTCACCAAAATGCCCAAATCAGGCAGCAACAGGATTAGTCTGGAGTCTTGGAAAACTACAGCTGCAGTACTCCATCAGTACTTCTTAAACTCCAACATCATCTAAAAATCAAATGGAAAATCAGCGCGACCTACTCTTCTTCCGGTCAGAAACCTACAGGAACTTGATCGTTTTAAATAATTTAAATGGGTGAAATTCTTCCTGTTGCTAAACAGTTTGTGCTTCATTCAGTTTGAATAAAATGTGCTTGCTGGATCATTCAAATCCATTTTGGCAGCGTGGCATCATTTCAGCTTCATGGAGGCCTGGGACGACCAAGTGGCAACTCCGCTTGCTTCTGGTTTGTGTGTATGGTGCCTGCACCCTTCAAAATAGAAAAGTCAAGCTAAGAAGTGTACGCAAGGGCTGTGTATAAAATTTCAGCTAGATTAGCAAGTATAGTGTGCAAACGAGAGCTATTGAGTCCCATTTCATTGTCAAATATTTCTAAGCTTTACCACTGCAGTTTAAGCAGCGAATGCCACTTTTTCTTGCTTGATTTTATTTTAAATGAGATTTTCTCACCACTTTAAATTGACGCTCTATTCCGTAGTTCAGCTCAGCTTAGTTTGCATGATCATTATTAATGACTGCTCCTGACTCTGGAGTGTATTGTACATTCATGGCATCACTTTCTTTTCCTAATAGTTTTGAAGTTAAAGAATTCTAAAAGTAAGAAAAGAACTCGGGTCAAGTTCACAAAATGTAATTAAATTACATGTTATCAACAGTTCCGGCACAGATTCACTCGAGATGTAAACCATCGGAGTCTATTGAATACAAGTTGTGTAGCCAATAATAATAAGACTATTGACTCTTGAAAGCTGCAGTGTATTATTCAGGGCTTGCTTATTAACCTCTGGTGCTGGATCTATAGGGGTTGGAATAGTGTTTCTGTTTTCTAATGAAACCTCCATTATTGAGTGCAGGTCACTCCTGCTTGTTTTTTTTTTTAAATAGAGACCTGAAGGCAGCCTCAGCAAAATCAAAGGAAGTGGTTTAAAGTGTTCAAAAGGAAATCCTAGGCTTTAATCAAAAATACCAGAATCTTGAGAAAGTTTCAAACCACGTATCTTTTTCAAAAACATTCTGAATCCTCAGGAAAATGACTTTGCAAAAAATATAATTTGCCTAATTTCTTCATTGATTTGTCTGAGGCAAATGCATAATTTTACTGAAAATTTCTCCACTGAATAAAGTTGCAATATGAATCTTTATGCCTCTAAAGGGATCTTTTTTTTTTAAACGTTGCATTTTTCCAAGGAAGGGGCTATTGATGCAAATTACGCACTTATGTAGTATCTGAAGATCTGTAATTATCTGGAAATATTTGTTTGCAATTCCAGGTTCAGATAATGGGAAAATGGATCAGTGGCTGATGTTAAATAAGCCCTGCTGTTTTGACCTGATCACCCTTCACCCTGCAATGAGGGTCTCATAAATTGCAGAGGCGGGTACCCAGTCCTGTAGAGACACTACATAATTGTATGCCCTGAAGCGATTTATGATCTTTAAGCTCTGAGATTGGAACAAGCCGGAAAGATCAACCTAAATGTAAAAATAGGGTTGTTTTATTGGTTATCCCCAGGACAATAGATACAGGCAGAGGTCAATTGCCATTCCTGTCTTCAGTTTCACAACCCAAAGGAGATCCTGTCCAAGCCAGAGCCTATTGTCAATACATCAGTGATGTTACAGTGTTACAGTAGTAATGTAGGAGAATCCCCCAAGCAAGCTCATCTTATATCCACCACCTGGTCTGTCAAGGCCTGTCCCACTTGGGAGTCATTTGAGCGTCATGCAGATGGCACTCGAAGACTTTGTACATCCCAAAAGCCTGGGGCGGCCACGCGTCACTGCCTACGTCACCACGAACCATGCGCGCATCACTGCGTGGCATGACGCGTGCTTCGTGACGCGTAAATGACGTTGTTTAAATTACGTGTAAATGATGCGCAAGTGGGACAGGCCCTTCAGAGCAGTTTTAATTCACAATACACTGGATATGGTCCTACTGTTGTTGCTGTGTAAATGGAAATAGACATAGAAAGTAATGGGACCTCCTTCTATGGAATGCTCGGTGACATTAGCAATGCAGTGGAAAGCAAAAAACATCTGGTTTCTGTCACTCAGTAGTTCATGTAACCTGCCTGCTCCATAAATTCATTCCAGGGCTGAGGAATTTCAATTTTGACCTCTTTCCTTGGAATTAAGCAAAGCAAATTGTGATAGGACACCATAGAGAGTGCGTGCTCTTCAACCGCTGCGACGTTTGTTCTCACAGCGATAGCGTTGCTTTTTATTGCTTATCAGCACATGCTGAGGTGATTTTGAACCTCTGCACCTTGTGTTAGTAATGACTCGGTGAAGGATTCTGTGTCTACCACCTTAATTATTTAATTTATTATCAGATTAAAAATGTATTCCAATGGATATTCTTTCACGAGTTTGCTCGTTTTCCCAGGCTCTACATGTATTTCCTCCAAGTGCTTCGATTTACTCCCATATCATAAAATCATGTTGGTTGGTGGGTTAAATGGACACTGTAAATTGATCCGAATAGCGTCTATGTAGAGATTTCTTCCATCGAACGTGTCCGAAGACAGGCAGCTCGATTTGTTACTAACACCTATGAGAGAGAAGCGAGTGTCACCAAACTTCTGAATTCTCTGGGGTGGAACCCTCTCCAAGACAGACGTGAAGCTCACCGTTTGACCTGTTTTTACAAAATGTTAAATGGTCAGCTTGACATAGACTACAAGACCTACACCAAACCCAAACCAAGTAGGAGCATCGACATCTGTCATGTAGCTGGGATCACAAATTGGATCGAGGGCATTCGATCCAATTTGTGATTCCAGCTACAAAGGCAGATGTATACAGCAATTCGTTCTTCCCCCGCACAATTAAAGAATAATTTCCACCCAACTATAGTTACCCAACCAGATGCAACTAAATTTAAAGTAGCTCTTTCTTCCCAATAACCCTTTCTGGCTTAAGCCCTCCCTTCACCACCTCCAGTTTAAATTCCATTTGGAATATTTTGGAGGACCAAGGAACCAAGAACCAAGAGATGATCCGATTACGGGGAGAAAATTAATGGAGAATATAATTACTCTGAGATCCAAAAAGGAATATGTATTCAAAGTCAGTGTAGCATTTCAAACGAAAGAGAAGCTTATTTTCAAAGATGTAATGACATCTGATGACATGACACCCATTGTATATCTGTTCACTACTATTGACACCCATACAGAACCATATGAAAAGGCAGATGTAAGTTAGTAGAGCTATTGCTTCCCAGCACCAAGGATTGAAGTTCAATCATGGCCTCTGGTGCTGTCTGCACAGAGTTTGCTTGTTCTCCCTGGCTATCCAAGTGCTCCAATTTCTTCCAATGTTATACAATCATGTCGGTTGGTAGGATAATTGGACACTGTAAATTGATCCGAGTAGCATCTGGGGGAGTTGATGAGAATGTGGGGAGAAAACTAATGGAGAATATGATTAGTCTGAGGTCCAGCAAATACCTTTTATTCATTCAAGGCAATTGGGCTCTGCAGAAGGTGGAAGTGAACTGCCTTCCTGAACCACTGCAATCCTCGTGGTGTAGTTATACCCCCAAGGCTGTAGAGAGAGAGTTGCAGGATTTTGACTCGGTTGTAGTGAAGGAATGACATTATATTTCTAAGTCAGGATGGTGTGTGGATTGAAGGTGGTTTTGCTGCTCTGGTCCTCGGTGGTGGAGCTCATGGGTATTTAAGGTGCTGTCTAAGGAATTGTGGTGCGTTGTTGCAGTGCATCTTGTAGTTGGCACATCTGCTGCCACTGCTGATGGTGGAGTGAGTGAATGGTTATGGATGGGTGTCTGTCAAGTGGGCTGCTCTGTCCTGCACAATGTCAAGTTTTTTGAGTGCTGTTGCCTCTGCACTCATCCAGACAGGTGAAGAGTTTTCCACCACATTCCTGACTCAGTTCTTTCCACATCATATGGGAATATGGAAACATATGATGCATTTTGGAAGAACTAATGAAGTTACACAATCAATGAAAGGATCTTGGGAAGTGCTATATACTGTATGCCCAGAGATCTCTGAAGGCGGCAGCACAAGCAAATGGGATAGTTCAGATGAAATGAAATACCATCTTTATTTGCCTGGGCATAGAAAGTGGAAATAGGTTATAGTACAACTATATAAAACAGCTGGAAAACTGTTCACATTATGGGAAGAATGTGATTGCACTGAGGTTGCCGAGGAGACTTACCAGAATGTTGCCTTTGTTGCAGTGTCTCAGCTATGAGGAGAGACAGGAGCAGCTGGGTTAGTCTTGTTTCAAGAACATTGAGATGTTATTAAAGTTTACAAAATGATGGGGAATATTAGGTGGTAGGACACTTCTCCCCATGACGGGGATATCTAAAACTGGGGGACAAAAGCTTTTGGTCACGGGGCAGGAGGTTTAGTGTGAGCATGAGGAAGAATGTTTTCACCCAGAGAGTGATTGCAATCTGGTACACACTAACTGAGAGGATTATGATGGCAGAGATGCTCCCAATATTTAAGAATCATTTACCTGGCCACCTTAGTTGACATGGCATTGTAGACAAGGGCCAAGTGCTGGAAAATGTGATTGGTGCAGATAGGTACCTGATGGTAGGTATGGACAGAGTGGGATTAAGGGCCTGTTTCCGAGCTCTATGACTCTGTGTGGCAGATTGATTCCAGAGACTGCAGATGCTGGAATCCTGAACACAAAAGTAAAGTGCTGGTGGAACTCAGTGGGTCAGTCAGCATCTGTGGAGGGAAATGAACAGACAACGTATCGGGTCGGGAATGAACGGTCTCAGTTGTTGGGCAAGTACCATGGGTGAGTGGTCTTTGTCCAGCTGGAATTGTAGATGACAGGTCTTGAAGTTCCATGATGGTTCCCAAAGCTCTTGGCTAAGGTCAACTGGAGATCCATGTAATTTTCCTAAACATTATTTGATAAACCTACTCTTTTTGATGTAGGCTTAGCCAATTTTCCACTGAATGTATAGTGTGGGATCTGAAGAATTTTCATTGAATTTCCAGTCTGTTCTGCTGAAAGAACCACCGGGAAAATGTCCTGCAAGCATCTGTTGAAACAAACAAATGGCTGACGAATTATGTTCAGTTGAACTGAGAGATAAATAACTTTGAGGTGGCATTGTCATGATGGAAATTTTTTTTGGCAAAGAATGAGTTGAACCAGAAAAGTATAGATAATTTCCTCATGATGGTATCTCACGCATGTGACATGATGGCACATATTGAAGCGATTTACTTAATTGCGTAGGCAATTAATTCCAAATGCGTTAGCACTTCCTAATAAGCAGAGTAAATGTTTGATACAAACATATTGAGCATATGTTCAAGCAAATAAATAATGTTTTGGTGAATGCTTGCAATGATAATTTAAATTGCCGCAATTTAAGGAAGACACTTGGAAAACAACAGTGAATATTTTAAGTAGGACACTTGGAAAACAACAACTCAACGGGTCAGACACGTTTCGGGTTGTGTCCCCATTTCAGACTGAAACGTCACCTAGCCATTCCCTCCACAGATGCTGTCTGACCCACTGTTCTTCCAGCACTTTGTGTTTTGCTCAGGATTCCAATATCTGCAGTTCCTTTTGTCTCCATCTAAATCAATAGTTTGACTGAGAGGACAAGCATTTCCAAGTTTGCTCATGACAAGAAAGTAAGTGAAAATATATTACAGTGAGGATGGCAAATGAATATAGATGAGTTGAATGACTAGATTACAACACGACAGATGGGTTGAAAAATTATATAATTCATATAATGAAGTGAAGATTCACTAGACTGGTTCCTGGGAGAATGGGACTGTCATTCAAGTAGAGATTGGGTATGCTAGTCCCCTTCTCTGTAATGTTGAGAAGAATGAGAGATGAAATCAATGAAGCATACACAATTATGCTCTGGCGCTGTAAATGGGCTGGCCCACATGGGCGACCTAATTGTCGAATTTAGAAGAGATTAGGAGAGTGAAAAAATGTCATGTTGAAAACCTCCATCGACTATGTAGAAGACCTCCTCCGATCTCCTGCGACCATATTGAAGACTAGCTTCGACTAGCTCCGACTAACTTCGGGAAAATTGGACACCGAATAGTGGAGAGTGAAGACTATCTCTTTCGACCTCCCTTCAACTATGATGAAGACTATTTACGACCACCTTCGACTACCTTCGACCGCCCTCGATTACCTAGGACCTACTACGACTAAACCTACGAGTAAAAAAAAGTATCGCTTTTTTCCCATGGCGACCTTTTTTTACTCGCGGGCATTTTTCAACATGTTGAAAAATACGCCGCGACCTAGCTGAGGCCTCGAGTGCACAGGGATTACTCTCGAGCATGAAGGAGAGTTACAATGACCTCCTAGGACCTCGTGTCGACCACGCTGCGAGTATGAGTCAAGGACGAAATCGCGGATTAGGTCGCCCAAGTGGGAAAGCCCCTTTAGGCAGCAACGCTACGACTATGCCATTGTGACACCTTCAGTGCCTAATATTTCTGAGCCCTCTTTCTTTATCACAACCCTCCTGAGTTTACCCGGATGGTCTTTGTGTTGCAAAATAGCTGTAGCATATTCAGTATTCTGTTGCTGCGAATGCATGAAGAAAATGACAGGTAGTGTAAAGATTGTTAACATTTTCATCTAGTGTTTGGTGCTCCATTCAGCTCATTTAATTTGGGTCTCGCAGCACAGAAGCAGAAGTCAGGGTGCCATGTCTATTAACTGACTGAGAAACAGATCAAAATTTTATGGGGAACTGGGAAACTAGAAAAGTGGAGGAGTTTTCCTTTCAAAGCCACGCATATTCAATTTGCATTAATACTTAACAAGGACCCCGACAGTCTTCTGAGGTGAGGCAGAGGTTCACTTGCACCTCCTCCAACCTCATCTACTGTATCCGCTGTTCCAGGTGCGGACTCCTATATATCAGCAAGACCAAGCGCAGGGTCACCGATCATTTCACTGAATATCTCCGCTCAGTCTGCCTAAACCTATCTGATCTCCCGGTTGCTAAACACTTTAACTCCCCCTCCCATTCCCACACTGACCATTCCATCCTGGGCCTCCTACATTGTCAGAGTGAGGCCCAGCACAGATTTTAGGAACAGCACCTCGTATTTCGCCTGGGCAGCTTACACCCCAGTGGTATGAACATTGACTTCTCTAACTTCAAGAAGCCCTTGCTTTTCCTCTCCTTCCATCCCTCTCACTTCCCAGTTCTCTGACCACTCTTACTGTCTCTGACTACATTTTATCTCTGTTTGCTTTGTTGCTGATGCCTTCTCCCAGTTTACACTTCCTTATCTATGTATCTCCCTCTCTCCTGACATCAGTCTGAAGAAGGGTTTCAACCCGAAACTTCACCCATTCCTTCTCTCCAAAGATGCTGCCTGTCCCACTGAGTTACTCCAGCATTTTCTGTCAATGTTCGGTTTAAACCAACATCTGCAGTTCTTTCCTACACATTAATACTGGGAATATACTTCAAATATAACACATAGAGCGCAAAGTGTTGAAGTAACTCTGTTTCAGGCAGCATCTCTGGATGACATGAATAAACAATGTTTTGGGTCAGGATCCTTCCTCTAACTCTCCTTCTTCAGACTCCAGTGTTTTGCGTTCTACACAAGATTCCAGCATCTGCAGTTTTTGCCTCTGGATTATAATTCATGTATAAAATACCAGAGGGATAATGGATGTATATATTTTAGGAAGTACAACTGCGTCCATTTATTAAATGTTTTGCATTTACTCCCTGCCAAGTGCAAAACCTACTTCTGCAAGTCCACACACCAACCCTTTATTGCCTTTCATTCACCCCAACTTTACCCTCCAGGCCAATGTGTTAACGACCTGTCGCACTTGCATGCGATTGCGTGCGTTTGGCGCGACCAACTGGAAGTCGCGCAAAGTTCACGCGTGACGTCATTTACGCATTAAAAGAGGGGGGGGGGGGGGTGCTGGCTGCTATTCCATGATCATCATGGAAGAGATGCAGATTGCATTGCTGCAACAGCAACAGAGACTTCTGTTAGTAGCAGCCCTCATGCTCACAAATCAGCTGTGCCTTCTCTCGACATTTGTTTGTGGAAAGTAGGCACTTCGGAGATTGATACAATGGATTAATTACATGATCCCATGTTCTCAGTGAGATAGTCCCCAATGCTATCCCATTCCTAGGCTCCATTCCCCACTGATCAACACTGAAAAGATTTGCTGAGAAACCTTGGCAGCAAGAAAAGGCTGAGAACAGAGTTCATGGAGTTTAAGTGAAAAGCAGTGATTTGCGCAAGAGGAAGTAGGACATCAAAGAGAATGAAGTTGGAGCAAATGTTGTTAGTACAGTTAAGTAAATAGAGTGGGTGGAGGACAGAGAACGCAGCACAGAGCTGTCGGGCTGTGCAGTCTGCTGATCCTGTGCTTCACATCCTGGGTAATCTGTTGCCAAATCTGGCCTGCTTCAATTACAAGCAAATACCCAAGGCAGAGAACAGTGGAGGTTGAGAGGCAGTTGGTGGATTCCATTTTCATCCTGTTACAAAATGTGCACACTGTCTGGGACATCAGACTCCAACTCTGCCCGTCATTTACCATTGCCAGATTTGTCAAATCCCATCAGCTTTCAGAATGATTTCTTCAATCCCACTTGCAGTGCTCTCAGTGATTAGTCAATCAAGTTGAGCTTATTGTCATATGCACAAGTGCGATGATGTACAGCTGCAGCAGCATCACATCACAGGTCATACACTTGGATATAGACATAGACACAGATATTAGTGCAAAACATAATTTAAAATAAAAACAAGGTTATGATACTACAAGAGGTGGACCATAGTGTTTTGTTGTCTAGATAGGATTAGGGTTGTGCAGGAACAATATCGTTTCAAGAACAATATAGTTGTAGGAGTGGTGCTGCTCCTGAACCTGGTGGTGTAGGACTTCAGGCTTGTGTACCTCCTGTCCGATGGTAGGAGTGAAAAGAGGGCATCACCTGGATGGTGGGAATGCTTGATTGTAGATGCCATCTTGAGGCATCATCTCGTGTAAATGTTTGGGAAGGAGGGGAGGTCTGTGTCCGTGAAAGACTGGGCTGACCCCCTACTCTCTGCAGCCTCTTGTGTTCCTGTGTGTTGTAATTCCTACACCAGGAATTGGTTACCAGTGTAACCAGTCAGTATACTTTCTACAGTACATCTCTGGAAAGTTTGTTATTTGGAAACGTACTGAACCGCTTTAACCTTCTAAGGACATAGAGGCATGTCATGCCTTCTTCATGACTACATCTGGGTGCTGGGCCTAGCACAGGTCATCGGAGATGTTAATGCCCAGAATTTGAAGCTTCTAACTCTCTCCACCACTGATCCGCCAAAGAACACTGGCATGTAGTCTCTCGACTACCCCTTTCTGAATAAACGTTTAGTTCTTCAGTCTTGTCGACACTGAGCAAGAGGTTGTTTTTATTGCACCACTCAACCTGGTGTTCTACTCCTCTCTGTCTTTCTTCCTATCTGTGACTCTGAGCTACACAAACTCATTAGAGGCAAAGATTAAGATGAATGAATGGTCACCGTTTTTCTCAGCATTGAGTCCAGAACTTGGCACTATAGGTTTAAGTTGAGAGGGGAAAGATTTACAAGAGAGCTGAGGAGCTATTTATTCACGTTGGATAGTGCGTTATTAAAACGAATTTCCAGAGGAAGCATTAGGGATGGGTAAAGTAATAACATTAAAAATACATTTTGACAAGTAGATGGATAGGAATTTATGTAATGGATATGGTCCAAATGTAGGCAAATGGAACAAGCTCAGTTTTAAAACCTGGTCAGGCTGGGCCAAAGAGTCTGTTGTTGTGATGCGTGTCTCCGTGACTCTATAACAGTGTTGGGCTGTGTTGGTGAACTGATCAAAGATCTTTGTTCCTATTTGTAACCTATCAATGCAATTGATGCTTAATGAATCACTTTTATACATATCTCATCTTTGGCCTTATTCTCTGTGTACAGGTTAGAGAGAATACAGTTTTAAATAATGCTTATGTAAATTTAACAGAGATTTCTGTGCTTATGAAACAGATACAGAGCTGTTGTCTCTTGGAGCCGTGTTCAGGGGATCGGAGTACCTCTATTGACTGCATTAGAGATCATCGGTATTTGGGTTCTCTCCATAATTTTGGCTGTTCCTGAGGCCATTGCCTTTGACTTACAACCGCTGACATATGGAAAAATGACGTTCAATGTATGTCTAGTTCTTCCAACAACAGACTTAAAGAAGGTAAGGAACAGCAACAAATATAGAAAAATCGTTATATATGACGAAAATAAGAAAAATGTCAAAATGTATTGATTTTTATCTGTTACTAGACTAAGTGGGATCCGTTGGGTCCCAGCATCACACGGGAGGGCTGGTCACCAACGCAATATTCCACCTCTCCACCAATTCCAATATTGCCTGCCAGTTTGGGGGGGGGGGGGGGGGGGGGGGGGGCTTTCTGTTGCGCTAGTATGGGTGTTGCGGGCCGAAGGTACTGGTTTCCAGAGGGCTAGTTTAGACATTGTGGGCCGAATGGATTCTTGGGCTGGCAGCCAACTGTTGCAACGATTTTAAAAGCCAAGGCAAACAATTGGGCTGCAGCAATCCGACAACCAAAATTCATTTTGTGAACACAAACTTGTTAAAAAGACAAGGCAAAGAATTGGGCAGCAGCCAGCCTACAACCAAAATTTATTTTGTGAACACAAACTTTTTAAAAAGGCGAGGCACTAACATTCTGAATAGCATTTTATTTTACACAATTATAGAATGGGAAAAAGGCTGAATTGAAATGTACAGGTGATTTGAAGAGAAATTATCACTGTAATAAAATTCAAGCCAGAAGACGTTGTGCATTCATATTAATTACCCTTGCATACTTCGTGGGGTAGTTTTGGTTTTACTTCTTGGTTGGAAAACCACGGATTCGTACTGCCTTCAGCAAGTAGTAAAATGGTCTGGAGACAAAACCAATTTTGCAGGTAAATCCTAGGTTTCTCAACATGTCATTGACATTGAATTGAGCCCTATTAATATGAAGATTTAATGACAATATTTAAATTTGCTTTTCATTTATAAGTACCAGCACACCTGAGTGCTTATTATTTTACGGTTGGTATGATAGTGAAATATGACCACTCTAAACTGTCGATGGGACAAAGATAATGTTTTATCTACATTCCATTTAGTTTTGCTTGACGTTTGTTTTGTATAAAGACATGTTGGAAAGTATTCATTTGGAAAAACAGCAAAACCCAATGGAATAAAAAACAAGGTCCCAGAAGTTCATCAGTATAGGGTGGATGGGAGCAGATCTGGAAGGTGCCATACTTATTGTAAGCCAAAGAAATTACTATAATATGTACCTGTAGTGATCGTGCAACAGAGGAAAATGCCCTAAGGCTATTCACACGAGGATTGTCAAACCACATTGGACACCAAGTCATATAAGAGAAACATTGGGGCAGGTGACCAAAAGGTGGGTTCAAGGAGGGTGTTCAATGGGGGGAGAGCAGTATGGAAATGGAAAGGTTTAGATTGGTAATTCTAGAGCCTAGAACCCGAAGCACAGTCTCCAAAGGACAACATTTCGAATCGGAGGACCACAGGTATCTTGGGATGGAAGGAGAGTAGAGATTTGAGGATGGAGAATGCATGAATTTACAACAACATGCATGTTAATTTCTAAATTGAGACAGTGTTTAACCATGGCCCATTGCAGGTTAGCAATGCTCATGAAACTTGTGCATCTGAGAGGCCAAGCTTAATGACATTCATTACTCATTCACTGGAACCATCTACAAAGAACAGCCTTACTACACCCAACACTCAAGATTTTCGACTCACTTACTGCAAATGTACCACACTGTCCTCTAGCAATAATAATTCATGCCAAAACCACGCAAAATATGAAACGCTGCTCGAAGCCATTGCTTAGCCGATGGTGAAATTTACCATTGACTCAGAAGAAGAAGACGATGATTAAAGCTAGGAATAATTAGGACAAAAGCAGTAGAGTTTTAGATGATCTCACTTAGATGATCTGATGGCATTTGGTATGTTTGCCATCATTGGTCAGAGCATTGAGCACGAGTCAGGAAGCCTTGATGCAGCTTTATAGGAATTTGGTGAGGCCGCAATTGGAGTATCGCATGCAATTTTGGTCACCCCATTACAGAGCGGTAGTAGAAGCTCTGGAAAGATTGGAGAGGAGCTTTGCCAGAATGATGCCTGGATTGGGGGTATTAGCTGCAAGGAGAGGTTGGACAGACTTGGCAGATAAGCGTTGGTCGTGGCATCACGTTCTGCACAGATATAGTGGGCCGAAGGGCCTGTTCCTGTGCTGTACTGTTCTATCTTCTATGTTTGGCTGCTCAGGCCGTGAACCACTCCCTGAAGTATTTCATCCATGTGGTGAAGTTGCATCTGATCCTTACCTGGTCGCCTTCAGTCTAAAGTTCTAAAGGGATCGGCATGAATACCAAACTGCTTGAGAATTTTACTTCCTTTTAAAGTAATCTTTTTTTAAATAGCTAAACTATTTCCCAGAATGTTATCTCTCAAATGACAAGGATCTCTGCAGTCTTTTTGATGTCAGCTGCACAACTTAAAATGTTTAACATAATGATTTGTTCGTTCACTGTACGAAATGTAGATTTTTTTACTTTCTTAAATTTGAACTGCTACGTGAAATAAATGTGCTTTTCCAGTGACTGCTGGCCTAACAACCCCTTAGCATATTTGATGGGACCATATCAAATGCTATTGAGCCTCAGTCTCCTCAGTTTAACCTTTCCAGTGCTTTAGGATCATCCTGCAGAGCAAAAATAACTCCAGGTTTTTTTTTCTTGCACAGCCAACCTCCTCCTCCTAACCCTTCTTCCAACTTCTGTGGCATGCTCCTGAACTTTGGTGTCACTCAACTTGATAACGTCCGTTCAGGTCTCTTTCCTCCTTGTATCTTGACGTTGCGTCGCCCCAAAACCCCATACCCACACCTTTGACTTTTCCGCTCCACAAAGTCTAAACTTGCAACACAACAGCAAGGAAATATTCATTTTGAAACAATAATGCTCAAATGTCTGTGAAATCATGAAAGAAGGGATCACATATGTCCATCGTAGAGTCATGCAGCTATATAGAAACAGATTTTCCGCCCTATTCACCCATGCAAACCAAGTTGCAAAACCAAAATAGTCCAACTTGCCTGTTTTTGACCCATATCCCTCCAAGCATTTCCTATCCATATACATTGGGTGAGGCCACATTTGGAGTACAGTGTTCAGTTTTAGCCACCCTGCTATAGCAAGGATGTCATTAAACTGGAAAGAGTGCAGAGATTTACAAGGATGTTGCCAGGACCTGAGGGGCTGAAAAATAAGGAGAGGTTGGGCGGACTAGAACTTTATTCCTTGGAGTGCAGAAGGCTGGGGATGATCTTGTAGAGATATATAAAATCATGAGGGGAATAGATATGATAAATGCATAGTCTTTGCCTTAGGTTGGGGAATGAAAATCCAGAAGACATGGGTTTAAGATGAGAGGAGCAAGATTTAATGTGAATCTGAGGGGCATATTTTTTCACTTAGAGGGTGGTAGATATGTGGAACAAGCTGCTAGAGGAGGTAGTTAAAGGAGGTACCATAACAATATTTAAAAGACTTGCACATGTACATGGAAAGGAAGGTTTTAGAGGCATATGGGGCAAACATGCACTAATTAAACTAGCCTGGATGGGGCATCTTGGTTTGCGTGGCAGTGTGAACTGTAAGGAGGATGCTATGAGAATGCAAGGAGACTTGGACAGGTTGGGGGAGTGGGCAGATGCATTGCAGATTAAGTTTATTGCAGATAAATGTGAGGTTATCCACTTTGGTAGCAAAAACGGTGCCCGAGTGAGACCACACCTGGATATTGTGTGCAGTTTTGGTCCCCTAATTTGAGGAAGGACATTCTTGCTATTGAGAAAGTGCAGCGTAGGTTTACAAAGTTAATTCCTGGAAGGGCTTGTACACTCTGGAGTTTAGAAGGATGAGAGGGCATCTCATTGAAACATATAAGATTGTTAAGGGTTTGGACATGCTGGAGGCAGGAAGCATGTTCCTGATGTTGGGGGAGTCCAGAACCAGGGGCCACAGTTTAAGAATAAGGAGTAAGCCATTTAGAATGGAGACGAGGAAACACTTTTTCTCACAGTCAGTGGCGAGTCTGTGGAATTCTCTGCCTCGCAGGGCGGTGGAGGCAGGTTCTCTGGATGCTTTCAAGAGAGAGCTAGATGGGGCTCTTAAAAATAGCGGAGTCGGGGGATATGGGGAGAAGGCAGGAACAGGGTACTGATTGGGGATGATCAGCCATGATCACATTGAATGTTGGTGCTGGCTCAAAGGGCTGAATTACCTACTCCTGCACCTATTGTCTATTGTCAAGTTGGGCCGAAGGCCCTGTTTTCATACTCTATGACATTATGACTGCAGCCTGTTGCAGTCCCACCTCCAAGCCATGCCCAGGTTTAATTCATTAGCTCTCTACCTAGTTCCTACTCATCTGTCCTCATGCCCTCTCTGAATTCACTTTCCACCTGAGACTCCAGTGTACTCTGTTGGTTCCATTCCAGATAAACAGCCAACCATCGATTTCTTATTTGGCCTTCCAAGAGTCAAGAGTCAATTTAATTGTCATTTTGACCCCTGGAGGTCCAAACGAAATGCCGTTTCTGCAGCCATACATTACACACAAATAGACCCCAGACACAACATAATTACATTTTACATAAACATCCATCACATAGCTGTGATGGAAGGCCAAAAAAACTTTTCTCTCCCCTGCACTCCCCCCCCCCCCCCGATGTCAGAGTCAAAGTCAAAGCCCCCGGCTGGCGATGGCGATTGTCCCGCGGCTATTGAAGCCACGCCGGGTGGTGCGAGGTCGCACACCGGGTCTTGGTGTTGGAGCCCCCGGTGTGCGCTCGCAAAGTCCCCCGCGGCCATTCCAGCCGCGCGGGGCAGTGGTGTCAGGCCCCGCTCCAGGAGCTCTTCAACCCCGCAACTCGGGCGGGAGAATTCGCCGTTGCAGGAGCCCCGAAAAGCGGTCTCCCTCCAGGGATCCGCGGGCTCCCGGTGCCGCCGTCCGCAGACCCGCAGTAGCAGCCTCCGACTCAGCAGCAGCGGCAGCAGCAGCAGCAGCACTCCTCCACCGCTCCACCCGCTCCGGTCTCAGCCAGCTCCGCGACGGCAACGGTGAGTCGGCACCAGAGTCCCCGGCTTCTTCCCGTTGGAGGCCGCTCCTCGTTGCGGCCTCAACGACAACTGAGACCCGACGAGAAAAGGTCGGGTCTCCAGTGCAGGGAGAGATTCAAAAGGTTCCCCCCCCCTCCCACCCCACCCCCATCCCCCCACACACACACCCCAACATAAAATAACAAAAACCACATAAAAACAGACAGAAAATAATAAAAACGCGGACAGGCTGCAGAGGCCGCTGCTGGCTAGAGCCGCGCCGCCTACCGTTCCACAAGCAGACCCTATTATTGGCTCCTTGTCCTTTTGAAGAATACCATTGCCACGCCTCTATCCTGATACATCTATGTGATCTATCTTTTTCAGAATAACCTCCCTCTTTCCTTAATACTCTTGTGACTGTGATGATCCATTATTCCTCGATCACACTATAGGTTTTAACATGGGCATCAGTGTGTGAGAAGGTCACCAAACTGGTATTCATCATGGAGAAGATGTTGATCGATATTTTCCTCTATTGTTTGAAGAGATTTCCCCTCTTGCAGTCAAAGGCTCACCGTTTCTGGTGCTTGGATGTGTTGCTTTATATCATTGGGTCCAGGTAGAAAAGTGCCCGGGTCATGTTCTAATGTGAAGGAGTAATTTTATTCTATCAAAAATATATCTCTGCAGTGTGTCATAATTCCTCAAGCAGGAAAAAAGTGTGCATGAAGCTTTCTGAAGCCATGAAAACCATTGATTTTATGAGCTGCGGTCAGCATCAGAGCATGCACTCACAACAAAATAACTTGAACTGGAACAGTTTGATGGGAAAGATTAACAGTGTGTATTTCTGCTTGTCCTCTCTTGTAATATATCTGAGTTGTCTTCCTTAAGGTGTACCTTGGTCTTCCATTTATTTTGCGCCTAGATTTGACTATTCCAGCATACATCGTTCATTTTCCGTCCTTCATGCTCATAAGTCTTTCAATTACTACTCACACACCAAATCCCATTTGCTTATTGTCTGTATTTTCATTGATCTACTTTGGCTCCTGGTTTACCAATACTTTAATTTTAATGTTTTTACCTTTGTTTCCCAAACCTGTTAATGACTTGGACCTTGTCACTGTAACCACCTCAAGCTCCTCTGCCCTCTGATATTTATTTCATCCCTGACAGTCAAGTCAAGTTTATTTGTCACATACACATACGAGATGTGCAGTGAAATGAAAGTGGCAATGCTCACGGACTTTTGTGCAAAAGACAAACAACAAAACAACCAAACAAATTATAAACACAATCATAACACACATATTCTTTTACATAATAAATAATGGAAGGAAAAACGTTCAGTAGAGTTAGTCCCTGGTGAGATGGGCGTTTACAGTCCGAATTGCCTCTGGGAAGAAACTCCTTCTCAACCTCTCCGTTCTCACCGCATGGCAACGGAGGCGTTTGCCTGACCGTAGCAGCTGGAACAGTCCGTTGCAGGGGTGGAAGGGGTCTCCCATGATTTTATTTGCTCTGGAGTTGCACCTCCTGTTGTATAGTTCCTGCAGGGGGGCGAGTGAAGTTCCCATAGTGCGTTCGGCCAAACGCACTATTCTCTGCAGAGCCTTGCTCCCGGACAAGATGCTTTCCACCGCCGCTGCGTAGAAGCACTGGAGGATCCTCGGAGACACTCTGAATTTCCTCAATTGCCTGAGGTGGTAAAGGCGCTGCCTTGCCTTACTCACGAGTGCTGAGGCGTGTGATGCCCATGTCATATCCTCGGAGATGTGGACTCCCAGATATTTAAAACAGTTCACCCTATCCACAGGATCCCCATTTATTGTATTGTATATCTTTATTGTCATTTCCTGAGTATTCGCATACCCAGAGGAAACAAAAAAAACGTTGCTCAACCAGTGTCCATTCAGTGTGCATGAAAAAATAAATAGAAATAAAAAATACATGTATCATGAACAAATTTAACACTCTACTAAACATTCAACAGCCGTTCCGATTTATCTTCAATGGAGTGTACGTCCTCGGATGATGTGCCCTCCTAAAGTCCATGATCAGCTCCTTTGTTTTTTTGATGTTCAAGAGGAGGCTGTTATCCTGGCACCAGAGTGCTAGATCAGCCACCTCCTCCCGGTAGGCCTTCTCATTGTTGTCTGAGATCAGGCCCACCACCACAGTGTCCACCACCAATATAAATTCCCCACCTCTAGTGTCTTTACCTCAAGGTGTCACGGCCTTAAATTCTGCAAAATTTAGTCCTTCAATTTTATTTTGACATTGCACCTCTCCTACCTTCTTTAAGATATCCTTTAAAACCTACCTTTCTGATCAAACCTTTGATTGCTTTTTTTATCCTTGGGTGGCATGTTATCAAATGTGGTTTGATAATGCTGCTGTTTGCTGATACGTTAAAATAAAAAGTTAACTTGTTCTTGGGAATGTCAGTTATTCCTATAGAATATTTCAACAACTAGTTGAAATAGTGTAATCATTTCATTTCTGGACTGAATCATAAAATTGTTAAATTGTTTTCCTTTGATATTTATCAAGTTAATGGGCCTGTCCCACTTAGGCGACTTTTTAAGCAACTGCAGGAGACTATGCAGTTGCCACATGGTCGCCACATGTTCGCGGGTGGTTGCCGGGGAGTCGCCTTCATGGTCGTGAGGAGTTCCCACATTCTGGGAACTAGTCAGGGCCTCATTATTGTCGCCGCAAATTTTTCAACATGTTGAAAAATTAGCGGTGACTAGAATGAAGCCGCCATGGAGAGTAGCGAGAATTCTCGTGCCGTAGGTGGGTCGCCAGGAGGTCCTAGTGGGTTGCCAGGAGGTCGAAGGTTCTCGTAGATTCACGAGGGTTGTAGCCGGTATTGACTGGTAAATTGGCTCATTAGGGGGAAAAAAACGTTAGCAGTAGTTTTCAGAATCAAGGATAACCGACCGGTAATGTTAATGTCCGCCGAGCTTTACAGCCGTGTATCTCTGGCTTCTGAAAAGTTGACTCCGCACCTTCTCCCTCCTCCACCCTCCCCCCCCCCCCCTCTTTTAAAGGATTTACCGTACACTGTGATTTAGCCGTCTTAATTACAGCGTAAATATGGCGATGAACTTCCTGTTCATCGCTATTTTTATGTCAGCAAATATATCGACGTTGTCACCGAAGAGGTTCAGGTCAGTGCTCCGCTCGTTTTTCTTCTTGGTTATGGTGTGTGTCTGTATAACCTTGGCTTTGCACCATGTGAATTTCACTCAGACAGCGCTCCTGGTGCAGAGAGAGTCAAGAAAGAGCATTAAGTTTCAAAATTAAGACATAAATTAAATTTATTAAATAGGGGCGTCTGCTCAATTTTTTTTTATCCTTTCATCTATTTGTTTCACCATAGTTGTCCCTTATAAAAATCATGTCCGAATAAGTTTTATCATGGTTAAGTCTTCATGTAGGACATTGACAAATGTTACGCACTTGGCAGAGAATAAAAAGCAAAAATGATTTTTTTTTTTAAAAGATAAATATGTAAAGAATGTTCTGCTAATATGCAATGACCAAACAACAGATTTGAGTGTAGAAATTGAAGAAAAAAACCCACTTCATTCTGGATACACACGCTGTTGGAGAAAACTACATCACTTTTAAAACTTGTTAATTCATTGAAGTAAATTATACATTTCAATTGTTTGAATAATTGGTATCAAGGAAATAAAATGACAATTATTTTAAGTAGCATAAAGGGAGACATTAGACCATTTCCCACATAAAAGTCAATAAAAATACACAACCATAGCTTAAATTGCATAGATTTGTTTGATTTTCAGCTTTAGATAATAGAAAGTCAATTTTCACATTACTAATTTGCAAAAATGAAAATGTCATTGTAATTTAAAAAAATTCAACTGCCATTTCCCATGTCAATCTTGTGCCCTAACATGAATTTTACAGACCAGCTGTACCTTCTGAGCATTGCAAGCAAACTTGGATAACATTGTCTTGGAGTCCCTGTTGATGGTAAGCTGAACACACTGGTCTCACTCCAGCAGCAACGGCCCAGGAGACCACACATCTCCAAACATTTATGCAGCCTTCACACCCGTGTCCTTCCCACTCTTCCATTCCCCCCCCCCCACCCCCTCATGAAACGTCGGCAGTATTCCTAATTTCTCTTCCAGAAAGAGTGCTATTGTCTTCGAACTTCAAGGTTTCAAGGTCAGTTTATTGTCACATGTCCCAGTTAAGGTACATTGAAATTTGAGTTACCTTCCAGAAGGGGCTGATATTCTAAACGTCCTTCCAGAAAGGGTGCTATTGTTTCAGTCTCTTCCAGAAAAGGTGCCCGTGTTCATAATCTCACATCCAGTAAGAGAGCCTCTGTGATTGATCACTGCAGTCAATGCCAGCAAATTCCCAATTCCCAGTTTCTCCACCTTCAAATCCCCACTCCCTACACCCCACTGAGCACCCCACCCCTTCGGTGTCTCCCTCTCTTCTAGCCTCGGGGAAGTAAAATCACTGCAAAACAGAAATTGCTGAAGAAACTCAGCGGGCCAGGCAACATGTGGAGGAAATTGTGGAGACATTTTGGGTGGGGACCTTCTTCAGACTAATATGCAAATGTACAATTCCCAGCCAGTTTGCATTTTGATGTAGTGAGGCATTGACCAAAACAGTCATTGACTCATCCCATCTATGCCCTCACAGCAGAAATAAATAGCAACAATGGCTATAATGAAGGCAAGTGTATCACAGAGCCGAGAGGGAATCGGATAAATATTTGGGAAACCAGAGTGAAACAGATTATGGAATTGATATAGTTTGGCCTGTTGCAATCTGGAAATAATACTAAACTATTTTCCTCTAGCAAAATGTTTGATGATGCTATGAACATAAACTCATGAATGATGCATGACTTTGTGATTTATGCAGCAGTACACATGTGTTTATGATTGTTACACTTACTGTCTCTTCCCAGATACTAATTGTTATTTAAAAGACTGGGGTCTTTCATGGGTCTGTTTGGCATTGAAATATCTTCTTTCTGTTCCACATCATTTGGTTGGCTTCTTCTGATTTTAATAATTAAAATATGTTTTTACCTCACAAATAAATAATTACTCATGTATTGAGTCCAGAAGGCATATGTAATGGAATATAATTTCTTTGACATAAGCACAAAAAACAGAATTGTGCTTGCTGGGAATATTAATTTGTCCTCTGTGTTTTTGATGGGGATCTATCAGAAAGGATTAAATTGGTTACATGAGAAATATAGTACAGAAAATAACTTTCATCACACATTATTATGGAAAAGTTTGCAACGAATCATTTGTAATGGTGGTTACAACCTGCACTTTTAAACAATAATAAAATAGTGGCATTTTTATTGATCCAAAGCAAAATGGTTTGCCTCTGTAGCCTAAACTGATCAAATTATAATTTCTCCAATTCAAGCGCCTTTGAGGTCCTACTTCTGTTATCACCTGCAGTTTATCAGGTCCAGATTCTTTCTCAACTCACTAAAATTGTCAGAATAGTCCAAAACAAAGATTCTCCACCCCACCCACCCCACATCTACTTTCAGTCTGAAGAAGGGTTTCGAGTCAAAAAGCCACCAATAGCTTATCTCCAGAAATGCTGCCTCTTTTTATGTTACTTCAGCTTTTTGTGTCTATGTTCATTATAAACTAACAATTGCAGTTCCTTCCTATACAAAATTGTCCGTATTTCATTTAAATATTTAAACTTTGGATTGCTCCTTGTCCTTTTCCATAATTAATCATTGATTGGTAAAATTCCCACATTGACATTTGCTTCCCTTCCACACTGTGGTTCATCAGCCCACTAATCAAATAAATTCAGAACTTACTTAATTTCTTCCTCTTCCTCTTCTTCTCTGTATGTTGCTGTCTGGGTCCTCAAATCCATCTAATGTTTTAAATCTCTCCATAATGTATCTGAAAATGTGTTCCTCTATATCCTTCCCATTAGCCTGTGCCCTGTAGTCTATTCCAAGTTGTATAATTGCAGCTTTTTGTTTGTAAGTCTAACTAGATATATTTTGTTCCTGAAACTTTCCTAAATTCCTCCTTTTGCAGCACTGCAATGTTCTCCTTAATCAATTCTGCCAAACACATTCCATTTATTTTCTTTCTCTCCAAGTCTTTCTCATTCAGTCCCAGATAGTGCAAGGGGAGGGATGGAATTGGTGACTTGGCAAAGAGGCCTCATGGCATTGGCTTTGTTCAGCACCCAAGGAAGGAATTTCTGCAATTAAAAATCAAATGAGGATCCAGACAAACAAATTTATTCAAACATTCCTGATCTAAATAATTTGACTGATATTAAGACAGGAAACACAGGGAGGCATATTCTGCTTTGCCAGAGGTATACTGCCATTGTGATCAACTGGAAAGTTGGCTCATTACTAATTCCAACCTTTGATGTGTCCTGGACTGTTTTTCAACTGAGATTTTCAATATTACAACAAGTTTGTACATTTAAAAATGTGCTTTTACGTGAATATCTAAAACAAGAGTGTATTTTGTTGGCTCTGTCTGCTGCTTGCATCTAACCGAATATGATGTATTCTCTTGCAGTTCTACATCAGTGTGAAGGACTGGTGGATGTTCGTGTTTTATTTCTGCATGCCTCTGGCCTGCACTGCTTTCTTCTACACTCTGATGACCTGTGAGATGCTGAATAAGAGGAACAAGAGTTTACGGATCGCTCTGAGCGAGCACTTGAAACGGGTAAAATCTTTCAACTATCCATTGGTATCATAAAAGAATTGTACCATCTATACTGACCCATCTTCTCAGTTTCAACGCGTTTCAATCTCCTAGGCTATCCTTCTTAAATCCCATTCATTATTTATTCTGTTTTCTACCCCCTTCCAGTTATATACAGTTAAAGCTATTGTAAATGAATGTATGATCAAAGCTTCCAAAAATTTCAATTACATTGTTAATAATTCCAAAAATAAAATCAAAAGTCAGTTTGCCAATCCTGTTCTTTCAGTGGAGAACCAGACTAAAAGTGAGTGAGCCAGATATGACTCTATTTGAAGTTGCCCTCAATGTATTATCAAATCTCCGGTTCAACTGTAGATCCCGTTTGTCCACTATTCCGACATAATTTCTTTCATGTGTTTTTGTTAGTCAGAAAGATGTAACACAAGCGATATTGGGGTTGATGAAGAAGTGGCGAACTCTTCCCAGGGATGAAAAGTGGCATTTCAAAAATGACAGGTGTTTCTAGGAATAATACAGAAAATGCAGGATCAGTTCATTCCTAGGAGGAAAAAAGATTCCAAGGGGAGAAAGGGACGACCATGGCTGACAAGGGACGTCGGGGACAGTATAAAAATTAAAGCGAAGACGGAGCAAAGATGAGCGGGAAGCAAGAGGATTGGGTAATGTTTAAAGAACAACAGGAGATAACCAAAAAGACAATACGAGGAGAAAAGATGAGGTACAAAGGTAAGCTAGCCAAGAATGTAAAGCAGGATAGTAAAAGCTTCTTTAGGTATGTGAAGACGAAAACATTAGTTAACATCAAAGTTGGACCCTTGCAGACCGAAAAAGGTGAATTTATTATGGGAAACAAGGAAATGGCATACGAGTTGAACAGGAACTTTGGATCTGTCTTCACTAAGGAGGACACAAACAATCTTCCTGATATAGTAGTGGCCATAGGATCTGGGGTGACAGAGGAACTGAAGGAAATCCACATTAGGTAGGAAATGGTGTTGGATAGACTGATGGGACTGAAGGCTGATAAATCCCCAGGGCCTGATGGTCTGCATCCCAGGGTACTTAAGGAAGTGGCTCTAGAAATCGTGGATGCATTGGTGATAATTTTCCAATGTTCTATAGAATCAGGATCAGTTCCTGTGGATTGGAGGGTAGCTATGGTTATCCCACTTTTTAAGAAAGGCGGGAGAGGGAAAACGGGGAATTATAGACCAGTTAGCCTGACATCAGTGGTGGGGAAAATGCTGGAGTCAATTATAAAAGATGAGATAGCCACACATTTGGATAGCAGTAACAGGATGGGGCGAGTCCAACACGTGACAGGTACATTATTGGGAAAGATTCTGAGTGACAGGATTAGACTGCAGTTGGAGAGATTGAGACCGATCAGCGATCGTCAGCAAGACCGTTTTTAAGGGGAGATCCTGCTAACTAATTTAATTGAAGTGACTAAGTGTGTTGTTGAGTGAAGACAAAACCACAAGGAAGTAGGAGCAGAGGAGGTCAACATGTTTTTCAACCCTGCCCTACCATTTGACATGATCATGGTTGAAACATAGAAACATAGAAATTATGATAGGTTGATACAAAATGAATGCTGTAAATTGGGTAGAAAGTGAGAAACATTTGTCTTTAGCAGAGATACGTATAACCAGAGGATATAGTTTCAGTTAAGTATATTTATAGGGGATTACATGAAGAACCTTTTCATCCAGAGAGTGGTTGAAATTTGGAGACAGGTCTTCACATAACATTTAAGCAGTATTGAGATGAGTATATCAAAATCCCTTGGTATAGAACGCAGCATGGAGCTAAAGAGTCCATTTCTGTGCCATATGACTTCATGAGATATCTCACTCATTTTACAAGTAATGGGACAATTTACAATGTTACACAGAGCTGGAATACCTCTCTATGACTTTATACCAGAATGAGTAGTATGCGGTTAGGTCCAACTGTTTGGTAAATACAAGACCCTCAGTTAACAGATATTTGGGTTGAGAATGTTTTTTTGACTTGTGGCCACGTAGAAGTGGTTAATATTCATTGAATTAAAGCTTTCTTGTGTGTTTATTTTTCAGCGTCGAGAAGTGGCCAAAACAGTTTTATTTTTAGTTGTGATTTTTGGTCTGTGCTGGTTCCCTCTCCATCTTGGCAGAATTTTAAAGATGACTATTTACCATGAAGATGACCCAAACAGATGTGAATTGCTTAAGTAAGTTAGAGCAACAAGTTACATTTTCATTACATCAATCTTGAATTTCCTTTCAGGGATACTGACGTGAATTGTTAATGAGTTTGTTGAAATTTATTTTCCACTGAATTATCAAAATTATGAACCTGTTTAAGGTTGTCTGTTTAAAATTACATGTTTACCATCAGAGAACAGAAAAAAACACATCATAGATTTGAATTGTGTTAATATACAGGAAGGAACCTACAGTTGCATAGCATTTTTTATTCCTTCAGAATTTACTCAGAGCATTTAATTTTGAAGCACACTCACCACTAAAGTATCCTATAAATATGCTCTCAGAAGGTCATGAATGCAAGACCATCGCTGAGACATGAGGGCACAGCGACAGATCGTCTAATGACAAGTGAGCTGAACTCGCTAGCCCAACATTATTTGTTCCAGCCTGCTCATCAATTCCGTCTCTTGAGAAGTGACCTTCCCCTTACATTTCCAGCCACTGATGACATTGACAGTTAATGAAGCCACATGCTCTGTCTCACTGGCTATCAAAGCTGTCAAATAGCCACTGTGGCCAGAATAGGACCATACTGTTACAGGGAATGGAGTTCATGGGAACATTTTCAAAAAGGGAATTCTTACACCGCTCATTTGTTAAGGAATGTAATTTCAGTCCATAATCTCTGTCCCATTCTCAGAAGTTACCTTAAAGAAAATGTCCCCTTTCTTCCTTTAAGTAATTAGGGACAATTTATTTTTGTTTCGTGTGTACTTATCAGATAAACACATCCATTTTTTGGGTACATAATAGATGATTTCATAATACATGTTTCCCCAAAGCACCCCAGTTTAAGTTCACTGGCCGTTGATTCTTCTGGCAATGGGAAGTTTCCCTCTATTTACTCTGTGTTACTTATGATTCAAACTGCCTCTATCAGATCCATGCGTGATCTCTTCTGTTCCTGGCAAACCAATGGCTTGATATAAGGTCCAGCAACTGACAATGTCTACTTCACATTAAATACGCTCTTCTGAGTCCATCTTTTAATATTCATGTAGGTATTTAAGAAAAAAAAAAAACTTTATATTCCAGAGGGACAAAGATGATCTATTTGCCTCAGCTGATACTCAAGGCCTAACGCAATTTCCTTCCAAACCATGCCTGTGAAAATTTGTAAAATATTTGCTTCATATTAAAGAGAAAACCAGACAGTAGTCTAACGAATCACAGCTGGACTGAAAATACACTGCTCATTCTAATCAGCAGTTATTTAAGGCTGCTTTTTCTGAATAGTAATAAGGAAAAGTGCTTGGCAGATAATATTATGTGGTGAACTTACTCCTTCAAGCCCACATTTCAGGGCGTGTCTGTTTTAAAAAATGGAGTGGCGAGTGAGCAAATTATTCAGTAGCAGCAGCAACAAGTTGATCATTTGATGAATTATATTTTCATTTGTTTTCTTCAAAATAGATCGCATGAGATTGTTCATACCTGTAATGCACTAATAGCGGATTGTTCCTTTCATTAGCTTTCTGCTAGTATTGAATTTCATTGGCATCAATCTGGCAACTCTGAATTCATGTATAAACCCCATCGCTCTCTACTTCGTGAGCAAGAAATTTAAGAATTGCTTCCAGGTAGGAACCTCATTTTAAGGGATATATGTTATTTGAATATGGAGCTCTCCCAAGTCCAAATGAAAATGGGTGTGTTCATATATATTAAACTGACATACTAATTGAGTCTGAAGAAGGGTCTCAACCCGAAACGTTGCCTAAATAGGAAATCCTTTGCTCCATAGATGCTGCCTCACCCGCTGAGTTTCTCCAGCACTTTTGTCTACCTGCTAATCAGGACTAATGTGTTTGCCTGCGCTACAAAACATTAATTAGTTCATAAGGAATAGAAATAGAATTAGGCCATTCGGCCCATCATGTCCACTCCGCCATTCAATCAAGGCTGATCAATCTCTCCCACCTAATCCCATTCTCATACCATCTCCCCATACCCCTGTGACACCTGTACTAATCAATAATCTATCTATCTCTGCCTTAAAAATATCCACTGACAGCCTCCACAGTCTTCTGTGGCCAAGAATTGCACAGATTCACCACCCTCTGACTAAATAGATTTCCCCTTATGTCCTTTCTAAAAGAACGTCCCTTAATTCTGAGGCTATAACCTCTTAAACTAGACTCTCCCACTTGTGGAAAACACCCTCTCCACTTCCAACAAAATAAAGACAGTACAAAGGAGATTTACTAGAATGTTGCCTGGGTTTCAGCAACTAAGTTACAGGGAAAGGTTGAACAAGTTAGGTCTTTATTCTTTGGAGGGCAGAAGGTTAAGGGGGGACTTGATAGAGGTCTTTAAAATGATGAGAGGGATAGACAGAGTTGACGTGGATACGCTTTTTCCATTGAGAGTAAGGAAGATTCATTGGCTATATTTAAGAGGGAGTTAGATGTGGCCCTTATGGCCAAGGGGATCAGAGGGTATGGAGAAAAGGCAGGTACGGGATACTGAGTTGGATGATCAGCCATGATCATATTAAATGGCGGTGCAGGCTCGAAGGGCCGAATGGCCTACTCCTGCACCTAATTTCTATGTTTCTAAACAAGAGGACATGATTTGGGAATTAAGGGACAGACGTTTAGGGGTAACATGAGGGGGTACTTTTTTACTCAGAGTGGTAGCTGTGTGGAATGAGCTTCCAGTGGAAGTGGTGGAGGCAGGTTCGATTTTATCATTTAAAAATAAATTGGATAGGTATATGGATGGGAAAGGAATGGAGGGTTATGGTCTGAGTGCAGGTAGATGGGACTAGGGGAGAATAAGTGTTCGGCACGGACTAAAAGGGCCGAGATGGCCTGTTTCCGTGCTGTAATTGTTATATGGTTATATCCACTCTATCCAGGCCTTTCGATATTCTGTATGTTTCAATGAAATTCTCCGGATGCTTTCAAGAGAGTGAGAGAGAGCTCTTCAAGATAGCTGAGTCAGGAGATATGGCGAGAAGGCAGGAATGGGGTACTGATTGTGGATGATCAGCCATGATCATATTGAATGGCAGTGCTAGCTTGAAGGGCCGAATGGCCTACTGCTGCACCTTCAAGAGAAGATATCACTAATACCATCACAGTGATATAAGACATTGGCAATACGTCCCACCTCTGCCAATGACTTGCGTATTTTGAGATGTATTGTTAAAATATATATTTCTGAGCCACATATAATCTAAATGACAATTATACTCACGCGTGGTATAATTACAAATGTTTTAATGGAATATATTACATCAGTTTCCGTTGAGATTTGATTCGAAAGCAGGTTTAACAGGATCCAGAAGCCCTTGGTATGGCTTTTTATTTAACTAAATGATAACTGAACACCCAAGCCTTGGTGTTAACTCTTTGTGGGTTTGTAATGGCTCAACCATGGCTCATCCATTGCTCCAGAAATTAAGCTAGAGCTATTTTAATTCCAGAGCCTCGTTTAGATTTGCATTGTTTTAATTTCCTACCTGGAATAGGTGGCAAAGTCAGCAGAAAATCTTGAAAAGCTCAGGAGATGCTCCCCAATTGAAGATAAGGGACTGTTTGGGAAGGGGGTGAGGGTGTTTAGGACAGAGGAGCTCTAATCTTTCCTTGCAATCCCCAGAGATGGCATTTGCTTCTTAGAAGGAGCTAACTGGCTACACTTAATGGCTAACTATAACATTCACTCAAGCCAGTGTCAATTTGCACTCTCTCATAGCACCATGGTAAACATCAGTGACATTTAGGGTAGATCTACTAACAAGGCGTTAGTATACCGATCGCCTGTTCAATGGACGAAATATTGGAATGGGTTTGGGGGCCACGTGGTGCAGATGGAACTTCTTCTTCCGGGTCCTATCTCAAAACTGTGGACATTCACTGCTGCAGTCCACCCTCTTCCTCCGTCAGCCAGAATTGTTCATATCTCCTGGGTCAGTTCTTATTTCTTCCTGAGGCATAAACATCATTCCCACCGGCATCAGGCGGTAGACAGATACGCAATGTAACATTATAGTTGTAAATGCATGGACCACCCTCTGTTCTCTTCCTTCACTGAACTAGTTCAGGTCACTGAGGCACTGACCCTTCCTAGTTATATTCCATATTTATATGAAAATCAGTTTGAGTCCATGCTGAAAGACCAATCCATTCCCCCCCACAAATTTTCCCTCTAAACCATTCCGTCCACATTCCCTACCTCTAACTATTTACAGGTGATGGGTTAAATAGCCAATTACCTAGCAATCTGCACGTCTTTGGGAAGTAGGAGGAGACTGGAGTGTCCGGTGGAAACATGCTGTCACAGGAAGAACATGCAGTCTCCACACAGACACCACTGGAGGTCAGAAGCTCTGCTAGCAGCTCTGCAAGCTGCACCATTGTCTGCCTATGGTCATGAGTTATAGAAAGTCACAAAATAATATTTAAATCACTGCATGGGTTTGCTAAGCAGTCCTTCTCTCACTGCAGTTTCTGCTGTAGTTTCTAAGTAGAAAGCTAATGTGTTACTTGTGTACTTTTCAGTCCTGTCTGTGCTGCTGTTGCCAGAGTCAGGCTCTGATGAATGTGATGCCCATGAATGACACTTCCAAACATGCAAGCTTACATTGGAAAAAACAGAAGCACAATAACCGTAGCAGCCGAAAGAACAGCATGAACTGCCTGAAAGGCAGTAGTTCTTGACAACATCGCGAAATGAGTAGAGCTCGGACCTTCCTCCATGTCTCAGACGTTATAACATCCTCTGTGGTGGAACAGAAGGCAGAAAGGAAAATGTTTGGACCCATCGTCTCAGACTCATTTTGGGCTCCCAAAAAACTTCTATTGTCTGTTTCAAACAGTTTGTTTCTGCATCACTATTGAATTATTTTTGTTGTGAATATCATCAGAAAATATTCAAAAGGTCAAGTATACAGGCGGAATATTATGTTCTAGAAGTGTCTTTGGGGACCACCATAGGATTACATCCACCAATGGAACACTATTTAAACTGAAACTGATGTTTCACAATTTTTGTCACTTGGCTGTTACATGCTCCCATACAAGATGAAAAATGTCTTCATGCACATGTTCTTTACATTAAAAAAAACTCCTATCAGAAAAGTTGGATCCATTAACACCTGTTTTTCTTGTGGTAATACCCATAACAATGCCATTTTAGACGGGTAAAATCTTGACAGCAACTATTTCCAAGTCAAATTGTGCCCATGTTACTGCTGCCACCTTGCAAATTTCACTGGGCTGGGCTGGCATTTTCCTGGCATCAATTGCACATCTAGTGGCATCAGAAGTTCCACATGGAACATGTCCTCCTGTACCGACATAAACTGAGCTATTGGGGAATGGTCACAAGTAGATTAGGAGCATTGCATATTGCACGGAGAGATGCCAATTACAGGGTCTGTATTTTTACATTGATGCCTTACACACATCTACCAAGCTCATAATTTATGATCAAGGTACAAGACTATTTGCTCCATCACTAGCAACGCCAAGGATTAAACACGTCTGAGCTGCCTATTATGATCTCTGATTATTCTGCACTTGCAGTGAAATCATTAGTGGCACAGTTCTCATTTGGTGACCTGACTATGACCTGGGGCTTGCCTTATAGCATCTCCCTCCAGGAGATGTTTATCTCCTATAATTTCACTCGTGCCCATACCACCTTTTATGTTACCAAACATCAGCTGCCACAGAGAGAATTCAAGGTCCGACTATCTTAAAATGCAGCAGTTTCAGCAGATATGTGTAAGCTGCCATAACACCTTTTCAATTTTATTTTACATATATTTCTACAGGGGACCTACTCGGGCATTAGATGCACTACACAGCACATTTGTCAACCAAAAAAAAATAAATCCAATATCTAGTCACTTGCATTTTAACATCTGGGATCCTAATATTTTATCCTGCATATAACAGGGACAGCAGGGAGGCAGATTTGGCAACTCATTTGATTCAATTCAAACGTTTACTCTAAGATGTAACACATTTGTAATAAAAATATTATACTGTAGTTCACAAGAAAAGGGAAAAAAAAACATTATCTCCATTGTCACCTCGCCCACAAAAAGCATCACAGGCGTTTAAATGATTAGATATAGGAAATTATATCCTTTTCCATGTTATTTATAACCAGTTGTGATAATTATACTGTATATTGTTTAAATCAGTATAATTATTGTCATCTAGCAATTTCACAGATGTGCATATGGATAGAAATAATTAATCGGTAGCATTATAAAAAGACAAAAAAATCCATAACAATGTTTTTAAAAGAATATAAATCACAGGATCTTAAGGCAACACCGTATGCCTCAGAAAAGTTCAGAATTATTGATGATTGTTACGAATTCTGCAGTTCTCCCACAATATAGTTCAAACAAAAATGGTTCTTAATTTCTCTAATTTTATTTAAATACTTTTTGAGTACTTAATGCAACATGCCAGAAACTGCTACAAAAGCGACTTCTGAACATTTTATATGCCATCTGCAACCAATTAATTCTTGTATTTATTTTCCAGATGTTGAATAGAGTACATCTAATGTATTTTATAATGTCAAGCTACAAGTTGTGTGAAGGTGATGGATCACATCACTGGGAAGTTTGCCTTTCTATATATATATATATATATTGTCTCTGAATTTCAGACACTGATCTTAGATAAGGTCAAAGTGTTGATAGTTTTATAATGTTCTATAACTATTAAATACTACAAACGTGTTTTTTGTTTGATTTTTCATTAAATGTGAGATGCAAGCCCTTAAAAATGATGTTCTGCGTAAGTCATGGCAGCTGTATTTTCTCCACTCGTATACTTTTGTGATTCGGTGGTGTAAGCTCATGGCCGTCCGAAGGGCGGTCGCACCCCTATTTTTTTTTTCCCCAGAATAAAAACAAATCCCGAGAGAAAAAAAAAAATTGGAGCGCAATCAGTGTTTCTACTTTGAAGGAATTTACCGGAATTTCGGGAGATTCTGGTTTTCGACCCGCGGAATGTTTTGGGAAATGAAGATGCGCGATCATCTTGGGGGAAGCTGGTGACGTAAAATGACGCCGCCTCTCCTCGTGCGCGCAGTTGGCGGGATGAGGTCGCCGCCATTTTCAATGCATCGCCTCGACGCCCAATGGTTTGTTTGGGTGAGTGGGACCTGAAATATTGCGTTGCGGGGAGGGAGGGATCTGTTTGTTTTTTTTTTATCGGCGGTGTTAAACTAACCGCGAAGGGTCCAATCTTACCCGTGGGATGATTTTGGGGGTGGAAAGGGAGTGCCCGCTTCTCCGTGTCCGGGGCTGCGGTGTCTGCCCGCCCGGTCCATCGGCTCCATCCGCGGTGCCGGTCAGTCTGGCGACGAGGGAGGGAGCGGGTCCGCTGCCGGCGGGCGGTCCGGGGAGACCGAGTCCCCCCCCCCCCCCCGTCGCCGAGCGGGAAGGACTGACTCTGAACAGATCTGGCAGCGGCCGTGACTCGCCGCGGGGCCTTGCTTTGGGCGGCGGCTGTAGTGCGGGTTGACAGAGGGTCGGAGCAAATGACCGGGCCTCGCACATCAACAGCAACAGCGGCGGAGACGGCGGCTCCATCTCCTCCTGTACCCAGCCCGCCCTCACTCACAGCCGTCGCCGCGTGCCACTCCGCCAACGGCGAACCGCTTTCAAAAACAGACCTTCCCGCACGAGGCCGGGTGGAGTGAGTGAGGGAGGGGGAGTGAGTGAGGGAGGGGAAGTGAGTGAGGGAGGGGGAGTGAGGAGGGAGTGAGCAGTGAGTGAGGGAGTGGGGAGTGAGTGAGGGAGGGGGAGTGAGTGAGGGAGGAGGAGTGAGTGAGGATGTGGCAGTGAGTGAGGGAGGAGGAGTGAGTGAGGGAGGTGGGGTGAGTGAGGGAGAGGGAGTGAGTGAGGGAGAGGGGGTGAGTGCGGGAGAGGGGGTGAGTGAGGGAGGGGGAGTGAGTGAGGGAGGGAGGGTGAGGAGTGAGTGAGGGAGGGGCAGTGAGTGAGGAAGGCGGAGGGAGTGAGGGAGGGGGAGTGAGTGAGGGTGGGGCAGTGAGTGAGGGAGGGGCAGTGAGTGAGGGAGGGGCAGTGAGTGAGTGAGGGGGAGGAGGGAGTGAGTGAGGGAGGGAGGTGGAGTAAGTGAGAGGGGGTGAGTGAGGGAGGAGGAGTGAGTGAGGGAGGGGAAGTGAGTAAGGGAGGTGGAGTGAGTGAGGGAGGGGCAGTGAGTGAGGGAGGAGGAGTGAGTGAGGGAGGGGAAGTGAGTGAGGGGGAGACCCCCTTCTGCCGTCTGAAGCACCTGCACCGCTCGGCCCCGCACCTTCCTGTTGGCTGGCGGAGGAGGGAGAAGATCCCAACTGCTCCTTTAGCGGCGGCACTTGAGGGTGGACAGGGATAGCGGGGCGATGATACCGGTGTTGTCCGAGGAGCGCTGACCTTCCTTTCTCCCCCACCTCCTCTGCCCCTTCCCTCTCCCCCTCTCTGTCTCTCTCTCGCTTGTACGCCTCCACCCCCCTTATCCTGAGACATTTCTTGTCACGTCATTTATTCCTTTTCTCCAGAGATGCTGCCTGACCCGCTGATCCCCATTCTTGCCTCTCTCAGTTCACTGACACTCACTGATTCCATCCCCCTGTGCTCCCCCTCCCCCCCCCCTCTACCCCACCCCCCCCCCCCCCCCCCCCCCCCATCTATTCATCCTGTACTGATCTCCCTATCCACCTCGCATTGATTCCCCTGCCATTCCCCATCCATCCTACACTGGTCCCCCAATTCATCCTGTACAGTGTTCAATTCTCTTCCCATCCATCCTGCACTGCTTCCCCCATTCATCCTGTACTGAACCACGCATTCATCCTGCACTGATCCCCCCCATTCACCCTGTACTGACCCCCCATTCACCCTGTACTGAATTCCCCCTCCCATCCATTCCGTACTGATCCCCCCCCCCCCTTAACCCCCACTGACATCCCCCTTGCTTTCCCCTCAAAATTTTACCTACTCCAACCAACACGTATTAATTCCCCTGCCTCAGTCCATCCATTCTGCACCGATTGCCTTCTCCCCCCCCCCCCCCCCCCCCCCCCCCCCGCCATCTATCCATCCTGCTCAGATTCACCCACCTGCCTCCCTGACCCTACTGCGCTGGAAATGTCTTCAGAGCGAACATTGACTATGTTTGAGAATGGAATGCAATCAAATGTGTTTTAATTCCCAATGTTATTAATTGTTTTAATCCATAAAGATGGATTAATTAAATTATGAACATGTGAAACATTAAAAACGCAGTGTTCAATTCTCACAGCTAGCGTTGACACGTTATTACAGAATTCATTTTAATGGCAAATCAATGCTCTTAATATGGTGTATCAGTACTGTAGTTATTTATTGAGCAACTTTCACAACAATATGTTGGATTTATCCAGGTTTTACTTCTACAGTCGGTCATATACGAATTTGATCAGGAGATATTTGTTGAATATTCCAAAATCCAGGGGCGACAGCGAGTCACCGCACGTCACTACGCATCACGCCGCATCACGATCCGACCACGACGTGACGACCTCTTTTCAGGCTCTTCCCAAAAATGTCACCCACGTGGGACAGGCCTTTCACTCTGTGAAACTTAAGGGCAAGGCTTTCGAAGGCGGCATCGGCGGCAAACTTCTCCCTGGCCAGGGCTCGAGTCCGCAGTGCTCGAAGAAATTGTCCAAGCCCGAGCAGGCTCGGGAGAAGCAGCAGCTGAGGTCGGAGTGCGAGCGCCGTAATCCACCTTCACCAACCTGCCGTTTGAGCGGCTCCTTGGGGCGACCTGCTGCTGCTTCTCTTGGCACTGCTGGCGTGGTTCCTTGTGCACCCTGGGATGCTGCTGGTGCGGCGACTGGTGCTTCCTGGGGCACTGCTAGAGTGGTTACTTGTGCACCCTTGGGTGCTGCTGGTGTAGTTACTTATGCACCCTGGGGTGTTGCTGGCGAGGCTGCTGTTTCTCCCTGGGGTGCTGTTGGTGTGGTTACTTGTGCACCCTGGGGTGCTTCAGCTTCTGTACCCTCTGCTAATTCTCCCCCTTCCGACATTGCTGTTCCCGTTGCCAGCCCCTGCTGCTTGTTGCCCCAGCGGCTAGAGCTGGGCAGCAGCCGCCAAACCATTGGGCAGCAAGGCTCGGTGCTGGGACCGCAGCTATTTACAATATATATCAATGTTTTGGATGAAGGGATTCAAAGTAACATTAGCAAATTTGCAGATGACACAAAGCTGGGTGGCAGTGTGAATTGTGAGGAGGATGCTCTGAGAATGCAGGGTGACTTGGACAGGTTGGGGGAGTGGGCAGATGCATGGCAGATGAAGTTTAATGCGGATACATGCGAGGTTATCCACTTTGGTAGCAAAAACAGGAAGGCAGATTACTATCTAAATGGCATCAAGTTGGGAAATGGGGAAGTACAACGGGATCTGGGGGTCCTTGTTCATCAGTCTATGAAAGTAAGCATGCAGGTACAGCAGGCAGTGAAGAAAGCGAATGGCCTTTATAAAACGAGGAGTCGAATATAGGAGCAAAGAGGTCCTTCTGCAGTTGTACAGAGCTCGAGTGAGACCACACCTGGAGTATTGTGTGCAGTTTTGGTCCCTAATTTGAGGAAGGACATTCTTGCTATTGAGGGGGTGCAGCGTAGGTTTACAAGATTAATTCTCGGGATGGCGGAAATGTCATATGCTGAGAGAATGGATCGGCTGGGCTTGTACACTCTGGAGTTTAGAAGGATGGGAGGGGATCTCATTGAAACATATAAGATTGTTAAGGGTTTGGACACACTAGAGGCAGGAAACATGTTCCCGATGTTGGGGGAGTCCAGAACAAGGGGCCACAGTTTAAGAATAAGGAGTAAGCCATTTGGAACGGAGAGCTGAAAACACTTTTTCTCACAGAGAGTTGTGAGTGTGTGGAATTCTCTGCCTCAGATGGTTAAAATGTATACAACAATTACCCCAATCATCCCATTCCACCCTCATTAATCTTGACTCAACCAAAATTATTTCTGAAATATTGGTCATAAATTTGGTTCAAAAATGCTGCAAAATAAAGCTCCGAATGCACCAGAGATCATCTAAAACGCCCAGAGTGTGAGGGGCTTCACGCTCGTGATTTGCGCTGTGCACACATTATTTCACATAATTTTTTTGTGATCCTGTCATGAAAAGGTTTGTACGGGCCTGCAAGGGCATCAAAATCAGGGAAGGAGGGTTGACTGCTTGTTCATGCAATCTCTATAAGAAAGAGTTATGGAATCTCTACAAATATATGACAAAACCATGAGATTTTCTTTCCTCGTGTTTATTCAATTATCCATTCATGCAATCAATATAGAAATTTAGCATCTTAAGGAGACATGAATGCATGTTATCACTACCCAAATCTTCATTAGCCTACAGTCCAATACTATATATAGTTTACAAAGTGATGGAGAAGCTCAGGGAGTCAGGCAGCATCTCTGGAGGACATGGATAGTTGACGTTTCGGGTCGGGACCCTTCTTCAGATATTTACTCTTAAGTTATTCCAGGACTTTGTGTTCGTTGTACAATTCCAGCATCAGCAGTTCCTTGTGTCTTCACACTACATACTGTGATAGTACCAAAAGTCTTGAACCCAGCAAATTAGGTTTAGGTTTTATGTTATTGTTGTCACGTGTACTGAGGTACAGTGAAAAGCTTTTTTGCATGCTATCGAATCCGATGAGATAATACAGGGTACTCTACATAAGTACAATCAAGCAAAACTCAACTACAATAGGTAGAACAGAGTGAAAAATATAGTTCTCAGCATTGTAGACCACCAGTTCCATAGACAAAGCCCAATGTCCACAATGGGGTAGAGGTAAATTGAACAGTACCCTAGGTTATGGAAGGACCATTAAGAAGCAAAATAACAAAGAGGAAGAAGCTGTTCCTGAGTCTGGTGGTGTGCACTTTCAAACTTCTGTATCTTCTGCCCAAAAGAAGAAGAAAGATGACCAGGATGAGACAAGTGTTTGATTATGTTGGCTGCTTTTCTGAAGCCACATAAAATGTAAATGCAGTCAATGGTGGGGAGTCTGGATTGTGTGATGGACTGGGTAACACCCACAACTCTCTATCATTTATTGTGATCTTGGACACAATGTTCCGAA
Organism: Leucoraja erinaceus; assembly: GCF_028641065.1. NCBI lineage: Eukaryota > Metazoa > Chordata > Chondrichthyes > Rajiformes > Rajidae > Leucoraja > Leucoraja erinaceus. The sequence goes on from NC_073377.1 coordinate 157,435,190, forward strand.
ACCAAGCTGTGATACTGTACATCCTGACTCTATGCTTTCTATCATGCATCTGAGGAAGTTTGTAAGTGGCATTGGAAATGTACCCAGTCTTCTGAGGAAGGAGAGGCGTTGGTGTGCCTTCTTGGCTGTTGCTTCATTGTAGTTGGACCATGACACATTGTGAGTAGCATTAACGTAAAGAATTTGAAGCTCGCAAACATATGCACTTCAGCACCATTGATGCCTATTGATCAATGTACTCTGTCAAATTGGGATATGTAGCATAGATTAAACTGGTAGATTGTCATAAACTGGAGCCAAGAAATTCAAGGTGAACTTGACCTTTGCTGTGAGAGCTGGGTGTGGGTGAGAGGCGATAGGTCACAAATCACTGATACCGCTGACCTTCAGAGCCTTGGGCTGTGGATGTTCCTCAGGTTGCTCCCCACAGACCAGAAGGTGGGAGTGGGTCTAATTGAAGTGCCTTGGACATGGAGTTTAACCTGAGCTCTTTTTGCATCCTCCATCTTGGGACCCACAGACAGGTCTGTTCTGCAAACAACACACCTCAGATAGTTTAATGGTAAAGTGATCAAGACGTAACATTTTATCTGAAGCTGCAAAGATGATTTTTTTACTTATGTTGCACTGGGCAGCTCAGTGTAGCAAACTCCAGATATCAATCAATTGATAGGTTAAACAAAGGAGAAGGCTGGAAAAGCAAAGGTTCTCACTTTAAGTGGCTAATGATGACTAGAAAGGAGCATTGAATAATGGATGATTGTAATGGAATTTAAGTAACTGAATGACAAATAATCTTTTGTGGCCATGTGCCAGTTGTCTTTCATGCTCTGTGTTACATTTCCAAGCCTTTATGAAACTACAATTAAGAAAACATGACATTTATTTTTAGTGTATAAGATGCTTCTTGTACTAATACTTTCATAAATGCATTTCGTTGTTTAATGCATTTCGTTGTCTCTGTACTGTACACTGACAATGACAATTAAATTGAATCTGAATCTGAATCTTCCTTCTAAAGACATGAGCAATGATTTGCAGACACATATTCTGGCTCACTGCTCCGTGCAGAATAGAGTTTCTAACCAGTTACTGTCGCAGCTACTGATAAGCGACACTTTCAGTTTAACTTTGTGCATCTTATCATTAAATGTAGGTCAGCTGTTAGATATGGTTATGTTCAATGTGTTATAAGAATTTCACTGAGCATTTAAACTATGTAACAGTGGTTTAATTGCCTGATAGTGCTATCTGTAAAATTGTGTGGAAACATTTTCCAAGGGATCTTATCACTTTTCGTGCATGCCGCATCTTCAGAGCAAAATGTAACCGTCAAATCACAGGAAGCCATGAATGAAAAATGTAACTGTCCTTATTGAACTTTCCACATTTTAACATGAATCAAACCCATGTCACTGACAACAATTCTACCCACAGCCCCATCTTGTGTGGTCCTATAGTTGTTCTTTGTTTGGATATGAAACAATGCATTAAGTTTTACTTAACTTTTTTATGCACAGAAACGCGTGTATGCTTGTCTGTATTCTTGCGCAACCACACAAAATCACAAAATGTTTAATGGCTTCTGCGGAACATACAGTTTATTTATGCAACATAGAATTAAAACTAGAAATTCCTGATTTCTTAATTTCTACTGAAGTGCTACAATTCAAGAACTTTACAGGAGAGGAAATAAGAAGCAGCCTTCTGGCCCATTCAAATATATTGTCACACCTTTGTAAAGAGGTTGGTTGATCTTGGTAAGTTCCCATATGATGTAAGGGGACAAGGTGTATACTGTTATCAATTTAGTTGCAGCATACAGCCTAATGCTGACATAAGCACAGAAACAGAAAATAGGAAACTCACCTGGCGCAAACAATTTGGCTTATGACTGGATCAAATCTTGGGCTAACTATCTCAATAGATTAGACCTTTGTGTAAATAGTTGAATATGCAGAGTGTCAGAAAGAGAAGGGGACAATTGGTAAAACTTGATGAAGACACTGCTCTTGCTGACTTCATCTGAATGGTTAAAAAATTTAAACTTGCATCTTTTCCATGGACGCTGCCTGATGGGTTGTTTAATATTTTTCTGGTTTTATTTCAATTATATTTGATACTTTTTTCCCAAAAATAGATCAAATGTTATCCCAAGGAGAGTTGATTATAAAAGCTCATTTTAAAGACTTCACAGTGATTTATTACCTATGAATAGTTTGTCCTTGCGTTAGATGAATATTAAGATTTATACTATAAATGCTGGAAATGAAACTCAGACAGGAAGTAAACAAGCGCCAATTTGCTGTCCTTCATTTCATTTCTTGCTGGACAGCAAATTGGTGCTTGTTTACTTCCTGTCCGAGTTTCATTTCAGATAAAAAATAAAATCAATTACACACGAGGAAGCAAAATTTGGACATTGAGATTGTAAAGTGTAAAAAACTTACCCTTGGATGAGAAATACCAGCTATAACTGAGCCATGTTTTCATTGCATGAGATGAGGTCAAATCAGATATATCCAAACTTTGGTAGAGCTAACTTTCTGAAAAAGAAAAAACACTCATATGGAGTTAATTACATCTCAGAAGGCTACTATTGGATTTAGGGATCATAGTGTTGAAATGATTACGATTTTGACCCCAAGTTGTTCAATACTTTAAGCGTTAAGTGCTATTAATCTTAACAGACAGCATCTATTTACAAACCGGTTTTATATCTTTATATTGGCAGCAATCTAATGTCAACTTATTTTTTTCCTGCTGTAATGTGGACATAGTTTGTAGTTTTAATCGCGTTCTCTTCATTTACTCGAGGGAGGGGGCAGTTTGACTTTTACTGTCAGGAGGTCTTTGTTTCTGGCAATGCTGGGCAATGATTTTAAGTCAATACTTAAACTAGTGAAATCATTTACAATTCAATGCAATTATTTTATTATGGCGGTCCCAGCATCCAGAACTGTGTAGTGTGATGTGTTTTCTTGGTTAACTTACAAGAAGTCCAAACTGTTTATAATTTCCAGATCACATCCGTTGCTGCGGTTTATGTTACGGTTTCTGTTAGCTTACCCTAAATCTAAGAGACTGCTAGTTATTTCTGCAGTGTTACTTAAACTAAATCAAATGGATTCTCTGTGATGCAAAATACTTATTTTTGTTTCAGTTGTGATTTAGTGGTTACCTTCTCAGATTCAGTCTTTGTGTTCTGAAGACTCAATAAATAACTCAAAACAGAATCTTATACCAGGTTATTGCAACAGAATATTTAAAGGTTTTTCTTCATAGTTTCCCAAGCAATAGGTTGGAAATGCAGTTCACCAGGTATTTTTTTTTCATGAATCCAGGTTTCATGGTTTCTATGTGATCAATGCATCCTTTTGAATCATGGAGCCACATAGAAACATAGAAAGTAGGTGCGAGAGCAGACCACCAGGTCCATCGAGCCCGCACCGCCATTCGCTCATGGCTGAACACTAAACATACACACTTACCCACCAACAGTAGACACAAGACACAGAACACAAGACACTACCCTCCCCTTTATACCGCTATCACCCCTCTCCACTCCAAGAACCTCGTGATCTCCTGGGGGAGGCAAAAAAACGGATAAAAACCCAGGTCCAATTCGGGAAAAAAATCCGGGAAATTCCTCTCCGACCCCAATCTAGGCGATCGACACTTGTCCAGGAGATCACTCAGGTCTTACTATACTAACCATACCTAGGTCCATATCCCTGCCCTCTCCCCGTAGCCCCTTATCCCCTTGACAGCTAAAAAACCATCTATTTTAGTCTTAAATATATTTAAAGTTTCTGCTTCCACTGCTCCCTGGGGCAGTGAATTCCATAAATTAACCACCCTCTGGGTGAAGAAGTTCTTCCTCATCTCAGTTTTAAAAGAGCCCCCCCTTATTCTGCAACTATGTCCCCTAGTTCTAGTTTCCCCGATCATTGGGAACATCCTCGGTGCATCCACCCGATCAAGGCCCCTCACGATCTTATATGTTTCAATGAGATCGCCTCTCATTCTTCTAAACTCCAAAGAGTAGAGTTCCAGCCTACTTAACCTTTCCTCATATGTCAATCCCCTCATTGCAGGAATTAATCTTGTAAACCTTCGCTGCACTGCCTCCAGGGCTAGTACATCCTTTCTTAAGTATGGACCCCAGAACTGTACACATTGTACACAGGAATAGCTTTCTTCTTTGCAGTCTAAAGGGGCTGTTTCACTTAGTGAGTTTAGGAGAGTTTGAAAAAATGTCACATTGAAGACCTCCTTTGACTATGTAGAAGACCTCCTTCAACCTCGTTGAAGACTAGCTTCGACTAGCTACGACTAACTTCGGGAAAATTGGACACCGAATAGTGGAGAGTGAAGACGATCTCCTTCGACCTCCCTTCGATTATGTTGAAGACCATCCACGACTACCTTTGATTACCTACGACTAACATGCCGACCTAATACAACCTACTACGACTAAACCTACGAGTAAAAAAAGTATCAATTTTTTCCATGGCGACCTTGTTTTACTCGTGGGCATTTTTCAACATGTTGAAAAATATGCCGTGACCTAGCTGAGGCCTCGAGTACACGGGGACTACTCTCGAGCATTAAGGAGAGTTACAAATACCTCCTAGGACCTTGTGTCGACTTTGCTGCGAGTATGAGTCAAGGGCAAACTCGCCAGAACTCGCGTATTAGGTCGCCCAAGTGGGACAGCCCCTTAGAGGAGTTTTTTTTTAATCACCCAACTTTCTGATGTTCATGCCATTGAAATCAATGGGATGAAGTTTGTGGGAGGATGGGGTTACGAGGGAGAGATAGATCAGCCATGATTTAATGGCGGAGTAGACACGATGGGCCAAATGGCCTAATTCTGCCCCTATCACTTATGACCTTTGACCTTGTCCAGTTCTTCCTCATGCCAGGTCCTACTCAATCAAAGTCCTCATCTTCACTTTCTCCACAAAGCCATTGACACACGGCTTTACCATCGCCTTGAAATAGGTAAAGCTCTAAAATTCCCACCAACATATATCCCCTCACATCCAATTAGTCATCTCATCCTGGCCAGTTTCACCAAACCACTAGAGAATGGACTTGGAATCTTCTGACCTCTGCCTTTTGCCTTCCCATTTTCCACCTTCAAAATCGAACCCGAATAGTTCTTAAATAATCTTTTGTCCTCTTCACACGCCAGTCTTATTTCCCTGTCTGAGCCTTTGAAGAGTCCCATCCCGGAGCGTCGCCGGTCCATATCGCTCCCCAGCTGCTGCCTGACCCGCTGCGTTCCTCCAGCACTCTCTCTCTGTCTCGCTCTATATCTTTCATTGTCATCGCTCCGTTTACTCTCCTACCCCTTCTTGAACCAGTGCCACGCCCACCAACAGCGCCTGCCGTGAGAGCGCAGTTTCCCAATTCTCTATTCTAGTTCTTGGCCGCAGTTCCGCAAACGATGCAAAAGTTCACTCCAATTAATTTAAAGTTGCATGCACACAAATCATAGAACTCAAAACATTTAGCGGATAATTGCTTTACTCGATGTTTATAACATAGCGGGGATGATGCGATTTCACAAATGTTCACGGAGCCGATTAATATCTGAGCGAAAGTCCCTTTTTAAAGTCACGGTTTGCTCTTCAGCTACTTTTAACGTTACCCCACGATTGTGTGTGTGGGGGGTAGGGGAGGATTGGACAAAGGACTAATTGGATGGGAGGGGATATAATGTTCAAGTGGTGTTTTATTGCCGGTGATCAATGCCCCGCTGAGAAGGGAAGCGCTTTGTATCTGTATCAAGCTCGCCGTGTCCCGCCCGGTGTAACTAGAGGCGAGTGAACTGAGCGGAGACTGGCTGCTGCTGTTTGCTGGTCACTGTGATGCTCTGCTCTGTTCTGCTCATTCCTGCCTTCACTCGCCTCCCAGAGCAACGGGTCCTTGCTCAGCCTGGGGGAGGGAGAGACTGGTGCCACTGTCGTCCCACTCTGTCTCTGTCTCTCTCTCTCTCTCATTCTCATCGCTCCGTTTAGAGAAGCTGCAAAGAGCGACGGACCTCACTTCGATCAGACGCCCGCTGTAGCACCGAGCCCTGTCCGGATAAGGAACCGGGAACGGACTGGATCTCTCCCTCTCTAGCCCAGGACAAGGGGCGCTGGGGAAGTGAAGGCGGGGGAGATCTACCACCAGCTTTTCTGCACCGCTCTTTAAGGCAGCATTGAGCTGCCGGCTTGGGGCGATATTAACGCGTGAAATTGGTGCGCTCCGTGCCCTCTCTCCTCTCCACTTCTCCCCGCGAGTTTGCCTCGGATTTCCCTGGGAATGGAGACGACTTTGTGTTGGATTTCGCTTCTCGCTGGGTTGGCGCTGTCGCCCGTGGTCAGCGGGGAATCCCCCAGGTCGGCAAACGAGACCACGGGGAGACTCAATTCTCATTCCCAGCAAATGGAGCGGGTTCTCCCGACCGCAGCCTGGTCCCAGCAGAACGGGCTCTCTCACTGGGACAGCCGGACCACCGAGATCCCGGGCGGGCTACGGGACATCAACACGTCGGCTGCCAATGCCAGCAATTTCCCCTCCTGTCACAAGGCGCTCGACAGTGGCCGCACCTTCAAGTACATCAACGCGGCCATCTCCTGTGTCATCTTCGTGGTCGGGGTGATCGGAAACGCCACTTTGTTAAGGATCATTTACAAGAACAAATGCATGAGGAATGGACCCAATTTGTTGATCGGGAGCCTGGCCCTGGGAGACTTGTTCTACATCACGATTGGCATCCCCATCAACGTCTATAAGGTCCATGTGCTTCACCGTGTAAACCTGCACCCTCTTCCCTTGACTTCAACTTTCCTTGGGTTTCTGCATCCCACTCTCGCCTTCTTCACCTCTCTGCTCGCGTCTCTCCAAACGTTTCGGAGATCACTGATCTTCATCTCCCGTCAGTCTCACCGTTTTTTCCTCTCCTCTGCTATTTTCATTCTCTCCTTTAATAATCTTTCTTCCCATCTTTCTTAATGTCTGCTCCACAGTTTTTTGAATTATATATTACGGTTCACTAACCTGAGCGATTCTGTCGGATTCACCCATCGAGCATTTTACCAGCTTCTAGGCTAGGGTGTGTTTTTATGCATTGCACTTTACTTCATCGAATTGAAATATTATTTTTTTTAAAGTCTAGGGTTCCTGCAAACTTTCAATATTCCACTACGTTTGCAGTGACATCACTTTCTGATGGTCACCACACTTTCTTTTTCAAGGGCAATTTTGCTTACCAGCTTTCGCACTTTTTCTACATTTAAATTGGTGCTTCCCATTCCTCATTGATATGCTTTGCCTTCTCGGTGTCTTCAATGGTTTCCGCACCTCTTAACTTATTCCCTTGTAGCTTCTACTTCCTTTTCATTGGCTGTTAACACGTTTCATTATTCTATTTTTCCTTTGGGGTGAAACAGGATAATTGTTTCATAATTTATTTCTTTTTATCTCATTTGTAGTTATTTGTTCTCTCTGCTTAGCCACGTTAACTGACATTTGCTAAACATCTTTTCCAGCTTCTGGCACAAAATTGGCCTTTTGGGATTGTTATTTGCAAGCTCATGCCTTTCTTACAGAAAGCATCGATGGGAATCACAGTGCTGAACCTTTGTGCTCTGAGTGTGGACAGGTGTGCCTTATTCTTGTTTCTATGTAAAATTTACCAGTTTGTTTTTGTAGCATTTTTGATAATGATCACATGTTCCGACTAGAAATAAGGAACTGCAGATGCTGGTTTACCAAGGAAACTGGAGTACTAAATACTGGAGTATCTTGTCGGGTCAGACAGCATTCCTAAAGAATATGCATGGATGACATTTTATATTGCGACCCTTCTCTAGACTGATGTTTGAATTAGTCTGAAGAAAAGTCCCAACCCAAAACATCACCTATCCATGTTCTCCAGGCATCAGCCTGATCCACTGAGTTATTCCAGCACTTTTCAGTTCTACGAGACCCGACTATGCCAGCCATGCATGTTAGGCAACCTTGAGATGAGAGATATTCTTTTGAAATTCTAAATACAGAAATTTGAAATCCTAGAAACAATCGGGTTATGTGGGATTTGAAATTCAGGAACTTGAAGTTCAAAGCTGTGATGGCTTTTCAGTTCTGTGGTATTTAAGAAAAAACAAGTTATTTATATTTCTTTAATAAAATCAATTGTTAAATTAGTTTAAATGTTTATGCATACTGGTTTATGTTACAGATCAAGGTTAAGTATGAATATGTTTATTTTTTCGATATTATTCCATGCATTCACAATGCTGGCAAGGTATGGGGGGTAGTTCAACAAACTATTCTCTGGGAATATTGATCATTTCGTAACATTTCCATAAATGATATTCACCAATCTTTTACAACATTGAATCACAATGGGGTTACTAAAGCCTAGCACATTGCTGGTGAGATCATTGACAATATATTATAATTATCTGGCTAAAATTATAATTATGTCATTCTGGATCCATTTTTAATGAAGTTTATCATTATGTATATAACCATGTTGTTTGTTACCTGACAATTGATTTGAATCTAGCCTGGGAATTTGTTAGTTTGCTATCTCCTAAATGAAGCCACTTTGAATAGTTTCAAATCATAGAATTCAACTAAAGTTGATATTATTGCATAAAACAGACAATTTCAGCATTGGTTTTCGAAGTTGAGATATAGTGAGGACCATAATTTCACTCTATATCTGACTCCCCCATATCTAAGCGGGGTACCCACTTTGGGGCAAATATTGACATAAACTTCAGTCCCAAAGGCTGAATTTGCAAATATTCCACCACTCAGGAGTAAATTGTAACAGATAGTTTATTGAGTTTGCGCAAGACACCATGTCATTCTCATCATCAGAGTTCAGCGATGAATAGTGCTACAGGAGTATTTTTCTTGTAAACATTTTTCTGAAAATACAATCTCATGTTCCCAGCCATATGTCTATGGTTTGAAATATATTAATTTTTTTAATTTGTCTGATAAAATGAACCACAAAGGCTCAAAATTGATGTTAGAAAACTGAGAAAAGAATACCACTTTTGGGTCTTTACAGTTTCCATTAATCATTCTGTATTTATTATTAAAATATCAATTTTATTGTGTGGACATAAAGGAATAGATAGGGAGAAACACAGAATGTAAAATAAGGATGACAAGAAAATAGTCGTAATCATGGAGACATACTACATAGAAATTAGGGCCTTTGCTGACCATTTTGCCCATTTAATATCATGTGTCAGTATTAGTAAGTAAGTAGGTTTTATTTATATAGCAGGTTTTAAGTCAACTCGCTTTGGCACCAAAGTGCTTTAGATTCAAGAATCAAGATTCAATTTAATTGTCATTTGGACCCCTTGAGGTCCAAACGAAATGCCGTTCTGCAGCCATACATTACAAACAAATAGACCCAAGACACAACATAATTTACATAAACCGCCTTGCATAAAATAGATAATAAGTTTCCATACAAACCATAGAAAAAGGTTAAAAAAATAAAGAAAATGGACAAAACACATTATAGAGTTCAACACAAACGTCCCCCCACAGCAGAATCAAAAATTTCCACTGTGGGAAAAGGCATCAGGAAGTTAAGTTCTCTTCCTCTGTGAAACATCCGAGGTCGGGGCCCATTTGTAGCCTTGCAGCCAGTCCGATCTCTTTCAGGGCCCTCTTGCCGTGAAGATGGAACTCCGGCATCGGGTGAAACATTCCCCATTAGGACCTCGTTTCTTCATTTTCAACTTCAAGAAGCAACTTCAGTTATGGAATCTTCTCAGATTTTTTTTTTACTCTGCCTTTTTACTCAAAAGATGGCAACCATTCAAATGGTAAAATAAAGGTAAAATAAAGTTAAACAAACGTCTAGGTAGGTGAGAATGAAAGCAAGTGTGTCTTGGGTGGGTGGGGGAGAAGAGAGACAGAGAGAGAGAGAGCAGGAATGCAGGGGTCACTTAAAGTTAGAGAAATCAATATTCATACCCATGGGTTGCAAGCTGCCCAAGCATGAGTACTGATTTCTCTAACTTCAAGTACACTTCACCATGTCTCCCCTCATGGCAAAACCTTTCCCCCAAAATGTCAAAACTCTCCATTTGCCTCAAATAGTCCTTTGGTTATTAAAAGCCCCCCAATCAATTCAAAAAATGTTACTGTAAAAAGACACAAGTGCTGGAGTAACTCCACGGGTTGATGTTTCAGGTCGGAACCCTTCTTCACACTGATTATGTCATCCAGATATGCTGCCTGACCTAAGAAGTTACTCCAGCATTTTGTGTGTTTTTTTGTAAACTAGCATCTATAGATCCTTATTTTCCCTTTATTCTAATCTTGGGCTGAGTATTTTCAAACAATTTCTCTGCTCCCCTGGTATCTACACATTTTACGAAAGATCCAGGAGGTGAAACGGCTATTTATTTCCCTTTCCCAACCATAAATCTGTAAAATACCGTACAACACTCACTTTGCCAATTAACTCAGGTGCTGTATTTTCAGCTCTGTATCCAAAAGTTTTGTTTCCAAGCTCCACTTAAAGTTTTCAAGTTGACAAAATAGGGAGGTCAGATAATAAACCAAACCTTGTCTACCACTTGCGATAGATACACACTATCTTTTCGCCAATTTGGAAGTATTTTTGGTGGACTGTTGCAAACAAATATTTTTCATCCCTAATTATCCTTGAGAAGGTACTGATGAGCTGTAGTGGACAGCTGCAGTCTGTGTAGGGCAGAAGTGCCATGATTTTAACAAAGCAGAAATAAAATGATATTGGTACATATTTAAATCAGATAGCTCTGAAGAGAACTTGGAGCTAAAGTTGTTCACATTTGTCTGAGCTCTTGTCCTTTCTTGATGCCTTGAATAACTCTTGAGATTTTGCTGGTGCATTTTGTAGATGTGAACACTGTAACTGGGATACATCAATGGTGGACAGTTGGTGATGTTTAGCGTAGAGAATGGAGTGCTGATCACGAATTTTGTCCAGACTGGTGCTGAGTTTTTTTTAAATTATTATGAGCGATGCGGTCATCTAGTAAAGTGACAGGTCTTCCATCCCACTGACAATTTGTGTTTATTTGAAGGTGGAAAGATTTCATGAATCACAAACTTGCCACAGAATATCCAGCTTATAAACTGCTCATAACTATAAACATGGCAGCTATTGAGTTTATATTTTAGATTTTGATGTGGGCAATTTAAAGGGTGGTTCGATTGAATATCAAGTGGAGGTAATTAGACTGTCTCTTGTTGAAGATAGCCATTGTCTGGGTACTTAAGTGTTGCAAATGTCACTTGCAACCTATCAACTTTATCAGTCCATGCCTGAATAGTGTCCAGATAGCAAAAGGAACAGGAATGGATAAAGAAATTATATAAATGATCCCATAACAACTTATTATATATAAGTTGCTTTTGAGACTTGTGTGATTAGCGATTATGATACGAACTTTGGAAGTTAACTATAGAAGTTAATTTTAAAAATTGGCAGTAGTTATACACACGTTGGACTAGTATATGCATTATCTAATCGTCACTTCAGCTCGTGTTTTGCTTTGACATCAAATTTGGACCAAGGTGATTACTGGCAGCTTTAGCAACAGTAGAAGTAACACAGTTGCCCATAATCCTACAGTTCTATGGTACGGGCAACATTTTATTGTCCATAGCCCAGCAGTATTATAGGAGCATCAGTACCAGATATCCATAGCCCTGTGGTTCAAAAGGAGCAGTAGTGCCTAAGAGCCCTTCTCCTCTTCTCATTCTCCCTTTCCTGCCACATACCAAAGCATTGGTCACCAAAATGCCCAAATCTGGCAGCAACAGGATTAGTCTGGAGTCTTGGAAAACTACAGCTGCAGTACTCCATCAGTACTTCTTAAACTCCAACGTCATCTAAAAATCAAATGGTAAATCAGCGCGACCTACTCTTCTTCCAGTCAGAAACCTACAGGAACTTGATCGTTTTAAATAATTTAAATGGGTGAAATTCTTCCTTTTGCTAAACAGTTTGTGCTTCATTCAGTTTGAATAAAATGTGCTTGCTGGATCATTCAAATCCATTTTGGCAGCGTGGCATCATTTCAGCTTCATGGAGACCTGGGACGACCAAGTGGCAACTCCGCTTGCTTCTGGTTTGTGTGTATGGTGCCTGCACCCTTCAAAATAGAAAAGTCAAGCTAAGAAGTGTACGCAAGGGCTGTGTATAAAATTTCAGCTAGATTAGCAAGTGTAGTGTGCAAACAAGAGCTATTGAGTCCCATTTCATAGTCAAATATTTCTAAGCTTTACCACTGCAGTTTAAGCAGCGAATGCCACTTTTTCTTGCTTGATTTTATTTTAAATGAGATTTTCTCACCACTTTAAATTGACGCTCTATTCCATAGTTCAGCTCAGCTTAGTTTGCATGATCATTATTAATGACTGCTCCTGACTCTGGAGTGTATTGTACATTCCTGGCATCACTTTCTTTTCCTAATAGTTTTGAAGTTAAAGAATTCTAAAAGTAAGAAAAGAACTCGGGTCAAGTTCACAAAATGTAATTAAATTACATGTTATCAACAGTTCCGGCACAGATTCACTCGAGATGTAAACCATCGGTGTCTATTGAATACAAGTTGTGTAGCCAATAATAATAAGACTATTGACTCTTGAAAGCTGCAGTGTATTATTCAGGGCTTGCTTATTAACCTCTGGTGCTGGATCTATAGGGGTTGGAATAGTGTTTCTGTTTTCTAATGAAACCTCCATTATTGAGAGTGCAGGTCACTCCTGCTTGTTTTTTTTTTTAAATAGAGAACTGAAGGCAGCCTCAGCAAAATCAAAGGAAGTGGTTTAAAGTGTTCAAAAGGAAATCCTAGGCTTTAGTCAAAAATACCAGAATCTTGAGAAAGTTTCAAACCACGTATCTTTTTCAAAAAAATTCTGAATCCTCAGGAAGATGACTTTGCAAAAAATATAATTTGCCTAATTTCTTCATTGATTTGTCTGAGGCAAATCCATAATTTTACTGAAAATTTCTCCACTGAATAAATTTGCAATGTGAATCTTTATACCTCAAAAGTTGTCATTTTTTAAAAAATATGCATTTTTCCCAAGGAAGGGACTAATGATGAAAATTATGCACTTATGGAGTATCTGATTATCTGTAATTATCTGGAAATATTTGTTTGCAATTCCAGGTTCAGATAATGAGAAAATGGATCAGTGGCTGATGTTAAATAAGCCCTGCTGTTTTGACCTGATCACCCTGCAATGAGGGTCTCATAAATTGCAGAGGCGGGTACCCAGTCCTGTAGAGACACTACACAGTTGTCTGCCCAGAAGCGATTTATGATCTTTAAGCTCTGAGATTGGAACAAGCAGGAAAGATCAACCTAAATGTAAAAATAGGGTTGTTTTATTGGTTATCCCAAGGACAATAGACACAGGCAGAGGTCAATTGCCATTCCTGTCTTCAGTTTCAGAACCCAAAGGAGATCCTGTCCAAGCCAGAGCCTATTGTCAATACATCAGTGATGTTACAGTAGTAATGTAGGAGAATCCCCCAAGCAAGCTCATCTTATATCCACCACCTGGTCTGTCAGAGCAGTTTTAATTCACAATACACTGGATATGGTCCCACTGTTGTTGCTGTGTAAATGGAAATAGACATAGGAAGTAATGGGACCTCCTTCTATGGAATGCTCGGTGACATTAGCAATGCAGTGGAAAGCAAAAAACATCTGGTTTCTGTCACTCAGTAGTTCATGTAACCTGCCTGCTCCATAAATTCATTCCAGGGCTGTGGAATTTCAATTTTGACCTCTTTCCTTGGAATTAAGTAAAACAAATTGTGATAGGACACCATAGAGAGTGCGTGCTCTTCAACCTCTGCGACGTTTGTTCTCACAGCAATAGCGTTGCTTTTTATTGCTTATCAGCACATGCTGAGGTGATTTTGAACATCTGTACCTTGTGTTAATAATGACTCGGTGAAGGATTCTGTGTCTACCACCTTAATTATTTAATTTATTATCAGATTAAAAATGTATTCCAATGGATATTCTTTCACGAGTTTGCTCGTTTTCCCAGGCTCTACATGTATTTCCTCCAAGTGCTCCGATTTACTCCCATATCATAAAATCATGTTGGTTGCTGGGTTAAATGGATACTGTAAATTGATCCGAATAGTGTCTATGTAGAGATGATTTGATTATGGGGAGAAAATTAATGGAGAATATAATTACTCTGAGATCCAAAAAAGAATATGTATTCAAAGTCAGTGTAGCATTTCAAACGAAAGAGAAGCTTATTTTCAAAGATGTAATGACATCTGATGACATGACACCCATTGATATCCGTTCCTACTATTAAGACCCGTACAGACCCATTTGAAAGTTAGTAGAGCTATTGCCTCCCAGCTCCAAGGATTGAAGTTCAATCATGGCCTCTGGTGCTGTCTTTTGCTCGTTCTCCCTGGCTATCCAAGTGCTCCAATTTCTTTCAATGTTATACAATCATGTCGGTTGGTAGGATAATTGGACACTGTAAATTGATCTGAGTAGCATCTGGGGGAGTTGATGAGAATGTGGGGAGAAAACTAATGGAGAATATGATTAGTCTGAGGCTCAGCAAATACTTTTTATTCATTCATGGGACTTGGGCTTTGTAGCTCTCGCCTACATTTACCTGCTCATTTCTAATTGTCCTTGAGAAGGTGAACCCCTGAAAAGCACCTGGACCTGATGGTATACCCGGTCGTTTTCTAAAAACCTGTGCGGACCAACTGGCGGGAGTTTTTACGGACATTTTCAACCTCTCACTTCTGAGGTCTGAGGTCCCCACCTGCTTTAAAAGGGCATCAATTATACCAGTGCCCAAGAAGAGTAAGGTGACGTGCCTCAATGACTATCGACCAGTGGCACTAACGCCGGTGGTGATGAAGTGCTTTGAGAGGCTGATCATGGTGCAAATCAACCCCGACCTCGACAAAAACCTGGACCCACTGCAGTTCGCTTACCGCCACAACAGATCAACGGTGGATGCGATCTCGCTGGCCCTCCACTCCGCACTGGACCACTTGGACAACAAAAACTCATATGTCAGGCTGTTATTCATCGATTACAGCTCCACATTCAACACAATCATCCCCTCCAAACTGGTTACCAAACTCGCAGAACTGGGTCTCTGCGCATCCCTCTGCAACTGGATCCTCGACTTCCTCGTCCACAGACCACAGTCTGTTCGTATTGGTGGAAATGTGTCAGCCTCGATAACAATCAGCATGGGAGCACCTCAAGGCTGCGTGCTCAGCCCCCTGCTGTACTCACTCTATACCCATGGCTGCGTAGCCAACCACAGTGCGAACTCCATCATCAAGTTCGCTGACGACACCACTGTTGTGGGGCGTATCACTGATGGGGATGAGTCAGAATATAGAAGGGAGATCGAGCAACTGTCCATATGGTGCCAGCGCAATAACCTGGCCCTCAACACCAGCAAAACCAAGGAACTGATTGTGAACTTTGGAAGGAGTAGGAGGGGGACCCACAGCCCCATTTATATCAATGGGTCGATGGTTGAAAGGGTCAAGAACTTCAAATTCCTGGGCGTGCACATCTCTGAAGATCTTTCCTGGTCCGAGAACATTAACGCAATTATCAAAAAAGCTCATCAGCGCCTCTACTTCCTGAGAAAATTACGGAGAGTCGGTTTGTCAAGGAAGACTCTCTCTAACTTCTACAGGTGCACAGTAGAGAGCATGCTGACCGGTTGCATCGTGGCTTGGTTCGGCAATTTGAGCGCCCTGGAGAGGAAAAGACTACAAAAAGTAGTAAACACTGCCCAGTCCATCATCGGCTCTGACCTTCCTTCCATCAAGGGGATTTATCGCATTTTCTGCCTCAAAAAGGCTGGCAGTATCATCAAAGACCCACAGCATCCTGGCCACACACTCATCTCCCTGCTACCTTCAGGTAGAAGGTACAGGAGCCTGAAGACTGCAACAACCAGGTTCAGGAATAGCTACTTCCCCACAGCCATCATGCTATTAAACCTGGCTCGGACAAAACTCTGATTATTAATAACCACTTTCTGCTATTTGCACTTTACCAGTTTATTTATTCATGTGTGTATATATTTATGTGTGT
The DNA here is from genome assembly GCF_028641065.1 of Leucoraja erinaceus. NCBI lineage: Eukaryota > Metazoa > Chordata > Chondrichthyes > Rajiformes > Rajidae > Leucoraja > Leucoraja erinaceus. Next base: position 157,451,347 of record NC_073377.1, read on the forward strand.
ATCATGGTATATGGACACATTTATCTGTTTTGTAGTAAATGCCTACTAATTTCTGTGTGCTTAAGCAAAGCAAGAATGTCATTGTCCTATACAGGGACACATGACAATAAACTCACTTGAACTTGAAGGTGGAAGTGAACTGCCTTCCTGAACCACTGCAGCCCTCGAGGTGCAGTTATACCCCCAAGGCTGTAAGAGAGAGAGTTGCAGGATTTTGACTCGGTTGTAGTGAAGGAATGACATTATATTTCTAAGTCAGGATGGTGTGTGGATTGAAGGTGGTTTTGCTGCTCTGGTCCTCGGTGGTGGAGCTCATGGGTATTTAAGGTGCTGTCTAAGGAATTGTGGTGAGTTGTTGCAGTGCATCTTGTAGTTGGCACATCTGCTGCCACTGCTGATGGTGGAGTGAGTGAATGGTTATGGATGGGTGTCTGTCAAGTGGGCTGCTCTGTCCTGCACAATGTCAAATTTCTTGAGTGCTGTTGACTTTGCACTCATCCAGACAGGTGAAGAGTTTTCCACCACATTCCTGACTCAGTTCTTTCCACATCATATGGGAATATGGAAACATATGATGCATTTTGGTAGAACTAATGAAGTTACACAATCAATGAAAGGATCTTGGGAAGTGCTATATACTGAATGCCCAGAGATCTCTGAAGGCAGCAGCACAAGCAAATGGGGTAGTTCAGATGAAATGAAATACCAGTCTTTATTTGCCTGCACATAGAATATGTGGAAATCTATATTACTAAAAGTCTGATCTTGACCTCTTTTGGCTCGCTGTGCTGTGATTTCTGAGAGAATGCTGCCACCTACGGCCCTCATTTTTGGCCATCTCGCTCCGAACCACTCTCAGCCTTGCGGGTCCGGAGGATTTTTCCCATTGATGACAAATCAGACAGATATTAATGGGTTTTTTTAATTGCCATTCTCTCTGCTGCCCCCGCTGGCAGGAGGGGGAGGTATTGCAGAGGGGGGGGGGGGGGGGGGGGGTTGGGTTAAAATAAAAATGCACTGCAAATGGTTGTTAGGGTTGAAGTAGAAATGCACTGCAAATGGTTGTTTGGGTGGAAGTAAAAATGCACTGCAAATGGTTGTTTTTGGGTTGATGTAAAATGCTCTAAATGGTTGTTTGAGTTGCAGTAAAATGGTCTGGAAGCAAAAATGGTTGTTAGTTGTTTTAAAGTAAAAATGCACTGCAAATGGTTGTTGTTTGGGTTGAAGTAAAAATGCACTGCAAATGGTTGTTTGGGTTGAAGTAAAAATGCACTGCAAATGGTTGTTTGGGTTGAAGTAAAAATGCACTGCAAATGGTTGTTTGGGTTGAAGTAAAAATGCACTGCAAATGGTTGTTTGGGTTGAAGTAAAAATGCACTGCAAATGGTTGTTTGGGGGGTTTTGGGGAAGTAAAAATGCACTGCAAATGGTTGTTTGGGTTGAAGTAAAAATCCACTGCAAATGGTTGTTTGGGGAGTTTTTGGGTTGAAGTAAAAAATGCACTGCAAATGGTTGGTTGTTTTTGGGTTGAAGTAAAATTGCACTGCAAATGGTTGTTTGGGTTGAAGTAAAAATGCACTGCAAATGGTTGTTTGGGTTGAAGTAAAAATGCACTGCAAAATGGTTGTTTGGGTTGAAGTAAAAATGCACTGCTAATGGTTGTTTGGGTTGAAGTAAAAATGCACTGCAAATGGTTGTTTGGGTTGAAGTGAAAATGCACTGCAAATGGTTGTTTGGGTTGAAGTAAAAATGCACTGCAAATGGTTGTTTGGGTTGAAGTAAAAATGCACTGCAAATGGTTGTTTGGGTTGAAGTAAAAATGCACTGCAAATGGTTGTTTGGGTTGAAGTAAAAATGCACTGCAAATGGTTGTTTGGGTTGAAGTAAAAATGCACTGCAAATGGTTGTTTGGGTTGAAGTAAAAATGCACTGCAAATGGTTGTTTGGGTTGAAGTAAAAATGCACTGCAAATGTTTGTTTGTTTGGGTTGAAGTAAAAATGCACTGCAAATGGTTGTTTGGGTTGAAGTAAAAATGCACTGCAAATGGTTGTTAGGGTTGAAGTAAAAAATGCACTGCAAATGGTTGTTTGGGTTGAAGTAAAAATGCACTGCAAATGGTTGTTTGGGTTGAAGTAAAAATGCACTGCAAATGATTGTTTGGGTTGAAGTAAAAATGCACTACAAATGGTTGTTTGGGTTGAAGTAAAAATGCACTGCAAATGGTTGTTTGGGTTGAAGTAAAATTGCACTGCAAATGGTTGTTTGGGTCGAAGTAAAAATGCACTGCAAATTGTTGTTTGGGTTGAAGTAAAATGCACTGCAAATGGTTGTTTGGGTTGAAGTAAAAATGCACTGCAAATGATTGTTTGGGTTGAAGTAAAAATGCACTACAAATGGTTGTTTGGGTTGAAGTAAAAATGCACTGCAAATGGTTGTTGTTTTTGGGTTGAAGTAAAATTGCACTGCAAATGGTTGTTTGGGTCGAAGTAAAAATGCACTGCAAATGGTTGTTTGGGTTGAAGTAAAAATGCACTGCAAATGGTTGTTTGGGTTGAAGTAAAAATGCACTAAAAAAATGGTTGTTTGTGTTGAAGTAAAAATGCACTGCAAATGGTTGTTTGGGTTGAAGTAAAAATGCACTGCAAATGGTTGTTTGTAAAAATGCACTTTGGGTTGAAGTAAAAATGCACTGCAAATGGTTGTTTGGGTTGAAGTAAAAATGCACTGCAAATGGTTGTTTGGGTTGAAGTAAAAATGCACTGCGAATGGTTGTTTGGGTTGAAGTAAAAATGCACTGCAAATGGTTGTTAGGGTTGAAGTAAAAATGCACTGCGAATGGTTGTTTGGGTTGAAGTAAAATGCACTGCAAATGGTTGTTTGGGTTGAAGTAAAAATGCACTGCAAATGGTTGTTTGGGTTGAAGTAAAAATGCACTGCAAATGGTTGTTTGGGTTGAAGTAAAAATGCACTGCAAATGGTTGTTTGGGTTGAAGTAAAAATGCACTGCAAATGGTTGTTTGGGGGGTTTTTTTGTGTTGAAGTGCAAATGCACTGCAAAATGTTGTTTGGGTTGAAGTAAAAATGCACTGCAAATGGTGTTTGGGTTGAAGTAAAAATGCACTGCAAAATGGTTGGTTGTTGGGGTTGAAGTAAAAATGCACTGCAAATGGTTGTTTGGGTTGAAGTAAAAATGCACTGCAAATGGTTGTTTGGGTTTTTTTGGGTTGAAGTAAAAATGCACTGCAAATGGTTGTTTGGTTGAAGGGGTTTGGGTTGAAGTAACAATGCACTGCAAATTGTTGGTTGGGGGAGTTTTGGGTTGTTCAACAGGAGATCCATGTAATTTTCCTAAAATGATTTGATAAACCTACTCTTTTTAACGTAGGCTTAGGTAATTTTCTACTGAATGTATAGTGTGGGATCTGAAGAATTTTCATTCAATTTCCAGGCTGTTCTGCTGCAAAATGTCCTGCAAGCATCTGTTGAAACAAACAAATGGCTGACGAATTATGTTCAGTTGAACCGAGAGAAAAATAACTTTGAGGTGGCATTGTCATGATGGAAAGATTCTTTGGCAAACATTTTTTAACCCAAGAATGAGTTGAACCAGAAAAGTACGGATAATTTCCTCATGATGGTATCTCACGCATGTGTCATGATGGCACATATTGAAGCAATTTACTTCATTGCGTAGTCAATTAATTCCAAATGCGTTAGCACTTCCTAATAAGCAGAGTAAATGTTTGATACAAACATATTGAGCATATGTTCAAGCAAATAAATAATGTTTTGGTGAATGCTTGCAATGATTGCAACAATAATTTAAATTGCTACAGTTTAAATAAGACACTTGGAAAACAATAGTGAATAGAATTTTAAAAAGTGTTACCAATCTTTTAAGATGTCTCTAGTGGTGTAGATAACAGGATCCAAGTGAATTTGGATTTTCTGAAGACTTTTGATGGGGTCCCAGAAAATAATTGGGGCGATATAGTAGTGTAGATTGAGAGTTGGTTTACAGATCGAAAATAGAGGGAGGGGGAGGGAATAAACATGCCTTTCATGGAGTGACACAGTGCGACGCATGGAGCACCAAAAAATCACAAACTATGTCAATTGCAAAACCAAAAGTGCTAGAGTAACTCAACGGGTCAGACAGGTTTTGGGTCGGGTCCCCATTTCAGACTGAAATATCACCTAGCCATTCCCTCCACAGATGCTGTCTGACCCACTGAGTTTTTCCAGCATTTTTGTGTTTTGCTCAAGATTCCAATATCTGCAGTTCCTTTTGTCTCCGTCTAAATCAATAGTTTGACTAAGAGGACTAAGTGTAACATTTCCAAGTTTGCTCATGACAAGAAAGTAAGTGAAAAATATATAACGGTGAGGATGGCAAAGAGGCTTCAAAGGAATATCGATGAGTTGAGTGACTAGATTACATCACGGCAGATAGGATGAAAAATTATATAATTAATATAATGGAAACGAAGTGAAGATTCACTAGACGGGTTCTGTGAACGGGACTGTCATAAAAGTAGAGATTGGGTATTCTAGTCCTCTTCTCTGTAATGTTTAGAAGAATGAGAGATGAAATCAATGAAGCATACACAATTATGCTCAGGCACTGTAAGGCAGCAACGCTACGACTATGCCATTGTGACACCTTCAGTGCCTAATATTTCTGAGCCCTCTTTCTTTATCACAACCCTCCTGAGTTTATCCGGATGGTCTTTGTGTTGCAAAGTAGCTGTAGCATATTCAGTATTCTGTTGCTGCGAATGCATGAAGAAAATGGCAGGTAGTGTAAAGGTTGTTCACATTTTCATCTAGTGTTTGGTGCTCCATTCAGCTCATTTAATTCGGGTCTCGCAGCACAGAAGCAGAAGTCAGCGTGCTATGTCTATTAACTGACTGAGAAACAGATCAAAATTTTACGGGGAACTGGGAAACTAGAAAAGTGGATTAATTTTCCTTCCAAAGCCATGCATATTTAATTTGCATTAATACTTAACAAGGACCCCGACAGCCTTTTCAAGTGAGGCAGAGGTTCACTTGCACCTCCTCCAACCTCATCTACTGTATCCGCTGTTCCAGGTGTGGACTCTTCTCTATCAGCAAGACCAAGCGCAGGGTCATTTCATTGAATATCTCAGTCCGCCTAAACTACTTGATCTCTCGGTTGCTAGACACTTTAACTCCCCCTCCCATTCCCACACTGACCTTTCCTCCATTGTCAGAGTGAGGCCCAGCACAAATTTTAGGAACTGCACCTCATATATCACTTGGGCAGCTTACACCCCAGCGGTATGAACATTGACGTCTCTAACTTCAAGTAACCCTTGCTTTTCCTCGCTCCCCATCCCTCCTCCTTCCCAGTTCTCTGACCAGTCTTACTGTCTCCGACTACATTTTATCTCTTTTTGCTTTGATGCTGATACCTTGTCCCAGTTTACACTTCCTTATCTATGTATCTCCCTCTCCCCCGACATCAGTCTGAAGAAGGGTCTCAACCCGAAATGTCACCCATTCCTTCTCTCCAAAGATGCTGCCTGTCCCGCTGAGTTACTCCAGCATTTTGTGTCTATCTTCGGTTTAAACCAGCATCTGCAGTTCTTTCCCACACATTACTACTGGGAATATACTTAAAATGTAACACATACTTTAACAAGTATACTGACTGGTTACATTGGGGCTGGTTTAGCAATTACAACACACAGGAACATAAGAGGCTGCAAAGAGTGGTGGACTCAGCCTAGTCTTTCAAGGGCCAGCCCCCAATGTAACAGTCGGTATACTTTCTACAGTACATCTGTGAAAAGTTTGTTAAAGTATTTGGAGACATAATGAATCTCTTTAAACTTCTTTAACCTTCGAAGGAAACAGAGGCATGTTGCGCCTTCTTCATGACTACATCTAGATGCTGAGCCTAGCACAGGTCATTGGTGATGTTAATGCCCAGGAATTTGAAGTAGATGGATAGGAAAGGATGCGATGGATATGGTCCAAACGCAGGCAAATGGAACAAGCTCAGTTTTAAAACCTGGTCAGGCTGGGCCAAAGAGCCTGTTTTTGTGTTGTGTGTCTCCATTACTCTATGACAATGTTGGGCTGTGTTGGTGAACTGATCAAAGATCTTTGTTCCTATTTGTAACCTATCAATGCAATTGATGCTTAATGAATCACTTTTATACATATCTCATCTTTGGCCTTATTCTCTGTGTACAGGTTAGAGAGGATACAGTTTTAAATAATGCTTATGTAAATTTAACAGAGATTTCTGTGCTTATGAAACAGATACAGAGCTGTTGTCTCCTGGAGCCGTGTTCAGGGGATCGGAGTACCTCTATTGACTGCATTAGAGATCATCGGTATTTGGGTTCTCTCCATAATTTTGGCTGTTCCTGAGGCCATTGCCCATGACTTACAACCGCTGACATATGGAAAAATGACGCTCAATGTATGTCTAGTTCTTCCAACAACAGACTTAAAGAAGGTAAGGAACAGCAACAAATATAGACAAATCATTATATATGACGAAAATAAGAAACATGTCAAAATCTATTGATTTTTATCTGTTATATGAAATGTCACTAACATTCTGAACAGTATTTTATTTTATACAATTATCGAATGGGAAAAGGCTGATTTGAAATGTCCAGGTAGTTTGAAGAGAAAATATCTGTGTAATAAAATTCAAGCCAGAAGACGTTGTGCATTCTTATTAATTACCCTTAGTGGGGTAGTTTTGCTTTCACTTCTTGGTTGGAAAACCATGGATTCTTACTGCTTTCAGCACATAGTAAAATGGTCTGGAGGTTTCATTGAAACATATTATTGTTAAGGGTTTGGACACGCTAGAGGGAGGAAACATGTTCCCGATGATGGGGGAGTCCAGAACCAGGGGCCACAGTTTAAGAATAAGGAGTAAGCCATTTGGAACGGAGACGAGGAAACACTTTTTCTCACAGAGCGTGGTGAGTCTGGAATTCTCTGCCTCAGCGGGAGGTGAAGGCAGGTTCTCTGGGTGCTTTCAAGAGAGAGCTAGATAGGGCTCTTAAAAATAGCGGAGTCAGGGGATATGGGGAGAAGGCAGGAACGGGGTACTGATTGGGGATGATCAGCCATGATCACATTGAATGGCGGCGCTGTCTCGATGGGCCGAATGGTCTACACCGTGGGATGAGGAGAGACCTGATTGAAGTATATAAAATGATGTCATTGATACGGTGGACAAACCTTTTCCCCAGGATGTAAATATCAAATGGTAGAGGGCATAACTTTACGGGTGAGAGAGGCAAAGTTTAAAGGAGATTGGCAGGGCAGGTTTTTTTTTACACAGAGGGATGGCAAGTGCCTAGAATGAATTGTCAGAGGTGGTGGTGGAGGAAGATACAATAGTGACATTCAAGAGGTTTTTAGACATGGATTGGAGGGATATGGATTATGTGCAGGCAGTTTTAAGAGTTGGCCTTGGCATAGACAATGTGGGTGTTCCTTATGTTCCTATGCTGGCTGTTCTATGTAGGAAAGAACTGCAGATGCTGGCTTACACTGAAGATAGACACAAAATGCTGGAGTAACTTGGTGGGACAGGCAGCATCTCTGGAGAGGAGGAATGGGTGATGTTTTGGGTCTATACCTTTCTTCAGACTGTTCTATTTTCTAATTGTTGAAGGCTGAAAACACCTTAATAATCCCCCATTCTCATGCAATGTTGTGAAAAGTGATATTGCCACATTATCATCCTGGAATTTTAAATTACAGTAAGCACTTAAAGGCTTTGAAGAGAATGCAGAAAAGGTTTGCCCGGATGCAACCTGAATTAGGTATGAGCTAAAAGAAGAAACTGGACAAACTTGTTTTGTTTCCTCTGGAGTGTCAGAATTGAGGAACTTTTAACCTAGGGTGAAGATGTCAAAACCTGGAGGGCATGGCTTTAAGTTCAGAGGTTTAAACTAAATGTGCAGGCAATATTTTATTTATACAGTGCTGTCAAGCGCGGTAGTGGGAGCAGACATAATAGTGGCATTTAAAAAAGATTTTGGGTAGGCACATGAATATGCAGGGAATGGAATATGGATCACATGCAGGCAGACAGGAGTAAATTAATTTGGCATCATGTCTGGTTCAGACATCATTGGCCATGGGGCTTGTTCTGTGTTCTATGCTTTATGTTAACTTCCACAAATCCAAATGTCTTCAAGATTCAGTTGAGTTTCTTCAGTCTGATTGAGTCAGAACTCACATTGTCCAAGATGCACTTTAGAGGATTCTGCACTAAATTTCTAATCGGAGCAAGTTTCGGCAAAATCCCATGGAAATTCTGTCAGTAATTGGAAGTGTAACGACAGGGTATTGCCACTTGTTCATTGCTGACCACAGTTTTTTCGAAATGACCACAAGATGGGCTGATAAATATTTCTGTAAAACAAGGCCAAGTGTAATCTAGGAAAGTACAGTTATTATTGAAAATTTGTCTATGGGACAACTCTAACTGTAGTATGAGAGCACCTACCTGCTGTAACTCCATTTCATTCTTATAATTCAACCAGGCTGTTGAATAAAAACTTGCAGCTTTATAGGACTTTGGTCAAACCGCATTTGGAGTATTGCATGTAGTTCTGGTTACCCTACTACAGGAAAAATGTAGACACTTTGGAAATGGTGTAGAGGTGGTTTGCCAGAATGGTGTGCAGGAAGGAACTGCAGATGCTAGTTTACACTGAAAATTGACACAAAATGCTGGAATAACCCAGTAGGACAGGCAGCATCTCTGGAGAGAAGGAATGGGTGATACTTCGGGTCGAGGCCCTTCTTCAGACTGAGTCAGGGGAGTTGGAATCTAGAGATATGGATGGGTAAGGTGTGAAAATGTGAGGTCAAAGGGGAGAAAGCTCAAGCAAAATGTAAAATTGGATCATTGTTAGCTATGAGGAAGGTGACAACGAGACATACAATCAGTAAAATTTGCCAGAATGATACTGGGATTAGGGAATGAGCTGCAAGGAGAGGATGGAAAGACTTGGACCATTTTCTCTGGCACACCAAAGTTTGACGGTAGACCTGATTGAAGTATATTAAATTATGAGAGGCATAGATAGGGCAAATAGTCAGAACCTCTTTCCATGGATGGAAATATCAAGTACTAACGTGTATAGATTTAAGGTGTATAGATTTAAACTTTATCCAGCTAGACTGCATATACGACTCTTTAATGGTAACATTCGATTTTTTAACAATCCTCAAGACGCTTCGAGCTTTCTGGAGGCTTATTGGGGTGAAGTCGCGACCGGGAGCAATTGATAGCTGATTAAGTTATAATTGGAGATTTACTGTTCCTATTTTGACAATATATCGTTTTGTAATGATTAGGAATTTAATTGGATGAGTTTTTTTAATTTACTTATTAGAATTTTAGTATGATGGTATCAAACAACAAATTTTACCTTCTCTAAGATACTGTTAATTTAATGTAATGGTATTGTATATATAAATTTATAAGATCTTCTTTGTTAGCTGTTCTATTTTTAAAATTGAAGGATTTCTTTTTTACCCCCTGTCTTTAGACAAATTAAGTGAACGCAGTTCTTGTTTTTGATATTTTGACCTTGGATAAATAATATGAAGTAGCTCTTGTGTTCCACTGCTAACATGTACTTTTTTAAACCATAACATTAATTTTGTTTTGGCTATTGAGTGGCAAATATGCTTTCTTTTTACGTTGGGTGCTGTCGTTAGGAGAGATGGGGGTAGGGAAGGGATTAGGTAGCATACTGACTGTCTACTGGTCAGTTTCTGGCTTTGCATGGGTGGGGGTCTTTTGTTTTTAGCTTAGCTTTTTTCATGTGTGCAGAATCTGAACTACAAAAATGACTGAAATGTCGTTACTTCTGGCTCCGCCCTAGATTTTTCTTTTTCCATTATCATGAGCTATTATGAGTTAAGAAATTAACCCTTTACATTCCACATGATTTTTACAAACAATATGGATAAAGTTATTAACTTCCTTTCATGGAATGTGAATGGTTTGAACCATCCCATTAAGAGGAAAACATTTTTTTAAGTTCTTCAGAGACTAAATGCTCAGATTATCTTTGTTCAGGAACCTCATGTAAGGCAAGACAACAATCAATGATTTTTCAAGTTTTGGAGAGGACAGCAGTTTCATTCAAATTCACAGTCTAATGTGAAAGGAGTCTCTATTTTTATTGACTCCTCAATTCCGTTTGTTCATTATGAAACAATTTCTGATCCATATGGTAGATTTTTGGTGATTACTGGTGTTCTTCATAACCAAAAAGTTGCTATGGTGAATGTTTATGCACCAAATATTGATCACCCTGAGTTTTTTAAACAGTTAATTGCATCCTTTCCTAATTTAAATGAACACTTTTTAATAATGGATGGAGATTTTCACTGTTGTTTGAACCCCTTGATGGACAGATCTGCATCTGATTATGTGCTTCCAATTAAATCAGCTAGTTTTATCAATTCTTTTTTACTTGACTCTGGAATGTTAGAAGTCTGGAGATTCTTACACCCAAATGACAATTTTTTTTTTCTCTCATGTATATCATAGTTACTCTAGGATTGACTACTTTATAATAGATTCTCGGCTAGTTTCATCGCTCACTGCATGTGAGTATGATGCAATTGCTATTTCTGATCATGCACCATTGAAACTATCAATCAAACTACATGATTCTAAGTTTAGTGCTAAACAATGGCGATTTAATGCTACTTTGCTTCAAGATCTAAATTTTGTTAATTTTATTAAAGATCAGATTGCTTTTTTCTTCTTAACAAATTCTACTGAAGAAATATCAAATATTGTAGTCTGGGAGGCTTTTAAGGCATATATTCATGGACAAATTATTTCATACTCCGCGGGATTAAAAAACAAACTCAAAATGAAATACGTATATTGGTTGATGAGATTAAAGAAATTGATTAAAAAAATATTCAAAAGCTCCTAGTTTAGAGCTCTATAAGAATAGAGTTGAACTTCAATTGAGATATGATTTGTTATTAGTATCACCGATTGAGAATCAGCTACTTAAAACCAAAAGTCAATTTTATATACATGGCGAAAAATCTGTTTAATTACTCGCTAATCAGTTGAAAGCGGTGTCGGACAAATGTCAGATTACTAAAGTGAGTAAATGGGATGGTACACTGATTGTAGACCATGATGAAATCACTAAATTCTTTCAGGAATTTTATACCTCCCTGTACCAATCAGAATTTCTTACTGATTCCAATATAATGCATGAGTTTTTAAAGAAACTGAACTTGCCAAATTTATTACATAATGAGTCTCTGTTGTTAGACGAACCCATCTCGGAGGAAGAAATACAGAAAGCGACCCTCTCGGTGAATTCTGGTAAAGCTCCCAGTTTAGATGGGTTTAGAGTAGAATTTTTAAAGTATTTCTCAAGTTTACTGTCTCCCTGGCTATGCACGTTTTTTAAAGAAGCCTTTTAATGAATAGATTACCACAATCCTTTTATGAAGCATTTATTTCTTTCATTCTTAAAAAAGATAAAGACCCTACTAAAGTGACATCATATAGACCTATATCACTGTTTAATGTAGATTCCAAAATATTAGCTATGAGATTGGAAAATATTTTACCACAAATTATATCTGAAGATCAGAGGTTTTATTAAAAATCGTTACTCATACTTTAACGTTGGGAGATTAATGAATATTGTTTATACAGCGTCAAATAAAACAGAATGTGTCATTTCACTTGATGCCGAGAAGGCGTTTGATAGAGTAGTTTGGGAATACTTATTCAATGCACTTGAAAAATGTAAGATTGATCCAAAATGTATTTATTGGATTAAGCAGATATATCGTATATCTCAGGCTTCTGTACTTACCAATAATCAGAGATCCCCGTTTTTCAGGCTCTTTTGAGGTACTAGACAGGCTGTCCTTTAAGTCCTTTACTGTTTGATATCGCTTTGGAACCTTTGGCCACCACTATTAGGGAATCCCCTAATATTTTTGGTATTGTCTGCGGGAATAAGACACATAAGCTATCTCTTTATGCAGATGATCTGTTATTATTCATTTCTAACCCTGAGAAATCTATTCCGGCAACAGTAGCACTACTTAATCAATTTAGTAGTTTTTCTGGTTATAAACTAAATCTTAGTAAGAGTGAGTTTTTTCCATTAAACAATCTAGTTTCAAATTATAGTACAGAAGTTGGAATGTAATGTTAAAATTGTACAAGGCATTGGTGAGGCCAATTCTGGAGTATGGTGTACAATTTTGGTTGCCTAATTATAGGAAGGATGTCAACAAAATAGAGAGAGTACAGAGGAGATTTACTAGAATGTTGCCTGGGTTTCAGCAACTAAGTTACAGAGAAAGGTTGAACAGTTAGGGCTTTATTCTTTGGAGCGCAGAAGGTTAAGGGGGGACTTGATAGAGGTTTTTAAAATGATGAGAGGGATAGACAGAGTTGACGTGGAAAAGCTTTTCCCACTGAGAGTAGGGAAGATTCAAACAAGGGGACATGACATGAGAATTAAGGGACTGAAGTTTAGGGGTAACATGAGGGGGAACTTCTTTACTCAGAGAGTGGTAGCTGTGTGGAATGAGCTTCCAGTGAAGGTGGTGGAGGCAGGTTCGTTTTTATAATTTAAAAATAAATTGGATAGTTATATGGAGGGGAAGGGAATGGAGGGTTATGGTCTGAGCGCAGGTATATGGGACTAGGGGAGATTATGTGTTCGGCACGGACTAGAAGGGTCGAGATGGCCTGTTTCCGTGCTGTAATTGTTATATGGTTATATGGTTATGGACAGTTTCCATTTAGATTGACTACTGAATGTTTTACTTATTTAGGTTTTAAGATTACGAAGAAACACAAGGATTTATTTAAAGCTAATTTTATGCTTCTGATTGACCATATCAAACAGTTTACTAAATGATCACCAATGTCCTTATCTTTAATTGGCCGAATCAATGCTAATAAGATGTTTATTTAACCTAAATTTTTGTATTTATTTCAGACAATCCCAATTTTTAATTGCTAAAACTTTCTTTGATATTATTGACTCCAAAATTTCTTTATATATATATATATATATGGCAGAATAAAAATTCCAGACTAAGTAAAAAATACTTACAGAAATCAAAAAAAGATGGTGGTTTGGCACTGCCGAACCTTAGATTCTACTATTACTCATTATTTAACGTTTTGGACAAAAGATTTAGAAGATACCCAATGCCCAGGATGGATAAATCTTGAACGTGATTCTAAGCAAAGGTTATCATTGGCTTCTATTCTAGGGGCCTCGTTACCTTTTACAATTACGAGATTGAATAAATATACGACTAATCCAATAATAAGACATACATTCCGAATATGGTTTCAATTTCGTAGGTTTTTTGGATTGAATGATTTTATCTTATCGAGTCCTATGATATCTAATTTTTTCTTCCAACCTTCTAGTACTGATTAAGCCTTTTTGTCATGGTAGAGGAAGGGATTAGTAGCTTTTCGAGATTTGTTTTTGGATGGTTGTTTTATGTCTTTTGAACAACTCCAATAAATATAAATTACCTAACTCACACTTGATTAGATTTTTACAAATTAGACATTTTTTGAAGACTACTCTACCCTTTTTTTCCGTTACCACATCAAACCGAAATCTTGGACATTTTTTTACATTTGAACCCTTATCAGAAAGGCTTAATAACGACTATGAGTTGATTTTGAAATCACAAATAGATACATTTGATAAAATTAAGAATGACTGGGAAAGAGAACTCCAAATTTCTCTACCTATAGAGAAATGGTAGAGGATTCTTCAATTAGTTAACACTTCCTCAATGTTTGCAAGGCACGCTTTGATACAATTCAAGGTGGTTCACAGAGTTCATATGTCAAAAGTTAAGTTAGCTCGTTTTTATGGTCATATAAATCCTACCTGTGACAGATGTAACTCTGAAGTGGCCCCACTGACATATGTTTTGATCCAGCCCACTTGTGGAAAAATATTGGAAATACATTTTTGATACTATTTCTGTAGTTTTAGGTATTGATTTACAACCTCATCCTATTACTGCAATTTTTGGGCTACCAATGTTAGATTCTATTAATTTGTCCCGTTCGCCCATCGGCTGATTGCTTTTACCACACTAATTGCCAGAAGATCTGTTTTATTTAAATGGAAAGACTCTAACCCTCCCACCACACTCCATTGGTACTCTGAAACGATATCATGTTTAAATTTAGAAAAAAATAGGAGTGACATTGTTGAACCCTTGGTTAAATTTGATAGGACTTGGGGAAGATTTATTCAACATTTTCACACGATATAAATTGTCCCCTCTCCAACTGTTATAATAATTATTTTACCTTTATACGGTGGAACGGACTTGACGACAAACAGGGACTTAAATTGTTGAAATTCTTTGCAGCCCAGATTCTGGTTTGCTTTTTTTTTCTAGTTTAGGGGGGTTTTGTTTTTTCCTTTTTTCTCTTTTTTTTCTTTTTTTCTTTTACTTTTTGTTTTTTTTTAATATATGTTTTCTTTTAAACATTTAACTATATTTACATAGAGACCAGGAGGTTTATATTCAATGTGTATTTTGACACTGGACTCGTATTTAGGTTATACCTGTTAATAATGTAATCCTGATCCCTATGTATCAATATAATTGTTATGTTTATCATTATTCTTTTTTGTTGTTGTTTTGTTTTTGTATTTAAAAAAAAACGAATAAAAAGATTTTAAAAGAAAAGAAAAGATTTAAGGTGGGAGGGGCAAAGTTCAAAAAAGAAATGCAGGATAGGTTTTACTACACAACAAGTGATGGGTGCCTGGAATGCTTTGCCAGGCGGTGATGGTGGAGGCAGATACAAGATTGGCATTTAAGTGACTTTAGGAAAGGCTCATAGATTTGCAGGGAATGGAGGGAAGTGGATTATCCATAGGCAAAGTGTTGGTCGTGGCATCATGTTCTGCACAGATATAGTGGGCCGAAGGGCCTGTTCCTGTGCTGTACTGTTCTATCTTCTATGTTTGGCTGCACAAGCCGTGAACTACTCCGTGCAGTATTTCATCCATGTGGTGAAGTTGCATCTGATCCTTACCTGGTCGCCTTCAGTCTAAAGTTCTAAACGGATCAGCATGAGTACCAAACTGCTTGAGAATTTTACTTCCTTATAAAGTAATCTTTTCTTCAAATAGCTAAACTATTTCCCAGAATGTTATCTCTCAAATGACAAGGATCTCTGCAGTCTTTTTGATGTCAGCTGCACAACCTAAGATGTTTAACATAATGATTTGTTCTTTCACTGTACGAAATGTAGATTTTTTTACTTTCTTAAATTTGAACTCCTACGTGAAATAAATGTGCTTTTCCAGTGACTACTGTCCTAAAAACCCTTAGCATATTTGATAGAATCATATCAAATGCTATTGAGCCTCAGTCTCTTCAGTTTAAACTTTCCAGTGCTTCAGGATCATCCTGCAGAATGAAAATAACTCCAGTTTTTTTTTTTCTTGCACAGCCAACCTCCTCCTCCTAACCCTTCTTCCAACTTCTGTGGCATGCTCCTGGACTTTGGTGTCACTCAACTTGATAACGTCTGTTCAGGACTCTTTCCTCCTTGTATCTTGACGTTGCGTCGCCCCAAAACCCCATACCCACTCCTTGGACTTTTCCGCTCCACAAAGTCTAAACTAGCAACACAACAGCATGGAAATATTCATCTTGAAACAATAATGCTCAAATGTCTGTGAAGTCATGAAAGATGGGATCACATATGTCCATCGTAGAGTCATGCAGCTATACAGCGTAGAAACAGATTTTTCAGCCCTATTCGCCCATGCCAACCACATTGCAAAACCAAGATAGTCCTACTTGCCTGCTCTTGGCCCATATCCCTCCAAGCATTTCCTATCCAAATACCTTGGTGAGGCCACATTTGGAGTACAGTGTTCAGTTTTAGCCACCCTGCTATAGCAAGGATTTCATTAAACTGGAAAGAGTGCAGAGATTTACAAGGATGTTGCCAGGACTTGAGGGGCTGAAAAATAAGGAGAGGTTGGGTGGACTAGGACTTTATTCCTTGGAGTGCAGAAGGCTAGGGGTGATCTTATAGAGATATATAAAATCATGAGGGGAATAGATATGATAAATGCATAGTCTTTGACCTAGGGTAGGGGAATCAAAAACCAGAAGAAGTAGGTTTAAGATGAGAGGAGTAACATTTAATGTGAATCTGAGGGGCATCTTTTTTCACAGAGGGTGGTAGATGTGAGGAACAAGCTGCCAGAGGAGGTAGTTGAGGAAGGTAGCATAACAACATTAAAAAAAGGACAGGTACATGGAAAGGAAAGTTTTAGAGGCATATGGGGCAAACGTGGACTAATGAAACTAGCCTGGATGTGGCATCTTGGTTGGTGTCGACAAGTTGGACTGAAGGCCCTGTTTCCACACTCCATGACGCTATGACTGCAGCCTGTTGCAGTCCCACCTCCAAGCCATGCCCAGGTTTAATTCATTAGCTCTCTACCTAGTTCCTACTCATCTGTCCTCATGCCCTCTCTGAATTCACTTTCCACCTGAGACTCCAGTGTATTCTGTTGGTTCCATTCCAGATAAACAGCCAACCATCGATTTCCAATTTGGCCTTCCACAAGCCGACCCTATTATTGGCTCCTTGTCCTTTTGAAGAATACCATCGCCACACCTCTATCCTGATACATCTATGTGATCTATCTTTTTCAGAATAACCTCCCTCTTTCCTTAATACCCTTTGACTGTGATGATCCATTATTCCTCGATCACACTATAGGTTTTAACATGGGCATCAGTGTGTGAGAAGGTCACCAAACTGGGACTCATCATGGAGAAGATGTTGATCGATATTTTCCTCTATTGTTTGAAGAGATTTCCCCTCTTGCAGTCAAAGGCTCACAGTTTCTGGTGCTTGGATCTGTTGCTTTATATCATTGGGTCCAGGTAGAAAAGTGCCCGGGTCATGTTCTAATGTGAAGGAGTAATTTTATTCTATCAAAAATATATCTCTGCAGTGTGTCATAATTCTTCAAGCCGAAAAAAAGTGTGCATGAAGCTTTCTGAAGCCATGAAAACCATTGATTTTATGAGCTGCGGTCAGCATCAGAGCATGCACTCACAACAAAATAACTTGAACTGGAACAGTTTGATGGGAAAGATTTACAGTGTGTATTTCTGCTTGTCCTCTCTTGTAATATATCTGAGTTGTCTTCCTTAAGGTGTACCTTGGTCTTCCATTTATTTTGCGCCTAGATTTGACTATTCCAGCATACATCGTTCATTTTCCATCCATGCTCATAAGTCTTGCAATTACTACTCACACACCAAATCCCATTTGCTTATTGTCTGTATTTTCATTGATCTACTTTGGCTCCTGGTTTACCAATACTTTAATTTTAATGTTTTTACTTTTGTTTCCCAAACCTGTTAATGACTTGGACCGTGTCACTGTAACCACCTCAAGCTCCTCTGCCCTCTGATATTTATTTCATCCCTGACAATCACGCACCACCAATATCAATTTCCCCACCTCTAGTGTCTTTCCTCAAGGTGTCACGGCCTTAAATTCTGCGAAATTTAGTCCTTCAATTTTATTTTGTCATTGCACCTCTCCTACCTTCTTTAAGATATCCTTTAAAACCTACCTTTCTGATCAAACCTTTGATTGCTTTTTTTATCCTTGGGTGGCATGTTATCAAATGTGGTTAGATAATGCTGCTGTTTGCTGATACGTTAAAAAAGAAAGTTACTTGTTATTCTTCTTAGGAATGTCAGTTATTCCTATAGAATATTTCAACAACCAGTTGAAATGCTTAGTGTAATCATTTCATTTCTGAACTGAATCGTAAAATTGTTAAATTATTTTTCTTCGATGTTTCTTCGATGGCTTCGGAGTGGCGGCGCGGCTCTGGCTGCAGCGGCTTACCGGCAGTCCCGTTTGTTTTGTGTTTTTTGTGTTGTTTATTTTGTTTTGGTTAGTCTAGTTTTTGGTTTTTAGTTTGTGTTTTGGGTGGGGGGGGGGTTGAAACGGGGTTTGCAGTCTCTCCCTGCGGGGGAATGCGACCTTTTTGTCGTATTCCCCTTCTCTGCCTCCGTCTGCGCTGAGGCCTAATGGAGCTGACGACCTCGAGGCTCCGGAGGCAGAGCCCGTCAGGACTCGCCCTGAGCTCGCTCCCGTGAGGGTGGTCCGGCTCGGGGCTGGAAGAGGTTGGGACGCTCCCGTGAGGACGGCCAGCCCGAGGGTGGAACGAGGCTCCCGTCGGAGCGGCCGAGCTCGGGAAGGTGCGGCGCTCGCAGCCCGAGGGAGGTTCGGTGCCCATGTCGGGGCGGCCCGGTCCGGGGGAGAAGCGACGCCCAAGTCGGGGCGGCCCGGCCTGGGGAACAAGCGACGCCCAAGTCGGGGCGGCCCAGCCCGAGGCTGAAGACGGTACAGTACTCACATGAGGGCGGCTGGGACGGTGTTCTGGCGGTGGTGGCCTGAGTCCGGGGTTTGGCCGCGGGCCAGCGGCTGCGTCAGCAGGACTGGAGGGCGGCAGCTTCAACCCCGGGCCGCGGTGTTTGAGCCGCGGGACTGATTTATATCATCGCCCGGGGGAGTATCGCCTCTGCGCAGAGGGAGAAGAGGAGGGAAGAGACTGCAGACCTAACACTTTTGCCTCCATCATAGTGAGGAGATGCTGGGTGGACTCACTGTGGTGGATGTTAATATGTGTTTATTGTTGTTTTTATTGTATTATATGTATGACTGCTGCAATTTCGTTCAGACTTCAGTCTGAATGACAATAAAGGCTATCTATCTATCTATCTTATCACGTTAATGGGCCTGTCCCACTTAGGCGACTGCAGGAGACTATGCAGTCGCCACATGTTCGTGGGTGGTTGCCAGGGAGTCGCCTTCATGGTCGTGAGGAGTTCCCGCATTCTGGGAACTAGTCACGGCCTCATGGTCACCGCAAATGTTTCAACGTGTTGAAAAATTAGCGGTGACTTGAATGAAGCCGACATGGAAAGTAGCGAGAATTCACGTGCCATAGGTGGGTCGCCAGGAGGTCCTAGTGGGTTGCCAGGAGGTCGAAGGTTCTCGTAGATTCACGAGGGTTGTAGCCAGTACTGACCGGTGAATTTTATTGGCAAATTGGGGGGAAAAAACGTAAGCAGTAGTTTTCAGAACCAAGGATAACCAACCGGTAATGTTAATGTCCGCCGAGCTTCACAGCCGTGTATCTCTGGCTTCTTAAAAGTTGTCTCCACTCCTCCTCCCTCCCCCCCTTTTAGTCTTTTTACACTTGGTATATTTACACACCTGAACTATAAACCTCTTATAGAAAACCAAAAATAGAAACCGGTTTAGGCCATTTGATACATTTTGCCTGCTCTACAATTCAATATGTTCATGGTTGTCCTTTGAGCATGGTGCTACTTTTCTGCAATAACTGCGTAGCAATCGATTCCATTAACATCCAAAAACTTATTGGACACTTAACCTAGTGAACTTTGTTGCTCTCCATCTAACACAAGTATACTGCATACTTCCCGATGTTGAGAGATCAGACCTGCATATGGTATTACACATGTGGTCTCGTGAAAGCTTTGTATCCTCCCAAGATTCTCTTTTACTCATGCTTAATCTTCCCATGCAATACTATATTATTCCTTATGTTTCGATTGTCTGTCTCCAAATCCTCTGTGTGCATTGTTTTTTTATTGCACAGTCTACTTAGCAAAGTTCTTTGGGAAATTTTGACCCCCCACCCGCTACAACACTAGCAACTCTCCCCAGAATGAGTTTGACACCAGCCGTGTGATTTATACAGGCAGCTCCTCACCGGAACAGGTTCCAGTGCCACAGACTCAAAATTCCTTCATCATTACATCAATGCATTTCTTCCTACATCCCTCATGGCATGCACCAGGAGAAATTGCCGTTTAAATAGCCACATTCGTCCTTTAAGTGGGGTGGCACAGCGGTAGAGTTGTTGCCTTACCGCGCCAGTGCCCGTAGTACGATGCTGACTATGGGTGCTGTCAGTATGGAGTTTGCCAGTCCTCCCTGTGACCGCGTGGGTTTCCTCTGGGTGTTCCGGTTTCCTCCCACATTCCAACGACATGCAGGTTTCTTCATTAATTGGCTTCTGTAAATTTTCCCTAATGTGGAAGCTGGGTGGCGTGGACTCAGAAGGCCAAAAGGCATGTTTCCACGCTGTATCTCTAAACTGCACTCAAACTAAGATGCTTCCCACAGAAATTACCCAATTCATTGGCCATTTGACTTCTTTGATTCCTCCTACCCCACCCAGAAAGCTTCATGCCATCTTTAATTTCAGTCTGAAGAAGGTTAACATGTCATAATGGGTCATATCTGCAGCCAAAGCAATACCCATCAGATCTCCTACGGTTATTGCATTCTCTCTCCTCCTCCGTCCTCTACAGCTGAGGTGCAATGGCTCTGGCTCTGGCTGACCCATCAGAGCAACCTCCACCCCTCCACCGTTCCACTGCTCTGAGCAGAATATAAATTCAAGAGTGAAATCCACTCCAGGTCTCCTGCCACCTGATCTCTGCCTGCAGACATTGAAGCCACGAGGTATCTCTACCTCCTGAAATGTGCTTTCAGTGTGGCCTTGGGGTGGGAGATTGCAACCTTCACGTGGTCCGCCCTGTTTCGACGAATGCAATCAACCTGGCGTGCACAATCAAGTAAGATCAAATAGAACAAGTTGTCCTACAACTTTAGGCTGTGCACGCCATACGCAAGAAGAAGAAGAAGTGTGGCCTTCAGCAACACCAACTGCTGCTCAGCCTCGATAAAGCACAGCCTGTTCTACAGGTGGCTACTCTTGTTAGGCTTTCCACAGAGTGTGGACTTGCACCCAACAACCGTGGCTTCCCTACCATGTGTCCATTCATCAGTCTAATTCAAAAACAGTTGAACTTCCTATTCACTTTATATTTAGTTGTTTTCAGGAAAGGTTTGTTTATATCACCAGTCTACTTTTCAGTCTGATGAATGTATTTTGTTTTAAACATCAGGATAATTCATACTAGACTAAATCATTCAGGCCAGCTGAAACGTACATAAATCATCATAAGCAGAATCCGACAAATAAAGAACAGCTGCACACTTTGCACAAAACTGTCATGGTACTGAACATGGCGATTCGATTTACAGTCTATTTACGATCATCCATATTACTATAGCTTCGCAAAAACTTGTTCTTAAAAATCAACTAGGAAGAGAAAAGGCCAGGTGGAGTTGTTTTGGAAGTGAATGTCAGCCATTAATGTCAGGGCAGATGGTGGCATAAATACCAATGGTGGGGCAGTGAGCAAAGGAGATGAAGGGGACAGGCCATGGAGGGATTTAAACACCAGAAAGTAATCAGGAGTAAGGACCAAAGGAGGTGAATGCGCACAGAGTAAGTACATCTAAAAGCACAAATAGCGTAAGGGCTACAGAGTTTGGGATGAGTTTTGGGAGTTGGGTTTGTAATATGGGAGACCAATGAAGGAAGCATTGGAAATGGAGTTTCCAGAGACGTGGATGTCAGTGTCAATAGCCAGTGAGATCAGGCAGGATAAATCAAGCAATGTGATAGAGGCAGAAGTCGGTATTATTAATGGCTCGGGTTCGAGGTTTGGAGATAATATGGTGCTCTGATTGTCCTAAGATTCTGAATATTCTGATTCAGTCCCAGATAGTGCAAGGGCAGGGGTGGAATTGGTGACTTGGCAAAGAGGCCTCATGGCATTGTCTTTGTTCAGCACCCCAGGAATGAATTTCTGCAGTGGGAATTAAAAATCAAAGGAGGATCCAGACAAACAGATTTATTCAAACATTCCTGATCTAAAGAATTTGACTGGTATTAAGACAGGAAACACGGGGAGGCAGATTCTGCCTTGCCAGAGGTATACTGTCATTGTGATCAATTGGAAAGTTGGCTCATTACTAATTCCAACCTTTGATGTTTCCTGGACTATTTTTCAATTTTTCAACTGAGATTTTCAACATTAAAACAAATTTGTACATTTGAAAATGTGAATAGCTAAAAAGAAGAGTGTATTTTGTTGGCTCTATGTCTGCTGCTTGCATCTAACCGAATATGATGTGTTCTCTTGCAGTTCTACATCAGTGTGAAGGACTGGTGGGTGTTTGTGTTTTATTTCTGCATGCCTCTGGCCTGCACTGCTTTCTTCTACACTCTAATGACCTGTGAGATGCTGAATAAGAGGAACAAGAGTTTACGGATCACTATGAGCGAACACTTGAAACGGGTAAAATCTTTCAACTATCCATTGGTATCATAAAAGAATTGTACCATCTATACTGAACCAGCTTCTCAGTTTCAACGTGTTTCAATCTCCTAGGCTATCCTTCTTAAATCCCATTCGTAATTTACTCCGTTTTCAACCCCCTTCCAGTGATATATAGTGAAAGCTATTGTAAATGAATGTATAATCAAAGGTTCCAAAAATTTCAATTACATTGTTAATAATTCCAAAAATAAAATCACAAAGTCAGTTTGCCAATCCTGTTCTTTCAGTGGAGAACCAGACTAAAAGTGAGTGAGCCAGATATGAAACTATTTGAAGTTGTCCTCAATGTATTATCAATTCTCCGGTTAAACTGTGGAATCCATTTGTCCTCTATTCCGACATAATTTCTTTCATGTATTTTTGTCAGTTAGGAAGATGTAACACAAGTGATTTTGGGGTTGGCGAACTCTTCCAAGGGATGAAAGAGCATTTCAAACTATCCCAAATTTGGCTACACAATAATGCACTTTTATCTGCTGAAAATCACAGAACTAGATACTAGAAATAAAAACAGAAATGGTAGAAGCTCTCAGCAGGTCAGGGGGCAATATTTCAGATCAGCCAATCTTCATCCAAATGTATGTACTTTGGATGGCTTTGATTTAGTACTGCAACAGGGACTCAATAGTATAGCAAAGGTGAACAACAGACAAATACAGAAGGTAACCTAAGACATCCCAGTAGGCGCAGGAATGGGACTTAGTGCAGTAGTACAGTAGGTGGTAATGAACAGAAAAATGTAGATGGAAAATGGTGCAAGTCCAGTCCACGAGGCATAAATGGATTTGACAATGAACCCTGAAGGCACAGGGCAAGAATGCAGGGCTGGATTACATCCATTGTAACATAAAGAGTCGGGGAAGTAAAGCAGATGAACTGAGGGTTTTGATTATCATACGGGATTATGATATTATTGTTGTCTCAGATAAATTATTGACAGATCATGGTCACGGTGGCGCAGCGGTAGAGTCGCTGCGTTACAGCGAATGCAGCGCCGGAGACCCGAGTTCGATCCCGACTACGGGTGCTGTCTGTACGGAGTTTGTACGTTCTCCCCGTGACCTGAGTGAGTTTTGTCCGCGATCTTTGGTTTCCTCGCACACTCCAAAGACGTATAGGTTTGTAGATTAATTGGCTTGGTAAATGTAAAAATTGGCCCTAGTGGGTGTAGGATAGTGTTAATGTGCAGGGATCATTGGTCGGCGCGGACCCGGTGGGCCAAAGGGCCTGTTTCCGAGTTGTATCTCTAAACTGAACTAAAAGAGTAAGAGTGCAGTTCAAAATTCCAATGTATATAGTCTTCAGGTGCAACGTGGGTTGGAAGTTGGTATGAATGAGATGGTCACATTGCAAATATTAATCAAGGTGTCCAATGTCCATTACGAAGGCTGGAAATCCTAGAAGGTTTATCAAATGAGGACATGGTCGAAATGTAGAAACAAAATGGGGCAATTATATTTCTGGTTTTGTGCTATGAGTCTCCAAATAGTTAGAGGAAGATAGAGGAGTAAATATGTGGGCAAACCAGAGAGAAATACTACAGAAGTATTTGCTTATCAAGTTCTTATTAAGAGAAGTGCATGTTCTCTTTGCTATCTCTAAAAGCAAAGCAAACACACACAATAGCTTTTGTGGACAAAAAAAACCCCAAATCAGTTTGGAATTAAAGGCCCAAGAGTAACCAGGGAAAGAGGAAGCCTTTTAGGGACCAACATGACAATCTTATGTATAGAGCCAGAGGATGCAAGTGAAATCTTAAATTAATACTTCTTTTCTGTATTCATTATGGACAAAGAGAATTCAGGGTGGGGAACAGTGGAATTTCCAACCGAATAATCATTGAACAGGAGTATTTAATGTCCTAGCGGCTTAAAAGTGCATAAATCCCCAAGATCTGTTGAGTGGTAAGTGAAGAGATTGTTAGGTCTTTGGCAGAGACTTTCAAATCTCCTCAAGAGGTGCCATCTCCTCAAGATGACTGGAGGACAGGAAATGTGGTACATTTATCCAAGATTGGCAGTAGGGACAAGTACGATGAGGTGAATCCAACACGTGAAAGGTACATTATTGGGAAAGATTCCGAGTGACATGACTAGACTGCACTTGGAGAGATTGGGACCGATCAACGATCGTCAGCAAGACTGTTTTTAAGGGGAGATCCTGCTAAGTAATGTAATTATACAGGGAAGTGACTAAGTGTGTTGTTGAATGAAGACAAAACCACAAGGAAGTAGGAGCAGAGGAGGTCAACATGTTTTTCAACCCTACCCTACCATTTAACATGATCATGGTTGATGCAAAATGAGTGCTATAAATTTGGTAGAAAGTGAGAAACATTTGTCTTTAGCAGAGATACGTATAACCAGAGGATATAGTTTCAGTTAAGGATATTTAGAGGGGGATTAGATGAAGAACCTTTTCATTCCAGAGTGGTTGAAATTTGGAGACAGGTCCTCACATAGAAACATTATTGTATTATTGTCTTTTTTTATATCGGGGAATAGAAACAAATAAAATAGGTGCAGGAGTAAACCATTCGGCCCTTCGAGCCTGCACTGCCATTCAATATGATCATGGCTGATCATCCAACTTGGTATCCTGTACCTGCCTTCTCTCCATACCCCCTGATCCCTTTAGCCACAAGGGCCATACCTAACTCCCTCTTAAATATAGCCAATGAACTGGCCTCAACTACCTTCTGTGGCAGAGAGTTCCAGAGATTCGCCACTCTCTGTGTGAAAAATGTTTTTCTCATCTCGGTCCTAAAAGATTTCCCCCTTATCCTTAAACTGTGACCCCTTGTTCTGGACTTCCCCAACATCGGGAACAATCTTCCTGCATCTGGCCTGTCCAACCCCTTAAGAATTTTGTAAGTTTTATGTATAACATAACATTACATAAACTTAAACATAACATTTAAGCAATATTGAGATGAGTATATCAAAATTCCTTGGTATAGAATGCAGCATGGAGCTAAAGAGTCCATTTCTGTGCCACATGACTTCATGAGCTATCTCACTTATTTTACAAGTAATGGGACAATTTACAATGTTACACAGAGCTGGAGTACCTTTCAGTGACTTTATACCAGAATGAGTAGTATGCGGTTAGGTCCAACTGTTTGGTAAATACAAGACCCTCAGTTAACAGATATTTGGGTTGAGAATGGTTTTTTGACTTGTGGCTACGTAGAAGTGGTTAATATTCATTGAACTAAAGCTTCCTTGTGTGTTTATTTTTCAGCGTCGAGAAGTGGCCAAAACAGTTTTATTTTTAGTTGTGATTTTTGGTCTGTGCTGGTTCCCTCTCCATCTTGGCAGAATTTTAAAGATGACTATTTACCATGAGTTTAACCCAAACAGATGTGAATTGCTTAAGTAAGTTAGAGCAACAATTTACATTTTCTTTACATGAATCTTGAATTTCCTTTCAGGGATACTGACGTGAATTGTTAATGAGTTTGTTGAAATTTATTTTTCCACAGAATTATCAAAATTATTAACCTGTTTAAGGCTGTCTGTTTAAAATTACATGTTTACCATCATAGAACAGGAAAACACATCATAGATTTGCATTGTGTTAATATACAGGAAGGAACCTACATTGCATAGCACCTTTTATTCGTTCAGAATTTACTAAGAGCATTTTAATTTTGAAGCACACTCACCACTAAAGTATCCTATAAATATATGTTCTCAGAAGGTTATGAATGCAAGACCATCGCTGAGACATGAGGGCACAGCGACAGATCGTCTAGTGACAAGTGAGCTGAACTCGCTAGTCCAACATTATTTGTTCCAGCCTGCTCATCACTTCCGTCTCTTGAGAAGTGACCTTCCCCCTACATTTCCAGCCACTGATGACATTGACAGTTAATGAAGCCACATGCTCTGTCTCACTGGCTATCAAAGCTGAAACAATAGCCACCATGGCCAGAATAGGACCATACTGTTACAGGGAATGGAGTTCATGGGAACATTTTCAAAAAGGGAATTCTTACACCGCTCATTTGTTAAGGAATGTAATTTCAGTCCATAATCTCCTCCCATTCTCAGAAGTTACCTTGAAGAAAATGTCCCCTTTTTTCAGTAATTAAGGCCAATTTATTTTTGTTACATGTGTACTTATTTTGTAAAATACTTTAGGACTCAGGATCACTAAACACATCCACTTTTGGGTACATAATAGATGATTTCATGATACATGTTTCCCCAAAGCACCCCAGTTTAAGTTCACTGGCTGTTGATTCTTCTGGCAATGGGAAGTTTCCCTCTATTTACTCTGTGCTACTTATGATTCAAACTGCCTCTATCAGATCTATGCATAATCTCTTCTGTTCCAGGCTTGATATAAGGTCCAGCAACTGACAATGTCTACTTCACATTAAATACGCTCTTCTGAGTCCATCAAATAATATTTATATAGATATTTAAGAACAAAAAAAAATGTTATATTCCAGAGGGACAAAGTAGATCTATTTGCCTCAGCTGTTACTCTAGGCCTGACTCAATTTTCTTCCAAACCGTACCTGCGAAAATTTGTCAAATATTTGGTTCATATTAAAGAGAAAACCAGACAGTAGTCTAACGAATCACAGCTAACATGATGAATTTGGGGAGCCCAAAATGCATGCATGTTCTTAACCAAAGTTCATATAATACAATACATATTGATTTAGTGACAAATTGCTTTAAAGCCCTCGCCTTATTTTTCTAAAAATGAATATGCATCATGATGATGTTCCTCATTCTAATCAGCAGTTATTTAAGGCTGCTTTTCCTGAATAGTACTAAGGAAAAATGCTTGGCAGATAGTGTTATGTGGTGAGCCTACTCCTTCAAGTCCACATTTCAGGGCGTGTCTGTTTCAGAATGGAGAGGCGAGTTAGCAAATTATTCAGTAGCAGCAGCAGCAGCAGCAACAAGTTGATCATTTGATGAATTTTATTCTTCAAAATAGTTTGCATGAGATTGTTCATACCTGTAATGCACTAATAGTGGATTGTTTCTTTCAATAGCAATCTGCTGGTATTGGACTTCATTGGCATCAATCTGGCAACTCTGAATTCATGTATAAACCCCATCGCTCTCTACTTCGTGAGCAAGAAATTTAAGAATTGCTTCCAGGTAGGAACCTCATTTTAGGGGATATGTTATTTGAATATGGAGCCCTCTCAAGTATGTGTGTGTGTGTGTGTATATATGTATGTATATATATATATATATATATATATTAGTTTTTATAAATAAATATAATATAAATATATATAACTGACATACTAATCAGGACTAATTTGTTTGCCTGTGCTAGAAAACATTAATTAGTTCATAAGGAATAGGAATAGGATTAGGCCATTCAGACCATCATGTCTACTCCGCCATTCAATCATGGCTGATCTATCTCTCCCACCTAACCCCATCCTCCTGCCTTCTCCCGGTAACCTCTAACACCTTTACTAATCAAGAATGTAGCTATCTCTGCCTTAAAAATATCCACTGACAGCCTCCACAGCCTTCTGTGGCAAAGAATTGCACAGATTCACCACCCTCTGACTAAAGAAATTTCCCCTCATATCCTTTCTAAAAGAGCGTCCTTTAATTCTGAGGCTATAACCTCTTAACCCGGACTCTCACACTTGTGGAAACACCCTCTCCACACCCACTCTATCCAAACCTATCAAAATTCTGTATGTTTCAATGAAATTCTCTGGATGCTTTCAAGAGACAGTTAGAGATCTTAAAGATAGCAGAGTCAGGGGATATGGCGAGAAGGTAGGAATGGGGTGCTGATTGGGGATGATCTTCCATGATCATATTGAATGGCAGTGCTGGCTCGAAGGGCCGAATGGCCAACTCCTGCACCTATTGTCTGTTGTCCCCCCTCATTCTTCAAGAGAAGATATCACTAACACCTTGACAGTGTTATCAGACATTGGCAATAAGTCCCACCTCTGCCAATGACTCGCATATCTTGAGATGTATTATTAAAATATATAGGTATATTTTGGCCCTATTTCTGACCCACATATAATCTAAATAACAATTATACTCACATGTGGTATAATCACAAATGTTTTAATGGAATATATTACACCAGTATCCCTTTTTGGGAAAAGTAAAAATAAGAACAGCATATAGCAGATTTTCTGCTGCAAGACATCAGGATAGTGCCTTTACATTTAGCTTCACGAAGCCTGCAGAGATTTGATTCTAAAGCAGGTTTAATAGGATCCAGAAGCACTTGGTATGGCTTTTTATTTAACTAAATGATAGCTGAACACCCACGCCTTGGCGTTAACTCTTTGTGGGGTTGTAAGGGGTTGGACAGGCTAGATGCAGGAAGATTATTCCCGATGTTGGGGAAGTCCAGAACTAGGGGTCACAGTTTAAGGATAAGAGTCTTTTAGGACCGAGATGAGAAAATCATTTTTTACACTGAGTGGTGAATCTGTGGAATTCGCTGCCACAGAAGGTAGTTGAGGCCAGTTCATTGGCTATATTTAAGTGGGAGTTGGATGTGGCCCTTGTGGCTAAAGGGATCAGGGGGTATGGAGAGAAGGCAGGGATGGGATACTGAGTTGGATGATCAGCCATGATCATATCGAATGGCGGTGCAGGCTCAAAGGGCCGAATGGCCTACTCCTGCACCTATTTTCTATGTTTCTATGTAATGGCTCACCCATTGCTCCAGAAATTAAACTAGAGCTATTTTAATTCCAGAGCCTTGTTTAGATTTGCATTGTTTTAATTTCCTACCTGGAATAGGTGGCAAAGTCAGCAGAAAATCTTGGAATGCTCAGGAGGTGCTCACCAATTGAAGATAAGGGACTGTTTGGGAAGGGGGTGTGGGTGTTGAAGATAGAGGAGCTCTAATCTTTCCTTGCAATCCCCAGAGATGGCATTTGCTTCTTAGAAGGAGCTAACTGGCTACACTTAATGGCTAACTATAACATTCACTCAAGCCAGTGTCAATCTGCACTCTGTCATAGCACCATGGTAAACATCAGTGACATTTTGGGTAGATCTACTAACAAGGCGTTAGTATACCGATCGCCTGTTCAATGGACGAAATATTGGAATGGGTTTGGGGGCCACGTGGTGCAGATGGAACTCCTTCTTCCAGGTCCTATCTCAAAACTGTGGACATTCACTGCTGCAGTCCACCCTCTTCCTCCGTCAGCCAGCATTGTCCATATCTCCTGGGTCAGTTCTTATTCCTTCCTGAGGCATAAACATCATTCCGCTGGAATTTAGAAGATTGAGGGGGGACCTTATAGAAACTTACAAAATTCTTAAGGGGTTGGACAGGCTAGATGCAGGAAGATTGTTCCCGATGTTGGGGAAGTCCAGAACAAGGGGGTCACAGTTTAAGGATAAGGGGGAAGTCTTTTAGGACCGAGATGAGAAAACATTTTTCACACAGAGAGTGGTGAATCTGTGAAATTCTCTGCCACAGAAGGTAGTTGAGGCCAGTTCATTGGCTATATTTAAGAGGGAGTTAGATGTGGCACTTGTGGCTAAAGGGATCAGGGGGTATGGAGATAAGGCAGGTACAGGATACTGAGTTGGATGATCAGCCATGATCAAATTGAATGGCGGTGCAGGCTCGAAGGGCCAAATGGCCTACTCCTGCACCTATTTTCTATGTTTCTATTCCCACCGGCATCAGGCAATAGACAGATACGCAATGTAACATTACAGTTGTAAATGCATGGGCCACCCTCTGTCCTCTTCCTTCACTGAACTAACCAGTTCAGGTCACTGAGGCACTTACCCTTCCTAATTATATTCCATATTTATATGAAAATCAGTTTTGAGTCCATGCTGGCTCAAAGACCACTGCATGTCTTTTCTAAGCAGTCCTTCTCTCACTGCAGTTTCTGCTGTAGTTTCTAAGTAGAAAGCTAATGTGTTCCGATGTTACCTGTGTATTTTTCAGTCCTGTCTGTGCTGCTGTTGCCAGAGTCAGTCTCTGATGAATGTGATGCCCATGAATGACACTTCCAAACATGCAAGCTTACATTGGAAAAACCAGGAGCACAATAACCCAGCCGATCGCAGCAGCCGAAAGAACAGCATGAACTGAAAGGCGGTAGTTCTTGACGACATCGAGAAATGAGTAGAGCTCGCACCTTCCTCCATGTCTTGGACTTATAACATCCTCTGTGGTGGAACAGAAGGCAGAAAGGAGAATGACTTGGACCCATCGTCTCCGATTGTCTGTTTCAAACAGTTTGTTTATGCATCACTATTGAGTTATTTTTGTCGTGAATATCATCAGAAAATATTCAAAATCATGCCATTGATTAGGCCAAGTATAGTGGAATATTATGTTCTAGAAGTGTCTTTGGGGACCACAATAGGATTACATCCACCAATGGAACACTATTTAAACTGAAACCAATTTTTGTCACTTGGCTGTTACATGCTCACATTCAAGATGAAAAATCTCTTCACGCACATGTTCTTTACATTAAAAAAATCAGAGAAGTTGGATCCATTAACACTTGTTTTTCTTATGGTAAAACACATAAAAATGCCATTTTAGACAGGTTATATCTTGACAGCAACTATTTCCAAGTCAAATTGTGCCCATGTTACTGCTGCCACCTTGCAAAATTCACTGGGCCGGGCTGGCATTTTCCTGGCATCAATTGCACATCTAGTGGCATCAGAAGTTCCACATGGAGCGTGTCCTCCTGTACCGACATAAACTGAGCTCTTGGGGAATGGTCACAAGGAGATTAGGAGCATTGCATATTGCACGGAGAGATGCCAATTACAGGGTCTGTATTTTTACATTGCTGCCTTACACACATCTACCAAGCTCATAATTTATGATCAAGGTACAAGACTATTTGCTCCATCACTAGCAACGCCAAGGATTAAACACGTCTGAGCTGCCTATTATGATCTCTGATTATTCTGCACTTGCAGTGAAACCATCAGTGGCACAGTTCTCATTTGGTGACCTGACTATGACCTGGGGCTTGCCTTACAGCATCTCCCTCCAGGAGATCTTTATCTCACTTAAGTCAAGTCGAGTCAAGTTTATTCGTCACATACACATACGAGATGTGCAGTGAATTGAAAGGTGGCAATGCTCGCGGACATTGTGCAAAAAGACAAACAAACAAACAACCAAACAAACTATAAACACAATCATAAACACACACATTTTGACCTCCTAAAGTGCAGCAACCTCACACTTGCTGAGATTTTGGGTGGGCGGCGCGACTCACGTCGCAGCGGCCTCTGCAGTCCGTCTGTCTTTTTTATTATTTTTTGTCTCGTTTGAATGGAATTTTTTTTTTTTTTTTTAACTGGGTATGTATGTGGGGGGCGGGGGGAAACTTTTAAAATATTTTCCCTGTAAGGAGAACCCGACCTTTTCTCTGTCGGGTCTCGTTGGGGCCGTTGTCGTTGGGGCCGAGCACCGTGGAGCGGCCTCCAACCGGAACGACCTGGGGCTCCAGTCGCGGAGCCTGCGGACCTACTTACCATCGTGGAGCTGGCCGAGTTCGGAGCGGGAGAAGCTGTGGTGGCGAGCGGCTGCAACCCGACCCCGGAGATTCGGAGGCTTAACGCAGGTCTGGTAGACGGTGACATCAGGAGCCCGCGGGTCCCTGCTGGGAGATCGCTTTTCGGGGCTTCCGCAACGGCGACTTCTCCTGCCCGAGTTGCGGGGTTGAAGATTACCTGGAGTGGGGCCTTACATCATCGCCCGGCGCGGCTTTAATGACCGCGGGACACTTACCATCGCCCGCCGGGGGCTTTGACTCTGACATCGGGAGGAGAATGGGGAGTGCAGGGGAGAGATAAGTCTTTGCCTTCCATTACAGCGAGGAGGAGATGCGCTGTGATGGATGTTTGTGTAAATTGTGTTGTGTCTTGGTTCTTTTCCTTGTGTGTATGACTGCAGAAACCAAATTTCGTTTTGAACCTCAATGAGGTTCAAATGACAACAAATAAATTGTATTGTATTGTATTATATATTCTTTTACATATTAAATATTGGAAGGAGAAACGTTCAGTAAAGTTAGTCCCTGATGAGATAGGAGTTTACAGTCCGAATGGCCTCTGGGAAGAAACTCCTTCTCAACCTCTCCATTCTCACAGCATGGCAATGGAGGCGTTTGGCCTGATCGTAGCAGCTGGAACAGTCCGTTGCATGGGTGGAAGGGGTCTCCCATGATTTTATTGGCTCTTGAGTTTCACCTTCTGTTGTATAGTTCCTGCAGGGGGGGCTAGTGAAGTTCCCATAGTGCGTTCGGCCGAACGCACTACTCTCTGCAGAGCCTTCTTGTCCCAGGCAGAGCAGTTCCCAAACCAGATGGTAATATTTCCACTCATGTCCATTACCACCTTTTATGTTGCCAAACATCAGCTGCCACAGAGAGAATTCAAGGTCTGTCGATCTTAAAATGCAGCAGGTTCAGCATATACGTATAAGGTGCCATAACACCGTTTCAAAGTTATTTTTCATATATTTCTACAGGGGACCTACTCGGGCATTAGATGCACTCCACAGCACATTTGTCACCAAAAAAATAAAATAAATCCAATTTCTAGTCATTTGCATTTTAACCTCTGGGATCCTAATATATTATCCCTCATAAAGCAGGGACAGTAGGGAGGCAGATTTGGCAACTCATTTGATTCAATTCAAACATTTACTCTAAGACATAATACATTTTTAATTAAAAAATTATAATGTCCACAAGAAAAGGAAAAAAAACATTGCTCCATTGTCATCTCGCCCGCAAAAAGCATCACAGGCATTTAAATGATCAGTTATAAGGAAATTATATCCTTTTCCATGTTATGTATAACCAGTTGTGATAATTATACTGTATATCGTTTAAATCGGTATAATTATTGTCATCTAGCGATGTTCACAGATGTGCATTTGGGATAATTAATCGGTAGCATTATAAAAAGGCAATATATATACACAACTGTTCTCTTAATGTTAGGCACTCGCTAATACAATTTAAAATACTGCATAGAATGTATTACTCATGAAGTCTAAATTGAATAAGATCTTCCCAAATGTCTCCCCTATTTGTGATAAATGTCTCCTCCAAGAAGCAACCGTAATCTATTCCTTTGCTTCCTGTACAAAATGACACAACTTCTGGAGGGGAATTTTTGATATCTTTTCTAAAAGACTTAAAATAAAATTGGACCCCAACATAAAATTGATCGCACTAGGTATGCCAGAAGCCTGTTCTGAGCTAACACTATTTCAAAGACGTTTCCTCAACTATGGCCTGATAACGACAAAAAAACTAATGCTTACATTTTGGAAACAGACAACAGTCCCTACAGTGAAGATGTGGGTTACAAACATGTCTGAGACACTACATTTGGAAAACATTAGGCTTGTCTTGGCGGAAAAACCAGATCAATTTCTCAAGACATGGACACCCTTCACCGAATTCTTACAAGAATAGTATGGCACAACACAAATCAAATTTAAATCCGATCCTGGGCTGGGTGAGGTGGGCGGTGGGGAAACGAGGGGCAGGTATATCTCCACTTTTCTTTTTCTTCTTTTTTATCTTTATATTTTTCAGCCACACTACTTTGGTAGTTTAGGGGTCTTTTCTTTGTGCTTTTTCAAGCTATCTTTTCACTTCTCACTTTTTCTCTCTCTTGTTCTCTTTTTCTTTTTTCATTTTCAGGTTATACGGTTAAAAATGAAGCTGTACAATAATTGTATAATCTTAGATGCCGAATGTTTTATCTGTTCAATTGCTTCTAATAAAAATAATTAAAAAAAAATATATAAAGCATTATAAAAAGACAAAAATCCCATAAAAAATGTTTTTAAAAGAATTTATATCACAGGATCTTAAGGCAACACCGTATGCCTCGGAAGAGTTCAGATTTATTGATGTTTGTTACAAATTTTGCAGTTCTCCCACAATATAGTTCAAACAAAAATGGTTCTTAATTTCTCTAATTTTATTTAAATACTTTTTGAGTACTTAATGCAACATGCCAGAAATTACGCTACAAAAGTGACTTCTGAACATTTTATATACCATCTGCAGCCAATTAATTTTTGTATTTGTTTTCCAGATGTTGAATAGAGTACATCTAATGTATTTTATAATGTCAAGCTACAAGTTGTGTAAAGGTGATGGATCACATCACTGGGAAGTTTGCCTTTCTATATATATTGTCTCTGAATTTCAGCCACAGATCTTAGATAAGGTCAAAGCGTTGATAGTTTTATAATGTTCTATAACTATTATATACTACAGAATTAAACTTGTTTTCATTTGATTTTTCATTAAATGTGAGATGCAAACCCTTAAAAATTATGTTCTGTGTAAGTCATGGCAGCTGTGTTTTCTCCACTCATATACTTTTTGTGATTCAGTGGTGTAAGCTGTGCAATTTTCCACCCAGTCACTATAAATGGTGGACATCTCACATGCTTATATATCAACTTAACTTTAGCATTACCCCTCAGTGGATCGGGTAGCCTGGTGCTTCCGCTTTCTGAGCCACCACTCCCTCATCTTTACTATGGACGTTCAGTAACTCTACACCTTCATCCAACACCAGGAAGGCCTTAAAGTCCTCCGTTTCTTCCTCGACCGCAGAACCATCCAATTTCCCTCTATTAATAGTCTATTCCGCCTAGCGGAGCTGGGCCTCGCACTCAACAACTTCTCCTTTGACTCCTACTTCCTCCAAGTCCAAGGAATAGCTATGGGCACCCGCATGGGCCCCAGCTATGCCTGCCTCTTTTGTTGGATACGTTGAACAATCCCTGTTCCAGGCGTACACTAACCCTATCCCCGAACTCTAACTCCGTTACATTGATGACTGCATCGGTGCTACCTCCAGCACCCATACAGAACTCGTGGACTTCATCAGCTTCACCACCAATTTTCATCCTGTGCTCAAATTTATTTGGACATCTCCAACACCTCCCTCCCCTTTCTTGATCTCACAGTCTCCATCACAAGAAATAGACTATTGACTGACGTCTATTACAAACCCACTGACTCCCACAACTATCTCGATAGGCTTCTTCCCACCCTGCATCCTGCAAAGACTATCCCCAGTCCCAATTCATCTGTCTATGCCGCATCTGCGCCCAAGATGAGGTGTTCTGTATTAGAACATCTGAGATGGCCTCATTCTTTAGGGAACGGGGATTCTCCTCTCCCATCATAGATGATGCTCACACTCGTGTCGCCTCGGTACCCCGCAGCTACGCCCTTTCTCCCCCTCCTCCTATTCGCAACAGAGACCGAGTCCCCCTAGTCCTTACCTTCCACCCCATCAGCATACAACACATAATCTTCCGAAATTTCCGGCACCTCAAACGGAATCCCAGCACCAGCCACATTTTCCCAGCTCCACCCCATCCCTCCTTCCGCAGAGACAATTCCCTCCTCGGCTCCCTGGTTAACTCACCCCTTCCCACCCAAACCACCCCTTGCCCAGGTACCTTCACCTGCAACCGCAGAAGATGCAACACCTGTCGCCATACCTCCTCCCTCGACTGTCCAGGAACCCCGAAAGTCCTTTCAGCTTAGGCAGATATTTACTTGCACCTCAGTGATGACAAATGTGGAAAACCTGAGCCCACAACGACATTGTTCAACATAGAGGTCCAAGTGTGTCAGTGAAGACTCACAGCAAGGAGACTCTTCACTGATAAAAGGGTGGGATGTGCTCCTAGTCTAACAAGGTCGGTTTCAATCGAGTCGGAGTGAACCATCAGTTCCAATTTATGTTATTTGAAAGATATGACATTACATGAATAATGACATCATTTGATGCTTGGCTGTTGCCAGGTAAAAGCCAGGTGCATTCATGTAGTTTGTGCACAGAAGGTACATTTCCCTTGCCCTGAAATAATTACATATGATCTACTCTGAATAATAGTCAATTATGCATGGTCTAAATATGGTGCCTAAACTAGACTAAGTGGGACCCGTTGGGTCCCATGTTCACACAGGAGGGCTGGTCCCCCAACGCAATATTCCACCTCTCCACCAATTCCAATATTGGTGGCCAGTGTAAGGGGGGAGGGGGGGGGGCTTTCTGGAGTGCTGGTATGGGCTCTTGGGGTGGCAGCTCAGTCCCTCAAGCCTGATCTGCTGGCAGCTCACTCACGGCTGGTGGGCTGCCAGTTGACTCATGACTATTCCTTGAAATTCCATTTCAAGCAGGGTGCAAGGCCATGAAATTCAAGTGCAGTTTCACACCACTTTCAGCAGGGTGCAAGGCCACCAAATTCAGTGCAGTCTTATACCACGTCAAGCAGGATGCAAGGTCACCAAATTCAAGTGCAGCTTCATACCATTTCATGCAGGGTGAAACCACCATAAAAACACCAAACTCAGTTCAGTAGACATTCAGTGTGTTCAGTTATTCACAGCTCAGAAGAGTCGTGACCTCTCCCTCCCCATCATGCAGAGACTGAGCCACACCCACATTTCCGGGTTTTATAACCCCTCCCCCTCCCACGGAAAAGGTGAGGCTTTCATGGCGTGAATGACAGGAGAGAGATTCTCAACGTGTTTTAAACACATAACACTTTTACTTTTCATCAATGGGAAGAAGTATCTGCACCTGCTCAGCTGGGGGGGACTGAGTAAGATGGCCAAAACTCAGTCGTAAATGGTAGCATTTTATCTAAAATCAATATACAATACAAACAGGAAGTAAGTGCATTTGCAGCAGTGCCTTTTAACTTCAAGCCAAAGCACCCAAGCCGCCATTTGCAGTAAGTAGTGCCTTTCAAACCAAAGCACCCAAGCCATCATTTGCAGTAAGTAGTGACTTTCAACTTCAAGCCAAAGCACCCAAGCCTCCATTTGCAGTAAGTAGTGCCTTTCAACTTTAAGCCAAAGCACCCAAGCCACCATTTGCAGTAAGTAGTGCCTTTCAACTTCATGCCACCATTTGCAGTAAGTAGTGCCTTTCAACTTCAAGCCAAAGTACCCAAGCCACCATTTGCAGTAAGTCGTGCCTTTCAACTTCAAGCCAAAGCACCCAAGCCACCATTTGTAGTAAGTAGTGCCTTTCAACTTCAAGCCAAAGCTCCTGCCACCATTTGCAGTAAGTAGTGCCTTTCAACCAAGCTAAAGCACCCAAGCCAACATTTGCAGTAAGTAGAGCCTCTCACAG
This sequence comes from Leucoraja erinaceus, assembly GCF_028641065.1. Taxonomy (NCBI): domain Eukaryota; kingdom Metazoa; phylum Chordata; class Chondrichthyes; order Rajiformes; family Rajidae; genus Leucoraja; species Leucoraja erinaceus. The sequence continues at coordinate 157,488,874 of NC_073377.1, forward strand.
TTCAAGCCAAAGCACCCGCCACCATTTGCAGTAAGTAGTGCCTTTCAACTTCATGCCACCATTTGCAGTAAGTATTGCCTTTCAACGTCAAGCCAAAGCACCCAAGCCACCATTTGCAGTAAGCAGTGCCTTTCAACTTCAAACCAAAGCACCCTAACAATCATTTGCAGGTAGTTCCTTTTTACTTCAAACAAGCCATAATTTTCATTTTCAAACCACAATAAGGGTACTCACAGTTGTGTAGACATTTGTTCAGTGTTATTCAGAGAGACGTGACCCTTGGCTTCATCCATCTTGCAGAGACTGAGTGAGGCACACCACTTCCTGGTTTTATAGTCCCTCCCCCTCCTTCCAGCAGGGGCAGCAGAGAGAATGGTGATTTAAAAAAAAACCATTAATATCTCTCTGATTTGTCATCGATGGGAAAAATCCTCCGCACCCGTAAGGCGGAGGGGGGCTCGGAGCGAGGTGGCCAAAAATGACGGCCGTAGGTGGCGGCGTTCTGTCGGAAATCGCAGCAAAGTGGCCAAAAGCGGTCAAGTTCAGAGATTTAGTAATATAGATATAGCCATCACACCACCCTGTTTTTGACCTAGGCAAGATACAAAAACTGCAATGCAAGAGAAGCTTTTCACTGTACCTCGGTACACATGACAATAAACTAAACTGAGGTGCAAAATGGAGCGCTTCCGAAGATGCTGTTAAAACAATTCAACTAGGTGGGGTCGTACTGACTCCGTGTGACAATGTAAATAAGCAATTAGAAACAAACAGCATGTTATGCATTATTGTAAATAGACGAGACCAATGTTAGACTCGCCAATCGTTTCGCCAAACTCTTGCACTCAGTCTGCCAAGGCCTACTGGGCCTACCGATTGTGAACCATTTTAAATTCCCATTCCCACGCTGACATTTTTGTCCTGGGCCTCCTCCATAGCCAGAGTGAGACCACACACAAACTGGAGGAACAGCATCTCATCTTCTACTTGGGTAGCTTACAACCTAACGGCATGAACATTGGATTCTCCAATTGTAGGTAACCTCTGACTACTTGGGCTGGAATAGAACCGACCCCAAAAGGCCCACACACAAACTCCATGGTAACATGAAGCCAAGAGGGCAAGATGCACTCCACATGGTCTCTCATTCACACCGCTATTGTGAGATACTGCCGACCTGTGCTGGGACTCCTCTCCCTTTTTGCTTTTCTTCCCAAGGCCACTGCCTGCAAGAGTAAAATGCAAGACAAACTCAAAATTGCATTTGACCACGAAGGGCGAACTGCCATTGAGTGTCTGGCAGAGTGTGTTCTGAGTGTTACTATGGTGGTTGTGAACAACTTGAAGATGGCCTGTGAGCCTCGTATCAAGGGTCTGCTTTGTTAGTTCTATCACAATAAGTTAGCCCCCAAACTCTTGTTCCATGCTCCCTATCAGCATGTGTCAATCCTCACCAAAATGGCAGGCATGTGAACATCACCTAAAAATTGACCATGTATTGCAATGTTTTGCTCAACAATCTAAATGAGCTCAGGAATTTATTATATAGAGCATATTTAACATTTTCAATAGACCATTGGTAGTTTATTCCCTTGAGTACGTTTTCACACTAATCACAGAATATAATTTTATAAACGTTGCCAAAGCATGCACATCAAAGCATTAATAAAAACAAAAGTAATAGTAGTCCTGATTGTGCCAGTTACACCCAAGCAAGAATACCAGGGGAAATGTTCCGTTTAAATATAATTACACCATTTTCCATTGTTAATTGTTCTGCAAAATTAACATTGAAAATAGGTACAGGAGTAGGCCATTCAGCCCTTCGAGCCTGCACCGCCATTCAATATGGAGGCAGATACAATAGTGGCATTTGAAATGTTTTTAAATAGGTACATGTATGGATATGGAGGGAGATGGATCGCGTGCAGGCAGAGATTAGTTTGACCAGCCATCCTATTTGGCATGGATATCATGAAGCAAAGGGCCTATTCCTGTCCTGTTCTATGTTCTGTATTCCTACAAAGAAACTGAATCAACTTGTGACTTTAAAAGGCTCCATCAAGATTAGCATAAGCTTCAAGTTCTGTGACAAGACACAGTAATAAAATGCCCATATTCACCTGAAATTCAAGGTTGTTTTTATACAAATAGTAAACAACCAAACAGCTCAATGCAATCAACTTGAAAATCATGTAAACTCTCAGCATGGGGCATTGTTTCATTGTAGGTCCAGTCAGCAGCAGACAATTAAGTACAGGCTGCAGTTTAGTTTTCTCTTGAATATCTGTCTTGCCCATCTTCTCATTTTCAGCTTCCTTTCTGCCCACCCCATGTTTCCCCCTGTCTCCCAAGGGTCTTCTTTGTACTGATACTCACATCCTAATCAACAGTTACATCAATTGAAAAAAAATCACATCCCCAGGGTTCCCTGGAGTTGTGTTTACATGATGCAGGAGGCGTTTCCTGAGTAAGCCCTTTTCAAAATCCTTTGATTTAGGAGACTGTAAATGCCATTTAAAAGAAGTTCAAGTTATTGCAGTGCAAGGAAATGCAGGCGTAGCCCGAATATCTCAGCAGCAGACTCAGATGTAAACAGTAAGAATGGGCCTGAAGAAGGATTCCGACCTGAAACATTACCTATTCGTGTTCTCCAATGATATCGCTTAACCTGCTGAGGTACTCCAGCAGTTAGAAACATAGAAACATAGAAATTAGGTGCAGGAATAGGCCATTCTGCCCTTCGAGCCTGCACCGCCATTCAATATGATCACGGCTGATCATCCAACTCAGTATCCCGTACCTGCCTTCTCTCCATACCCCCTGATCCCCTTAGCCACAAGGGCCACATCTAACTCCCTCTTAAATATAGCCAATTACCTGGCCTCAACTACCCTCTGTGGCAGGGAGTTCCAGAGATTCACCACTCTCTGTGTGAAAAAAGTTCTTCTCATCGCGGTTTTAAAGGATTTCCCCCTTATCCTTAAGCTGTGACCCCTTGTCCTGGACTTCCCTAACATCGGGTACAATCTTCCTGCATCTAGCCTGTCCAACCCCTTAAGAATTTTGTAAGTTTCTATAAGATCCCCTCTCAATCCCCTAAATTCTAGAGAGGTTTCTAGAGAAATTCTAGAGAAATTCTAAAGAGCATTCACGTCGCGGCCCTGTTTCCACCAATCTTTCCACCACGCACAAGAAGCGACAAGACAGACACCATTGTATGTAGATGCCGAGAAGTGTGTTCAGCTCTGGCTGAACAACTTCTAATCTTGTGTGTGGACACGATAAGAAATATAACTTCAAAATATAAGAGTCTTTGATTTTCTAGAGTGTATTGGAGATTATAATTATTTAAAGTGGATGAACTATTCATGCTAAGTACTCAACAACTCTATGCCACTGGGAATATCAATATAATCTTAAACATAATCTTAAACATTAACCTAAATTTCATTTAATTTTTCCCATATTTAGAAGAAAGTCATGGTGACATTTACATTTATTTAAATAAACTACCATTTATTTTTGCCAAAACATACAGGAGAGATTTTCACTGATTGCAACCCCCATTAAAACAACATTACAGTCTAATTGTAATATCCTGTCTTTGGCTAAACTGGAGGAGAATACCAATCTGGTTGCAATCTTCTGATTTTGCTTTGAATATTCCATGTACAATGTTTAAATAGATTTGCTATTATGGTTTTAGTATCACATTAGGCCAGATATAATTCTATTACAGTTTTGTTTAACGTTACAACCATGCCCCATCCACAATGTTTGTTAGTCCCTTCACTCAAACCTCAGCCCATTTCCCAGAATCAAGATAATTTAGGTTATGTGGTATCAATAATGTCAAAGCAGATTGCAACAAAATACTCGGAAATTGTTGGTAGAATGGAAGAGTAAGTGGAACCAATTACCCAAAGGATTCGGATGAGGAGTTCAATAGGTAGCAGACTTTTCTGATATTTTGTTCCAATGCAGAAGAAGGTCACCCAATCCATGTGTAGGGAGGAACTCAGATGCCGGTTTAAACCGAAGACAGACACAAAAGGCTGGAGTAGCTCAGCGGGTCACGCCGCATCTCTGGAGAAAAGGAATAGGTGACGTTTTGAGTTGAGACACTTCTTCAACCACGTTGGCTTCTCCAGAGCACAAGCACTGGTAATATTCTCCCACTGCATCCGATTCTCTGCGCTGATTATTTATCTACCCATCTTTACCAGGGACAATTAACAGCACAGCATTGGGATCACGAGAAAGCCAGAATACCTCGGGAAAAATGCATGATACAAGGGAAAATGTGTAAATACAACCCAAACAGCACAAGGGGTCAGGATTGAATCGGCTCACTGGGGCTATGCTGCAACAGTGCTAATTAAACTGCTGTCAGAACCACCAGCCAAAGACGGATATATATCTTTTCAGATTTAGATGTGATAGAGATATAAAAGGAGCTGGAAGCACAAGGACATATCAATAAATGTAATTAGACAGATTAACAAGAAGACTGCAAACAAAGCACTTGAGTTTATTTTCATATGAGAGATTGGATGGTTGTGCTGCAGAGTATATATTCTTTGGCCAATCACTTGCTCTTCTATAAATCTGCCTCTGGCAACTCCTTCAATGTTTTAATTTAAAGTGTAAATGGAACTCCCCCTCCCATTCCCAATCTGACCTTTCTGTCCCGGGCCTCCATTGCCAGAGTGAGGCCCAGCGCAAATTGGAGGAACAGCACCTCATATTCCGCTTGGGTAGTTTACACCCCAGCGGTATGAACATTGACTTTTCAAATTTTAGATAGCCCTTGCTTTCTCCCTCCTTCCCCTCCCCTTCCCAGCTCCCCACAAAGTCTACTGTCTCCACCTCTTCCTTTCTTCCCCCCACCCCCCCGACATCAGTCAGAAGAAAGGTCTCGACCCGAAACATTGCCTATTCCTTCTCTCCATAGATGCTGCCCCACCCGCTGAGTTTCTCCAGCATTTTTTGTGTACCTTCGATTTTTCCAGCATCTGCAGTTCTTTCATAAACATTACATCAATCTCAGTGGCTTTCGTTTCCTCTGATACATCTATCTTAAAAGACAATTGTGAAAATAGCTCCAGGATATCAATTTAACTTTGCACTCTAAGTGAACAGTTGAATCACAGATAGCAATCACATCGGTTCCGCAGGTCAGGAAGTGTATAGCCAAGCCTTAGGGGACAATACACAGAGCCAGTCGGGAAAGTGAACACATCTTATTTCATTTACTATTTTAAAAACAACTGGGGGTAAACCTGGTCTTCAAAATTCATGTGAATTTGTCAGCATTCATAATTTTACTTTTAGTTTCACATTATTAGAAAGTACTAATTTTAGTTCCACATTTCTTCAGTTTTGCTGCATTTACAATGCACAGGACATGTAAAAATTTACTGGCACTAGTTTTGGGCGGGAGCTAGTATTGAAGCATTGGATCACTATGTGTCTTTGTAGTTTTCCAGTAAACTTTCTCTATCCTCAGTACTCTCACTTGTATATATTAAGAGTTAATGATGTTCCAAACTTCCTTTTACATTGCTGTTCCAGTGGGCATATGGTGTCACCTCTTACACTCCCTGGATGTGGTACGTGATGAATACTGTGTGAAGGGAAACACAACCCTTGTTATTCCACTGGGTCCTGGATTACTATCACAAGGGAACAGCAAGATTGCGAGTTTAACTGCATTTAACAAATCTCCAAAGGCCTGAAAGTTATCAGAACTTTTCAGGATCGCCATGATCTAGAGACCACAATGCAGGCGGCTCCTCTTTCTGTTCTCCACGGCATCAGAGCTCCAGTCTGCACTTCCATGGAGGGAAAGCCAATTCCTGGTCCCTTGCTGCTTGTGGGCTCGAGTCTTGAGCGCAATGATCTATTCAACTACTGTACTAGAGTGAAGATATAGCTTCTCTGATATTGTCAACATTGAGAATTGTGGATTAGAATTGGATTAGAACCACCAGGTTGCACCAGCAATGGCTGCCTCGCCAACAGTCTGTCTGCCCCTTCTTTATCTGTTGTTTTACAGTACAGGTATATGTTAAATGTATGCCCTTTAGCTGGTTTTGTGTTGCGGGGGGGGAAAACATTAAAAAAAATTCTTACCTCGACGGAGATGCGATTTTTTTTCCGTATCATATCTCTGTCCGCACTGCAGCCTAACATCGAGGAGTTGGCGGCCTTTGCTGGAGACTGATTTTGGGAGCTCCAACCGGGGGAGCTTCGAAACACCCCGACGGATGGTATGACTTCTCCGACCACGGGAGAAGAATGTGGGAAGATTAGATTTTATTGCCTTCTATCACAGTGAGGTATGTGGGGAATCTGCTGTGGTGGATGTTTATGTTAACTTTTATGTAGTTGTGTGTCTTGTTGCTTTTTTTAAAATATGGCTGTATGGTAATACGAATATCACTGTACCTTAATTGGTACATGTGACAATAAAAGACCTTTGAATTGCATCTGCCAGTTGCCACATATTTTCAGACACTGTTCGAGTGTCTGAACTTGGGTGTACTGATTTTTAGATATCATTCTTTCTTTATGTAAGCATGAGAACTTTATCCTCCATCACGGAAGACTTCTGCTTCTGCAGTTTTCTCGGGCTCCAGTGGCAAACAGCACAACGTCACCCACTGGCCACATTGCTATCAGGAGTTAATCCAGTATGACTGTATCTGAATGTTGGTGATACAGCAAATGCTATAGGAAGTGAGTTGGACTGGTCTGAGTAAAAGTTGGGACAGGTGGGAGTTCACGGCTGCACATGGCTGGAATTATTTCCCTCTTTCTGCAGAAGCCAGGTTTGATCTTGATCTTTGGTGCTGCTCTGTCGAGTTTGCATCCTTCCTCTGTGATCACGTGGTTTTCCGCATCCTTCAACATTCCAAACACGTGCAGGTTGGTAGGTTAATTGGCCGCTGTTAATTTCTCCTAAATTAGACATTGAGTTAATGTCTTGATTAATGAACCTCAAGAGTTTGCCAATGGTAGAATCTGGGAGGAGTTGATGGGAATGTGTAGAGAATAGGATGGCTGAGATTAAGATTCATGTAAAAGATGGGTAGAGTTGCACTAGCTTGTTGCACTAGCTTGCAATATGTTTAATCACTAACTAGATCATGAATATCCTGTGTAAAATGGACTAAGTAGACTACTGGTATTCAGGCATTTGACAAATGTGCCGAGCTTAACATTGATTAGGTGAACTGTGAGGCAACAATAAGCAGCTTAGTTAAGTTTAACCTAGTTTAAAGATATAGGCCTTTCAGCCCACCGAGTCCACGCCGACCAGCGATCCCCGTACATTAGCACTATTCTACACACTAGGGACAATTTATCATCTTGACCAAAGTCAATTAATCTACAAACCTGTATGTTTTTGGAATGTAGGAGGAAACCGGAGCACCTGGGGGAAACCCAGGTGATCACAGGGAGAACATACAAACTCCGTACAGACAGCACTCATAGTCAGGATCGAACCCAGGTCCCTGGTGCTGTAAGGCAGAAACTCTACCGGTGTTCCACCGTGTGGTCCTGCTTACATGAGGATATGTAAAAATGAGACTTGGTAAATACATTGAAAAAAGAGACTTGAGCTGGGAACATCAGCAATTGGATTGCTGCTTGTGCATCACCACAGGCTTTACGGACAGATCATGATGAATGTAATTATGAGTAAAAAAAAAGGGATGCGAGGTGAATGGAGTGTATATGTGAGATTGATTTTAAATTAGAGAATTTGAGCAGAACTTGCTGTACCTCCCATATCTCAGCGAGATCTGAACACATTGAAATGCTTGGAAATGAGGATGAATACAGTGAACCATGCTGAATATAGTGAATTATGCTATAATATATCAATTATGATGAATATAGTGAATTATGTTTTCTACAAACCCTTGCTATCTGGGATAGCACAGTGGCACAGCGGTAGAGTTGCTGCCTTACAGCACCAGAGACGCGGGTTCAATCCTGACTGTGGGTGCTTGTCTGTATGGAGTTTGTATGTTCTCCCTGTGACCTGCATGGGTTTTCTGCAGGGTTGCCGGTTTCCTTCCACGCTCGAAGGATGCACAGGTACGTAGGCTAATTAGCTTGGTATGATTATAATTGTCCCTAGTGTGTGTCGGATAATGTTAGTGTGCGGGGATTGTTGGTCGGCCTGGACTCGGTGTGCCGAAGGGCGTGTTTTCAATGAGTATCTCCAAATTAGACTAATGCAAATTATATTAAGTCTTGCATTAAATCTGCAGATGTTTCAAGTCAATTTAGTTATTTATCCCACTCGAACTTTGACCAATCTGCCTGTGGCCTTCTCACTATCCTAAGATGAACTAATGCTAAGAAACGTGCCATCTTCCATGTGGCAGCACAGTGGCACAGCTAGTGGAGCAGCTGACTCACAGCACCAGAGATCTGGGTATGATCCGGACCTCAGGTGCTGTCTGTGTGGCATTTGCAGGTTCTCCCTATGACCACATGGGTTTCCTCTGGGCGCTCCGGTTTCTTCCCAATCCCAAAGATATGTGGGTTTGTAGGTTCATCGGCCTCTGTTAATCATCTCTAGTGTGTAGGGAGTGGATGCAAAAGTAGGAAAACACAGAACGATGGCCAGCATGAATTTAGTGGGTCAAAGGCCGTTTCCATGCAGCATCTTTCAACATTGCAACTTTCCAGAATCGATATTAAATTCAACATTTCCAGATAGCTTGCTTTCATTGGATATATCAGAACTAGTCAGCCACATGTAACAGTAAACTTGTTCTTACCTCTGCTGATGCTGCCTGATCTGCTGGGCATTTCTTACAGTGTGATCTGCATTTCACATGTTATTTTGTTTGTTTTCTCTCCCTCCAACTTCACTCTAACTTATCAACCAGGTGGTTTCATCACCAGCTTACATTCCTTTTGTTAAAGATATTTCCTTTGTCATAGGGTGATAAAGAAAGCCGTCCCTTTATAAATCGCCATTGAGTTCTGGGATGTAATGTTAAAATTGCAAGGCATTGGTGAGGCCAAAGTATGGTGTACAATTTTGGTCGCCTAATTATAGGAAGGATGTTTGATTTCTTCCTTTAAGTCCCAGTTGATTCTTTGGGCAGAAGTTAAGGGGGGACTCCAGCTTTTCCCACTGAGAGTAGGGAAGATTCAAACAAGGGGACAACATAGAATTTAGGGGTAACATTCAGAGAGTGGTAGCTGTGTGGAATGAGCTTCCAGTGAAGGTGGTGGAGGCAGGTTCGTTTTATCATTTACAAATAAATGGGATAGTTATATGACGCTTCTCCTTCCATGGTTATATCCGTCTCCTTCCGCCATTACTGGATGAAGCTGCTGAATGCTTTCACTATCTTCTGTTTTTATTTCAGATATCCAGCGTCTGCAGTGATTAGATTTTCACTGACACCAGATTATTGTGCCCAGAAAGGTTAGCGTGACAGAGGGCCTTTGTCTCACGTTACTCCACGTACCAGCACTCTGGCTGAAATAAATTCTGAACTACTGACACAATGCCATTGTTACATGATCAGAAATATTTGAAAGAAAAGAAATACATTAAAAAATATTTTTATAAAAATATTAAAAAGCTCAGAAGCATAGATATACAATGAAGAAAAAACTAAAAATTAACTAACTGTAAATGAAGGGCAACAAACATATTCATGTCTGCATTATGTGGACTTTAACCAGAACACGATACAATTTTTTTGTCTCTGATGATCTCTTGTGGTTAGTAATGGAATTGCTGAATGGACCAACTTGTCCGCACCGGCCAACAATGTCCCAGCTACACTAGTCCCACTTTCCTGTGCTTGGTCCATATCCCTCCAAACCAGTCCTATCCACGTACCTGTCTGTTTCTTAAACAATAGGATAGTCCCAGCCTCAACTACCTCCTCTGGCAGCTTGTTCCATACACCCACCACCCTTTGTGTGAAAACGTTACTGCACGGATTCCTATTAAATCTTTTCCCTTTCACCTTGAACCTATTCTGGGCAAGAGATTCTGTGCAACTACCCGATCTATTCCTCCCTCATCCTCCTGCGCTCCAAGGAATAGAGACCCAGCCTGCTCAACCTCTCCCTATAGCTCACATCCTCTAGTCCTGGCAACATCCTCATAAATCTTTTCTGAACCCTTTCAAGCTAAACAATATCTTTCCTATAACATGGTGCCCAGAACTGAACACAATATTCTAAATACAACTGCAACATGACCTCCCAACTACTATGCATTAAGAATTCTGTCTTAATGCTACTTATTTAGGCTTGGCAGTATGATATTTTTGTTGATAAATATAATTTCACCTGATACTCATGGAACAAGAAAAGAATACCATCATTAAGGACTTTATTAATTATTCGTATAAAAGTTCACTAATAGATCCAAACATCAGTAAAAGTATTTTTCAAATTTAGCAGAACGATCAAGATTCTTTATGTATTTTTTTTTTCCTAACACTAGAAATGTCAAATGGACCCAATGATTTATAGCAAGCAAGATTTATTTTATGAAATACTGCATATTTACATTTAATTTTGACAGATTTTAATGGCATGCTCTTTGATAAATCACCTGTGCTTACACCCCTAATGCTGTGCAATCTGAAAATTCAAATAAAAATCTTTTTTTTCAAGAAGAATGACCATAATTAGCAGTCCAAATAATTTAAAAAATATATTGATTTCTAGCAGGTCTAATCTTACAGTAGTTCGTAGGTTCATAAATTATAGGAACAGAATTAGGCCATTTGGCTCATCAAAGTCTACTCTGTCATTCAATCATGGCTGATCTTTCTTTTCTTTTCCTCTCACCTCAACTCCTCTGCCTTCTCCCCATAACCCCTGACACCCGTACTAATCACCAATCTGTCAATTTCTGCCTCTACAGCCTTCTGTTGCAATTAATCCCACAGATACACCACACTCTGGCTAAAGAAATTCTCCTCATCTCATTTCTAAAGGTACGTCCCTTTATTCTGAGGCTATGGCCTCTGTTCCTAGACTCTTCCACTAGTGGAAACATCCTCTCCACGTCCACTCTACCCAGGTCTTTCACTATTTTGTAAATTTCAATGAGATTCCTGCTCATCCTGCTAAACTCTAGCAAATAATGACCCAGTGCCATCACTTTGAGAAGTCTGTGCGGACTTTCGATCTCTCTCTCCCACCCCTGTTGGTTACGTTTTCAGAGAAGGTCAATAAACTGGTTAATAAAAATGCGTGCGACTGTCAACCACAGTCATCAATATTTCACAATACCAAATAATTGCATTATGGAGGCAGGGTTTAAGGTGGCAAGGAAACATCATAACTTTCATTATAAGATATGTAATCAATGCAATTAACATTTTTCATTTTAGACCAATCGTTACATGCTGTGTCAAACTTAAACTAACCTGCAAAGTACCAATTGGATTGCAGCAGAGTTCCTCTTTGTGTTGTGGTTTTCTGATTACTTCAATTGAAAATGAGATGAGCGAGAGACTCATTGTTTTCTGAAAGGACAGTCTCAAAAGCAGTTTACTAGGATTCTTTCAAGTAAGCAGATGTAAGGGCTTCCTGGATCAGATATTTCTGTTTCTGAATTACCATTGATCCTTCTTACAACATTGATACAAACCTATGCTTTCCGTGCCCATTTGATTTTGTTTTTATTTTCTCACTTGGCCTCTTCCTCAGAGCTATTTTCTGTGATTTAACTCACCCCTATATTCTGCCTCCTCTTAGTTCACTGACGTCCTCTCCTTAAATCTGTCCACATAAAAACTCTTAGAATAATCAATGGCTCGTCCCAATATTTTATGATCTCCCTCTATAATAACTTCCTTACATCACTCACCATCTCATTCATTTTAAACCCAACTTCACTCTGTGCCTGACCTTGATAAAAGTTCTTGGCACCATATATAACTTTACGTTCTGAAGCCTTTCTCTCCAATTATTATATGCACTTCCCATCTGTCCCCTCACAGCCCCACATTCAACTTTGATGTCCTTGTTCCCTGCGAAGCTCTCACTTTTGCTTGTCCAGTCTGTCTTGTTGGTTTGTCCTAAATCTTTGTCTGTTATTTTAAGTCGTTACAGACTTTAAGAAGTACACATCCTCAGGACATCTGATTTCATGAAGTCAGTAATCATTGCTTTGCCCCACTTTTTTAATTATTATTTTATTATCCATTCACATCTAACTATCTATTAACTAATAAAACTCTGATCTTGGATTTGCGTGTGTGCGTGTGTTTATTTGTTTGTGTATAATCACATCTTCTCGAAAAAGCTACACGCTAACAGTAAAATGTTTACATATTCCGGTAGAGAGCTGCCAGAGGTGAACTCGCAGTCCTTTGGTCGCCGGTGGCACACCCCTCGCTCGGGGGTCCTCAGGTCGACGCATGGTAGGGAGGTTGCTGCTGCAGATTGGACTTGGGCTGGAGCAGATCCTGGAACTGATCCTGGAGCTGGAGTGAGGGAGTATTATGTTCGGGAACCAGCCCTGCCCCATGGCGCTGTGTGCCATCTCTCTGTGCCTCGGGCCTCTCTCCCACTCCCCCGGGCCTCTCCCACTCCCCCTGGCCTCACTCCCCTGCCTCTCTCCCCCCCCCCACCTCTCTCCCCCCCCCCTCTCTCTCACCCCCCTCTCCCCCCCCTCTCTCTCCCCCCCTCTCTCCCCCCCCCCCCCCCTCCCCCCCCCCCCTCCCCCTCCCCCTCCCCCCCCCCCCTCTCTCTCCCCCCCTCCCTCTATCGTCCCCCCTGGGGCCTTAACAAAATATGCGTATATCAAGGGATAGGGTGTGGGATGGGGCAAAAGGAGCGAATTAACAAAATATTAATATGTTGTGTGTGGTGTGTGTGTGTGTGTGTGTGTGTGTGTGTGTGTGTGTGTGTGGTGTGTGTGGTGTGTGTGTGTGACGTGTGTGTGGTGTGACCCCCCCCCCCCCCCCCCCCATTACCCGTGGCGTGTGTGTGGGTGACGCCTGGTACCCCCAACGGGTCCCACTTGTCTAGGGGATTGTACCCAACGGGTCCCACTTGTCTAGTTGTATTTAATATTTATTTAAATATTTATTTAAAATTAATGTAGTATTTTGAACTGGAGCATGATTTCATTTCTTAACTCATTTTATGTTATGCTTTGCAAATATCCTCTTCAACTTCACAGTGGCCTCGCTTCAGTGATGAACATCTTCTACACTAGCAACTATCTGGCTGCCATTGTAATGTAATGTTTTGCTTTACCCACTACTGCATTAGCAAAGTAGATATGTGCACCAACCTTGCTGATTTATGGCCAAACAATCCGTATTGAAAACCTCTGACTTCTGAAGAACGCTATTAATGGTCCCTTTATGTCACGTAAGATGTGTGCCCTGTTGACTTTGCCCATTTAAACTACAACTCTGGGAACATCACATTTCCATGCCCTGCCATGCAATTTTACTACAGACCTTGGCTCTATATTGCTTAACCTTTTCTTAATGTCTTCAGGCACAATATTTCCCTGTACTGACTGAACCAACTTCTACTCCTATAAACCTTTACATCTGCTTAGCTCTCCTTTTAACAAAACCTTAAATTTCCTCCTCAGTTAAATTGTCATTAAGCTTGGTTAGACTAGCCCTGCTGCAACATCACTGGCATCATCAATTGTACAACTTTTCTCAGGGAGAGACCCAACCTAACTTTGCTTTATTCTCATCCCTAATTATATTTTCTGTCACTATCTCAGGTAATGGATAGGTAACCTTGAATTTTCATGTTAATGAGAACTTTATTGGAGCAGTAGCCAGTGATTTAAATTAGGCTGCGCCATTCGGGTCAGGAGGGATGTTGAGGTTTCAGAGGGTGAGGAAGAGGTTTACCAGAATGCAGCCTGGATTACCAGACAAGAGATGCTCTCTGGATTAGAGGGTATCAACTACACTACGATAGTTGAGGGTAAACGATCAGAGTCAGAATCTTTATCCTAGAATGGAAATGTCAAAGAGTAGACATAGCTTTAAGGAGAGAGGAGCAATGTTTAAAGAAGATGTTGGGGGCAAGTTTTCTTACACAGAGCGTGGTGGGTACCTGGAATGCTCTGCTTGGGGTAGTGGTGCTTGGGGTGGTGGTGGAGGTAGATAAGATAATGGCATTTAAGAGGCTTTTGGATAGGCATGGATATGCAAGGAATGGTAGAATATGAATCACATGTAGGCGGAGAGATTAATCTTACCAATTTACAATCCTGGTTGCACCCTACAAATGCATTACACTCAACAATTTCTGAAGGTATTGGATTAAAACATTCCTCAACATCTATAATATGTGGGTTCATAGTTCTCACCAAAGAACTGTGTGACTCCAGCCTTACTACCACCTAAAGTATCATCTCTTTTCCATATAGTCCTTCCCCTGCACACTCCATGTAAGCATTCCTCGAGAATGTTACATCCACTCCCAGCACGATTACTGCTCGACCAAGAAAACTTAACTTTCTATTATCCAACCCTCTTATTCCCTCAAGCAGAAACATCCTATCTTTAGTGACAATACAGGAACCTTTGTGTTGCTTATCCCTATGGTAAATAACAAGCAAGGATCTACCAACAAAACATCCTTTATTGAAGTCAGTCAACTCCCAACAAATATCAGCAGTTGATACAACAAAGTACCAAAAATCATTCAACATGCTGAGAACTATTCTTTATACAGTATATAGTAAAATCCTTTAACCCAGCGTGCTTGGGAGCTTCTTGAAACTGGTAAGACGACCGTGGGGGACAATGCCCCAGTAAGATTTGAAGAGAGCATGGGAAATAGAACCAGACAGGTTTCAAGGGAGTGCAGCCAATAGAACCAGGTGAGTTTAAAGAAAGAGCGGGGAAAAGGGCCCCAGCAAGTGGATGGGGATCACAGACATCATGCACTAGTGAACAGGGAGGTGGCAGATCCAGGGTCTAGGCAAGGTGCTATCCAGCACCCCCACCCCCACCTCCCCTGCAATTGGATGGAGAGCACAGCAAACATCACCTGGGAATCATTGGTCGTCAGTGATGCTTTTTAAAGTGCATAATTCTGTGGAACTGTTTCTGTTCAGTTGCCTAATTCCTTTATTTTACCAGAACCAGATGCTGAATCATCATCATTTCCGAATATAGACACAAATTGCTGGAGTAACTCAGCGGGACAGACAGCATCCTTGAGAGAGGATCTGGTAGCGTATGATTCAGGCTTCTGTATCTCCTGCCATATTGCTGCAGCTAGAAGCGTCCTGGGGGGGATGTGGAACCTTGATGATAGATGCCGTCTTCTTGAGGCTGAGCTTCATGCTCATGTTTACGATGAAGGGAAGGGTTCAACACAGAAGCAAATTCTTCATTTCAAAGGGCTCCAGGTATTTAGAATAAGCGAGTTCGGTATTCCGACTGCGTATGCCCAGGTCATAGGTCACAAGCTATAAACATTCTCGACAACTGTGGTTCTGCGTTGTGTACAGGCCTGCATTTTGTCTGTTGTTGAGGTGGAGCCCGGGTTTCCGGTGCTGTGTAGTTGCTGCTGGGCTGTCCCCGACTGCTCCCATGTGTCCTGTCCCTGTCTGGGGGTGGCCGGAACTGCCCATCCCTGTCTGATGGTGTTTCCGGATTTGCAGCCAACGTGGGGGGAGACACTGGCTGTCGATTGCGCCTCTTGCCTTTTCCAGTGGCTGTCGGTTAACCCCCTCGGTGGCTGTCGGTTAACCCCCTCGGTGAGAGCGGGGGCCGAGTGCCGGTCATCGGTGGGGATGTACACGGGGTGCTGGAGAAGGGTCTCGACCCGAAACGTCACCCATTCCTTTTTACCAGGGATACTGCCTGGCCCCCTGAGTTGCTGCAGTGTTCTATGTGTGTCCCCGTTGATGGCTGGTGCTCATCGGTCGCCGGTTCTGGGGAGGTTGGCCGGTGGTCGCTAGGTGGGGTGGCGGGTGCTGCTGGCAGTCCCCGGCCCACCGGGCAGCGGGTTCCTCTGGAGTTGGAGTGGGATTGGGCCGGAGTTGGCACTTCTTCTCTGGCTGTGGGCCGCCGCTACTCCGGGCCATTGTCCTGTCGGTCTGGGGCTGTGGGTTGGCCCGGCAAGGCAGGCGGAGTTGAACTGGGGTTGGTGCTTCTCCTCCGCGCTGGCTGCGGGCCTTTGGGCTCCCGATGCTCCGAGCCGCTGTCCCGTCTGTCTGGGGTCGCCCTGGACGTCTCCGGCCACTCCTGGGTGGGGATGTGATACTCGGGGGGGGTGGGTCCAGTGGCGGTTCGGCAGCACTTGCGACGCCGCGGACCTGGGTTTAGAATGAGGCGCGAGTCTGTGTTCACGTAGCAGCCAAGATTGTCTCTCTGCAGGTCCAGTCTCCCCCACCCCGTCTACCACTCGCATCTGCCCCCTCTCTCACGCTGTTACACTCGCTCTCCCGTTACCCAGCACCCCCCGTTCCTCAGATTAAATGTATTTTTACACATAAATCATGAATAGAGATAAGAATTTATACAGTTTCTTCACCCAGTGCTTTGTTCGCTTTTTCTTTATAACGAGTGACTTTTCACAAATCCCATGATTCCTTGCGTTTTTCAGAATACCGAACTCGCTTATTCAAACCCAAGAAAATATCCAGGTCTCAAAGAGATAGACACTGAGGCTTCTGAATTAGCGGAAGAAAATGAAGGAGGGAAGGTCTGCATTTATGTAGCACCTTTTGGGTACATCATAAACCATTTTACAGCAATTGAAACAGGTTTGAAGTGAATGCAGGCCAACTTGAATACTATAAAATGGAGACACAAGAGACTGCAGATGCCGGAATCTGGAGCAAAATCAAGCTGCTGTAGACAGTTATCAATGTGGACTTTTAAAGGTGAGATGAAGATTCACACGCCCCTCTTCCAATGCTGCTTATTGGATTCAATGCTCTCGATGTGGTCTTTATACCAGTGAGACCAAAATGTAGAGTAGATGACCATTTTGCCGATCACTGTACTCTGTCTGCAAAATCAATCTAGAATTCCAAGTTTTAAACCATTATAAATCCCTTTCCCATTCCAACACTAACTTGTCTCTTCTCAGCTTCCACAGCTGCAAAGGGGAGGCCATATATGAACTAGAAGAACAGCACCTCACATTCTCCCTGGGTAGAACATAATCTAATGGCATGAACATTGAATTCTCCAATTTCAGATAACTTGCTCCCTGGGTCATTTACTCCCTATCCTCTTGTTCTACCTAGATCCTCTGACACACCACTTTATTTTCTAGCCAGCCCCTGTGACACAGTTTCTTTTCCCTCCCCCTCTGCTTACCTCTTTACTCTGGCTGTATGACCTCTACTCTTTCAGTTCAGATAAATAATCTCGATCGACTGTCCAATCCTCCCCACAGATGCTGCCTGACAGCTGGGTTCCTGCAGCAGCTCATTCTTATGCATGTAAACTTCTGTGAATAACAATCTGAATGAGCAGCAACCTCTTCCTTTACGATTGAGGGATATTAAGAACAGCATGTCTTCTTCAAAACAGTCATCATTGAGCGAGTGCTGCACGTTTGGAGGAATTATCCAGCTGAAGGGCAAACATGGCCTCAATGGAATGGATTGAATACTTTATTGTAACGTGTGTGAAGGCAGTGAAATTATTTGCTTGCATACCCAAAGTAAGCAAATGGCCACTGCCGAGGCCCCGCCACCGCCGAGGCTCCGCCGCCGCTAACGTAGCATTCAATCCCAAAGATAATACCTCCAACCATGCAGCACTCCCTCAATGATGACTGCAGTAACAACATATATTTTGGCACTCAAATCGCTGTGTGTTCTGACTCAGGCACGAGAATACTTAACAATGAGCCACAGCTAACACCCAGAAATGAACAGGCCAGAACATGTTAAACCTGATTTGTGACATCACAATTACAATAATTGGCAGTCATGGTAAATATTCCATCAGTCACCATTTAGCATTTACTAGACTAAGTGGGACCCGTTTGGTCCCATGTTCACACGGGAGGGCTGGTACTCCAACGCAATATTCCACTTCTCCACCAATTCCAATAGTGGTGGCCAGTGTGGGGGGGGGGAGGGTGTTGAGGGCTGAAGGGACTGGTTCCCAGAGGGCTAGTCTGGACATTGTGTGCCAAATGGGTTCTTGGGGTGGCAGCTTAGTCACTCAAGCCTGATGTGCTGGCAGCTCACTCACGGCTGGCGGGCTGGCAGTTGACTCACGGCTATTCCTTGAAATTCCATTTCAAGCAGGGTGTAAGATCACCAAATTCAAATGCAGTTTCCGACCATTTCAAATAGGGTGCAAGGCCACCAAATTCAAGCGGAGTTTCATACCACTTCAAGCAGGGTGCAAGACCACCAAATTCAAGTGCAGTTTCTTGCCACTTCAAGAAGGGTGCAAGGCCACCAAATTCAAGTGCAGTTTCATACTACTTAAAGCAGGGTGCAAGTCCACCAAATTCAAGTGCAGTTTCATACCACTTCAAGCAGGGTGCAAGACCACCAAATTCAAATGCAGTTTCATACCATTTCATGCAAGGTGCAAGGCCACCACATTCAAATGCAGTTTCATACCATTTCAAGCAGGGTGAAACTACTGTAAAACCACACAAAACACCACATAAACACACCACACACAGTTCAGTAGACATTCAGTGTGTTCAGTTGATTCACAGCTCAGTCGTGACCTCTCCCTCCCCTATCTTGCAGAGACTGAGCCACACCCACACTTCTGGGTTTTATAATTCCCTCCCCAATCCCACCGGAAGGGGCGTGGCCTTCATTGCGTGATTGACAGGAGGGAGATTCCGAACACTTTTTAAACACTAATAACACTTTAATTTTTCATTGATGGGAAGAATCCTCTGCACCTGATGAGCAGAGGGGGACTGAGTAAGATGGCCCAAAATCGCAGCTCTATGTGGTAGCGTTTTATCTAAAATCAATATACAGAATCAGTGCAAACAGGAAGTTGTCAAGTTTAGACGTAATCATTTGCCATTTCAAACCATCCACCACCAACCATTTGCTGTGTTTTATTTCAAACCATTTGCTGTGTTTTATTTCAAACCAACCACCACCAACCATTTGCGGTGCTTTATTTCAAACCAACCACCACCAACCATTTGCTGTGCTTTATTTCAATCCAACCACATTTACATTTTCAAACCACATTAAAGGCACTCAAGGTCAGTAAACCACACTCAGTTTAGTCGACATGTGTTCAGTGTTATTCACAGCTCAGGCTGAGAGACGTGACCCTGTCGCTCCCCCATCTTGCAGAGACTGACTGAGGCACTCAACACTTCCGGGTTTTATAGTCCCTCTGGAAGGGGCGTGACCTTCAGGAGAGAGAATCTCAACACTTTTAAACACTAATAACTCTTTTATCTTTCATTGATGGGAAAAGTCCTCTTGTCCTGCACAGCGGAGGGGGACTCTGAGTAAGATGGCCAAAAATCACAGCCGTAAGTGGCAGCGTTTTTTTTTAAATCAATATACAGAACAACAGGAAATAGTCAAGATCAGACTTTAAGTAATATAGATAGATATTTGGAAATTCAGAGGAAATGCACAGCCATTAATTCCATCAGAGTATGAGACTTACCATTGGACCTACCATCACACATGAAAGCTTGGGCTTCTAAATGTAAGCCTTTTGGAGGTCAAGGCCTTCTTTCTGTGCCTTATTATTAGTTGCACTTCCTGTCCTGTGACAACAATCGCTGTTTTGCATTTCTTTGTTTGCTGTTTGAAGGTTCCAACATTATGCTGATGAGAAAAATTACCTTGCTCTTCATTAAGGCTCAATTTAAGAAAGGGCATCACCTACCTTGAACCAGTATTTCAATACTTTTAAAATGCACAAATTAACCTTGCAACTTATTTTCAACAAATGTTTTCCCAATGGCAGGTAATGAAGTTATTATCTGTCCTTAAAATTTTAATGAGCCTGATACACTTGCCCTACTTGTAAATAGCCTGATATACTTGCCCTACTTTCAAACACCAGTTTTAAGAATCCCAGAAAACCATGAATGTAAAAGTTAAATCCAAAATTAGCTTAATTAAATATTATCAATGATGAATATCATAAATAATGTAAGTAGTAACCACAGTAGAAAATGCGAGAAAACCTCAGCAGGTCAGACATCATGAGAAAATGGAGTAATAGATAGATTAAACAAAATACCTCTGATAATGTCACACTAAATAACTGTGGTGGTAAGAGGCACATTATGCTCCTTTAGTGTCTGATATGTGTTGTGAATGGCAGGGTTGTGAGTCATGCCCTGCAGGAGGCTGTACTGTAAGAGACTTAATGGCCTGGCCCACTTGGGTGTCATTTGCGCGTCTCGCAGATGGCGAGCGAAGATTTTGTACATTCCAATATCCTGGGGCGCCGAGCACGACCGTGCGTCACTGCCTACATCACCACGCACCATGCGCGCGTAATGCGCACCATGCACGCATAATGCGCGCACCACGTACGCGTCATGACACGCGCATCGTGCGTCGTGACACGCAAATTATGTCGCGTAAAAGATGCGCAAATGGGACAGGTCCTTTAGTCCCGAGTCCTGCAGGCTCAGCACAGAGTCCTGCAGGCTATAAATGTGCACAATAGGAAGCTAAGCTGTTTCTCAAGCTTGCACGGGGTCTAGTATCAGTGTGGGAGGTTTCAAAAAATACCTAATTGTGGAAGTGAATTAGTTAATTAAAGTGGCAGGCAACCAGAAGCTCAGGTTCATCCCAACAGACCAAATGCAAAGTGATCACCAAATCTGCATTTAGTATCTCTCATGTAGAAAGCCCCCGTTGTGAACACGGAATGCTTTACACTAATTTTGGAGCAGTTCAAGTGAATGCTGCCTCACAAGTGAATGATCCCTTTGAAATGCAGTAAAAACAGGAGGTGGTTAAATCTTGTGAAGCTGGCAAATATTGTTAAGGGTAACCCACTGATGCAGAGGCTGATGAGTTGAAGATGAGGAGCCTGTTTTGGTTCTGTTCTACAGGGGAGGGTGTGAGAAAGGCAGAGCAGAAAATAACTGAAACCCAGTCAATGGCTCCGTTCACTATGGTGTTGCATAAGCCTTGTTTCAGGAGGAATTTCAGGATACCTGTACAGAAAATCTAATTGGTAAAGCAAATGTGACAGAAACAGAGGAAATGGGAGAATGGAATGGAATTTTTAACCCAAACCGGGAGGATACAAGTATAATCAAGTGACAATAGCAAGTCAAGAGTCAAGAGTGTTTTATTGTCATATGTCCCGGACATGACAATGAAATTCTTACTTGCTGCAGCAGAACAGAATATGTGAATATGTAAACATTGTATATAATGGGGGGAAAAAAGAAAAGGTTAAATAAATAACAAATATAGTGCAAATAACAAATAATAATATAGTCTTTTCCAGTTCAGAGCTCATAGCTTATTTGTTGTGTTTAATAGCCTGATGGTTGTGGGGTAGAAGCTGTTCCTGAACCTGGACGCCAGTCTTCAGGCTCCTGTATCTTCTTCCTGATGGCAGTGGTGAGATAAGTGTATGGTGGGATGGTGTGGGTCCTTGATGATTTTGACTGCCTTTTTGAGGCAGCGACAACGAATAGATCCCTTTGATGGTGGGGAGGTCAAAGCCGGTGATGGACTGGGCAGTGGTCACAACTTTGTGTAGTCTTTTTCGCTCCTGGACGTTCAAGTTGCCAAACCATGCCACGAGGCAACCAGTCAGAATGCTCTCTATCGTGCACCTGTAGAAGTTTAGGAGAATCCTCTTCGACATGCCGAATCTCCGTAATCTTCTCAGGAAGTAGAGTCGCTGATGTGCCTCGGTGTGCTGGGTCCAGGAAAGATCTTCTGATATATGCACGCCCAGGAATTTAAAGTTATTGATCCTCTCCTGTTGATATAAACAGGATTGTGGGTCCTCATCCTTCCCCTACTAAAGTCCACAATCAGATCCTTGGTCTTACACATGTTGAGAGCCAGGTTGTTGTGCTGGCACCATTTGGTCAGTCAGTCAATCTCACTTCTATACTCTGACTCGTCCCAATCTGTGATTCGTCACAGTGGTGTCATCGGTGAACTTGACGATGGAGTTCGCACTATGACCGGCTACACAGTCATGAGTATAGAGTGAGTAAAGCAGGGGGCTGAGCACGCAGCCTTGAGGTGCTCCTGTACTAAGTGTTACTGCGGATGAAGTGGTTCCTGCAAATCAAACAGACTGGTCTGTGGATGAGGAAGTCGAGGATCCAATTGCAGAGGGATGCGCAGTCACCCAGTTCCGTGAGCTTTGTAACCAGCTTGGAAGGGATGATGGTATTAAACACCGAGCTGTAGTCTATAAACAACAGCCTGACGTAGGTGTTTTTATTTTCCAAATGGTCCAGTGCGGAGTGGAGAGCCAGTAAAATTGCATCTACTGTTGACCTGTTGTGGCGGTATGCGAATTGTAGTTGGTTGAGGTTCTTGTCGAGGTAGGAGTTGATGTGCACCATAGAAACATAGAAAATAGGTGCAGGAGTAGGCCATTCGGCCCTTCGAGCCTGCACCACCATCCAATATGATCATGGCTGATTATCTAACTCAGTATCCTGTACCTGCCTTCTCTCCATACCCCCTGATCCCTTTAGCCTCAAGGTCCACATCTAACCCCCTCTTAAATATAGCCAATGAACTGGCCACAACTACCTTCTGTGGCAGAGAATTCCACAGATTCACCACTCCCTGTGTAAAAAATGATTTTCTCATCTCGGTCTTAAAAGACTTCCCCCTTATCCTTAAACTGTGACCCCTTGTTCTGGACTTCCCCAACATCGGGAATAATCTTCATGCATCTAGCCTGTCCAACCCCTTAAGAATTTTGTAAGTTTCTATAAGATCCCCCCTCAATCTTTTAAATTCTAGCGAGTACAAGCCGAGTCCATCCAGTCTTTCTTCATATGAAAGTCCTGCCATCCCAGGAATCAGTCTGGTGAATCCCTCTATGGCAAGAATGTCTTTCCTCAGATTAGGAGAGCAAAACTGTATGCAATACTCCAGGTGTGGTCTCACCAAGACCCTGTACAATTGCAGTAGAACCTCCCTGCTCTTATACTCAAATCCTTTTGCTATGAATGCTAACATACCATTCGCTTTCTTCACTGCCTGCTGCACCTGCATGCCTACTTTCAATGACTGGTGTACCATGACACCCAGGTCTCGTTGCATCTCCCCTTTTCCTAATCGGCCACCATAACCAACCTCTCAAAGCACTTCATTACCACAGACGTTAGTGCCACTGGTCGATAGTCATTGAGGCACGTCACCTTACTCTTCTTGGGCACCGGTATTATTGAGGCCCTCTTAACTTCAGACCTCAGAAGTGAGAGGTTGAAAATGTCTCCAAAAACTTCCGCCAGTTGGTCTGCACAGGTCTTGAGAACTCGACCGGGTATACCATCGGGTCCAGGTGCTTTCCGAGGGTTCACCCCCCTGAAGGATCTTGTGACGTCGGCCTCTGTGACTATGACTGTAACACCGTCAGTGCGAATAGGGGCTCGGGAAGGCACATCAGTGTTCTCCCTATCGAACCGTGTGTAGAACACGTTGAGCTCGTCAGGGAGTGACGCTTCGCTGTTGTTTGAGCAGCCTCCTGATTTCGCCTTGTAGGAGGTGATACCATTCAAGCCCCGCCACTGTTGCCGAACATCCGTCTCATCCTCCAGCTTAGAGCAGGTCCCTTTTGGCCTTTTTGATGGCCTTACCAAGGTCGTATCTGGACTTCTTATAGACCTCTGCATCGCCAGACCTGAATGCCCCGGATCTGGACTTCAGAAGAATGCGGATCTCATGATTCATCCAAGGCTTCTGGTTCCTAAACACTCGGAAGGTTTTTGTTGGAACGCAGTCCTCCACACATTTCCTTATGAAGTCTGTAACGACTGTGGCGTATTCATTCAGGTCCGTTGCCGAGTCCCTGAACATTGCCCAGTCTACAGACTCCAAGCAGACCTGGAGTTATTCCTCCCCCGACCAGCTCTGTACAGTCCTCAGCTCTGGGGGTGCTTTCTTCAGTTGCTGCCTGTATGCAGGAAGAAGCAGCACCGCAGAATGGTCAGATTTTCTGAAGTGAGAGCGAGGGATCGAGCGATAGGCATCTTTGATGGTCGTGTAGCAGTGGTCAAGGGTATTTGATCCTCTGGTGCTGCAGGAGACATGTTACTGGAAGTTAAGGAACGATTTAATCTGGTTGGCTATGGCGGTAAATGCCTCGGGGTAAGCCGTCTGGTGCTTGTTGACCATGGCATGCAGCTCCTCCAGTGCCAGACGGATTTCTGCCTGGGGTGGGATGTAGACCGCGGTCAGGATGATGGAGGTGAATTCCCTCAGTACGTAGAAGAGACGGCACTTCACCGCCAGATGTCCAAGGTGTGGAGAGCAGGAGTTCGATAGGACTGCCATGTCTGAGCACCACGAAGAGTTGACCATGAGGCAGACCGCCTGCATACAGTCCATACGGTGGATGGAGAACCCTTCAGGCTGGACCACTGAGTCTGGGGAGCAGGGGGTGAGCCATGTCTCTGTGAAATAGAACACAGAGCATTTCCTCAGCTCCCTTTGGTAAAGCAGCCTTGACCTTAAGTCCTCCATTTTGTTTTCTAATGACTGTATGGTGGCCAGTAGGATGGTAGGGAGAGGGGGCCAAAGTCCCCTAGGCTTCAGTCTTACTTGTAGTCCTGCCCGACGACCACGTTTCCGTACTCCATGAAGCCCTCCTCGGTGTTTAAAGATACGGTACTTGCGAGTCTCCAGGAGGTTGTGGATTCCCCTGAGATTGGGGATTCCCTTACAGTCGGCACTTCCAGCTCCGTTGCTGCTGGGAGATCCTGCCCGACGGCCTCGATTCCGGACTCCATGAAGGCCTCCCGCTGTTTACAGGTACAATACTTACTGTACCTGCCTGCCTCCGCGAGGTCGGGAATTCCCCTCCGATCAGGGATTCCCTTATGGTCGCTATCTTCGGGAGTTTGCAGTAGTGCTAATGCATTAAAATGAGTTAGCAGCTCGCTACCTACATCGTTGATTTCTGCAGATTCTTTGATACAGGTGAGCTCAGAAATACTATATTTGAAGATTTTCTGTTGTGCCGCTGGCAAAATGTCGCCACAGGTAGGCGCCATCTAAAAGGAGATAATTGTCCTCCATGTCCATCTTGGGAGATAGGCTAAGCCAACAACTTAAGAACCCATAATTCTTAAGTTGTTGGCTTAGCCTATCTACCAAGATGGACATGGAGTGGTCTAGAAAGCAAAGAGACAAAGAAGAAACATTGAAGGTGAGTACATGATGGAAACTGGCAGTCAAGGTAATTATAGTGGCAGACTATTATATCGTTCAAGGAATTGCTCCCTCTAGCCACTAGGAGAAGACACGGGGTAAGAAGATGGCGTCGTTTTACGCATGGGAGCTCTCCACGAGACATTCAAAGCCGTAGAAAGATAAATCTTCAATACGCAGTCTCTTGATTAATAGTTTCTTTATTGTCGCAGTAAAACAGTAAGATATTCATCAAGGCTGATCAATGTTAGAAAGCTCCGCGTGTTGGAAAGCTCTGACCCATGGTCAAAAGCTATACCGTCCCACCAGGCTTCCTCCGAACTAACTAAAACTACAAGTTTCTCCTAAGAATCCCAGCAGCAATTACGCCTCCGACTACGTAATAGCATGAAACTTCTTCCTCCATGTCCGATCAACTCATGGATGTGTTGTAACAATAATGTTGAAGTGTGAAAATCCTTTGAGAGAATAATAGGATTTTTAGCAATACCGTTGGGGTGGAAGATTGCAACCTTCACGAGGTCCGCCCTGTTTCGACTAACGCAACCAACTCGACGTGCACAAATGGAAGATCAAATAGAACAAGTTGTCCAACAACTTTAGGCTGTGCACGCCACATGGAAGAAGAAGAAGCAATAACGTTCATTGTTAGGTTTTGTTTAATTTCTGGATCATTAGCAGAGATTTCATATCCCAGCTCAAGTTTTGGCCATTCTCTGTCTGGCTTACAGAGAAACTCTGGTCCATTGATCCATCTCTTATTGCTTAAGAAGCGGTCTGCTATCAGTCCTCTGGAAGCTTCATCCACAGGATTTTCTTTTGTGTTAACATATTTTCATTGTGAAACATTAGTAGCTCCCAATGCTCTCTCCATTGGCAGATTGTCTTTGTCCAAATCTAACTCTCTGGTCTCTTTGGCTTTATCGCCTGGTGGAATGCTTTCCCAGACAACACGACTGTTGCTGATCCACTTGGAAAGCATGAATCTTCCCTTACTGCAGAGGGAAGTCAGATGTTTTTACCATTTGAATTGCTTTCCGCTCTGTAGACATGGATTTTAAGCAATCATCCACATAGAAATTATTCTTCAAAGTAGTTATCACTTCCTCTGGAAAGTGAACTTTGTTGTCCTCTGTGGTCTTCTTTAATGCAAAGTTCGCACAACTTGGTGATGTAATGACTAATGCACTCCTTCTCTTCATTCATGGTACTCAATCGAATGTTAATCTCTTCTCCTGTGATGTCCAGCCTTCTCATCAAGCCGAATTTCCTTGATCCAAAAATGCATATGTTTGCACCACTGTATTCGTCTTACTATTCCTAACCTGTAATGGTAAGATCGAGAAGATACAGGCTTCTACCCCGGCCTCAATATGAGCTGTTACTTGAGGTGAGGTGACAGCATCACTAGTAGCTGGCTTCTCCTTCTGTTCTATTTGCTCCAGCTCCTTCTCTTCTCTTTGCTCCGGTGGCTTCTCTTCTGTTTGCTCCAGGTTGCTTCTTTCCAGTGTGAAGTGCTTCAGGATGATTTTGCTTGCACTTATCACAAATTATAGGACTCGTACAGTCTTTAACCATGTGTTCATTTTTACAAATATCCAAAACAGATTCCCTTCTCTTTTAAGAAATCCACCCTTTCTTTATATTCCTTCTTCTTGAATCTTCGACACCACCTTATAGTGTGACCAACTTCATCACATAATGAACAAAATCCTTTTTGCTTGATAGTATATACATCTTCTTTCATTCCACCTGTTGTTTCCACGGGTATTATAGCGGTAGCAAAACTGCCTCCCTTAGGTCCTGATCTTCCTTTAGTTTTGGTAAAGGTAGAACCTTTGACAGTTGCAATTGGTTTATGATCTTCAATACTCCCGTGGTGTGGATCTAACATGTACCGTACTTCTCTTTCCAAGAAATCCACCAGGTCTGGTAACATGGCTACTCGCTTCTTCTTATCCAATATTCGGCCTGCTTTCATCTCTCTACTTTTCTCTGTGTCGTCTGGGCAGTTTTCGAATGATGGCTCTAGTATTACCAACAATATTCATCTCCTCCGTGTGGTTGAGATATTTCATCGAGCTACAACAACCTCTAAGAAATGTTGCAAAATCACAATGCCTTCACATCTGCTGACTTGATATCTTTCCAAGCATAGGCCTTCTCCATGTATGCGTTAGCAATCCTCTGTTCGTTACCAAAACGTTAAGTAACCTTCTTGCCTCTTGATAGCCTTGGCTGTCAGGCTTATTTTGACAACTATCTACAAGTACCTTAGCACTTCCGCTATGTAATACACCAGAAACCGTAAGCGGTCTTTTTCATCAGTAATTTCCATTTCTATTACTTCGTCAAACGCCATTATGAAAGCTTCATACCGCAAAAGATCACCATTATATGTAGGAATTTCTATTGGTGGTAGGGCAAAAGAGAGATTTTGTTTAGCTATGAGCTTTGTTGAATTCATCTTGCTCCTCCGCCAATTCACATAATCCATCACGAGATCCTTGGCTTGGCGCAAACGAATGATAGACAGGTCTCTGATAATAATACTGGCTTGCTCCAGCTTTTGTCTCAGGCTTCAGTAAAGCATACTGAGCTGTTGGTTTGTTCCGAGCCTCTACAGATGCCCCGTAAGTAGTTTGCTTTGGCCTCGCACCCAGTTGCTGAGATTAAGTTTTGCCCATCTTTTGGCTACGTGCTAGTTCTGAGTCATGAGGCTGGATATCCTCTGGCTGCAGATGTGATTTAGCCGTTGTTTCCTTTTGAGTAGTTCCTTTTCCGTAATAAGAGCTCATCACATCTGATGCTTTACAGCTGCATCTTGAACCCTCACTTTCCATTATCTCCTTCATCGATTTGACAACCGCCAACATTGTGGCTAGTTCCAGGTGTTCTTTTCGTCACCTCATCTCTTCTTCTTGTCGCCTCAACTCTTCTCTCAGCTCTTCTTCTTGTCGCTCAATCTCTTGTTTCTTCTCCAAGGCATTTGCTTCTATTGAGAGAGCAGCTAGATCAGCTTCAACTTCCATTCGAGCAGAGGTCCTTGATGCTGAACTGGCTATAGAACCAGATTTATGTTACATTATAAATACTATCCCGTGGTGTGATCTTCTCCTCCATTCCAGCACCTTGTTGCATAGCTCTTTCAATTGTTGAGTGCGAAAGTTGTGGTATTATTTCAGTTAACCACCCTTCCACTTCTTCCATGAAATAATCGAATAACTTCACCTTTTCTTCCCACCACTGGGTGTATCTTTCACATTGTTCCTGAGGAAGCTATGAACACAGCAGTACATTTGGTTTCTCTCCAACGTCATGGCAGAGGTTGCATAGTTTAACCAGATTAGATCGTACTTTCTCCGCGTT
Organism: Leucoraja erinaceus; assembly: GCF_028641065.1. Taxonomy (NCBI): domain Eukaryota; kingdom Metazoa; phylum Chordata; class Chondrichthyes; order Rajiformes; family Rajidae; genus Leucoraja; species Leucoraja erinaceus. Next base: position 157,517,600 of record NC_073377.1, read on the forward strand.
CTTATCTGATTCCATTAGTTTCTTCTGGTTTTCAATTGATTTGGTAACCTGTTTCCATAACTTGTTTCTCTCCTTCTGGGTTTCTTTCAGGCCTTATCTGCTTCTTCTAGATACCTTAGCCTCACTCCACCACCTTGTGGGTCCTCTGACTCACCTACTCCATCTTGCTTCATGGATTTAAACAGGTCTTGGCAGATTGCCAAATCAGGATTTTAGATAAATTCTTCAATTTACTTCAGTCACTATTGATAAACATTGGTTGAATGTTCTAAAAACATCAGATAAGAAACTATAACAAACTGGACTTTCAGACAACATCCAAAATATTTTCGAAGTATAGAAGTGACTTCAGTTGGAAAGAATAAGTTATCTCGACTTCAAAACAACTCAAGGACAAGCACCTGGATTTATCCAGGCTGAACTGAAAAACAACCTTCTTGACTTCTTTCCAAACTTTAGTAGAACTTAAACTTGTCCAGACTCTCCAGAAGCCATTCGAATTAAAGGGTTCCAGCTTCTGAATTCAACATAGTATAATAGTTGTTCTACTCACGTGGTAAAGTCTTCCTCCCTTAGATAAGTCGGAATAAATTATCTGGCTGAGATCTATTTCCTTCAAAGGGACAAAGGCGAAGGACAAAGGACATTTATTGTCACATACACCAATTGGTGTAGTGAAATTTGAGTTGCCATTTGCAGCACAACAATAAAAATAAAATACAACATTAAAGAATTTGACATTAAAAATAAAAACATCCCCCCACAATGGTTCCCACTGTGAGAGAAGGCAGCAAAGTCCAGTCCTCTTCCTCTTGTTCACCCGTGGTCAGGACCTATTTGAGGCCTCCGCAGTCGCCGCGACGGCGGCCCGATGTTTCAGGCCCTCTCGCCGGATGATGGAGCTCCGGCGTCGGAGGAACACTCTCAGCGGCCTGGAGTGTCTGGAACGGCCGCTTGCTGCCAGAGATCGCAGCTCCCGAAGTCCACAGGCCACGCGGGTCGGAGCTCCAACACTGGCGATCTTGGCGCGAGATCCCAGGCTCCGCGGTGTTTAAACTCAGTGCCACCCGCAGCTGGACACTCCGCGACCACAGCTCCGCGATGTTGGAGTAGCCGGTCTCAGCACTCCGGAGCTTACCACACGGTGACTCGGGTAAGGCATCGCCCACTCCACGATGGTGCTTCAGCGCTGTGCCATCGTCAAAGCTGAGGTTCTGGCCGGTCCCGGCAGGAAACGCCACTTCAGTCCGGTTGATAGGCCACAAGGAAGGGGCGAAGATGCAGCTCGGAGGAAAGCCGCATCTCCGACCAGGTAGGGACTGAGAAATACAGTTTTTCCCCCCCCCCCCCCCCCCCCCCCCCCACATCAAAAGACTAGACCTCCAAAACAAAAACTTTTGTCACAGAAAAATTTAAAAAGGGTGAAAGGAAGAACAGCTGATGGCTGGGCAGCCATACCCGACGGCGCCCTCTCGGACAGAAACAGGCTTCATCCTCTGGAACTAATTCTTCTGGCCTAATCTCTCTCCAGAGATCCGGCCCAGTCTTCTGACCCTCGTCTTTGGGACTAATTCTACTACCTCCCTACTACATAGGGTTTGTTTAGGTCCATACGATTTCCTATAGCTACACCTTTGATAATAATAATAATAATAATAATATACTTTATTGTCATTTCACATTAGTTGGTATGCAGCTTCCAACCGATGTAAAAAAATTAAGATAAAAAATAAATAAACTGTGCGACGTGACCATCCGAGGGAGACAGTCCAGCTGGGATGGGGGGGGGACTCAGCAGGGCTGGTTCAGAGCCGCTATAGCTCTGGGAATGAAGCTGTTTCTGAGTCTGGAGATTCGGGCGTATAAGGCCTTGTAACGTCTGCCAGAGGGAAGTAGTTCGAACAGTCCATTACAAGGGTGTGAGGAGTCTTTATGGATGCTGACGGCCTTCCTGAGGCATCGTATATGGTAGATGCCCTCCAAGGCTGGTAGCTGTGTCCCAATAATCCTCTGCGCTCTGTGGACGACGCGCTGAAGAGCTCTCCTCTCCGCCTCCGTGCAGCTGAGATACCACACAGAGATGCCATACATTAATATGCTCTCTGTGGTGCAGCGGTAGAAGGTTGTCAGCAGCTGTTGGGGCAGACCAGTCTTTTAATGTCCTCAGGAAGAACAGTCGTTGCTGTGCCTTCCTGACCAGCGCAGCGGTGTTGGTGGACCATGTGAGGTCCTCTGCAATGTGAGTGCCCAGAAACTTAAAGCTGGACACTCTCTCCACACTTTCCCCATAGTCGGAGATTGGGTCATATTCTCCATTATGGGACCTCCTGAAGTCAATAATCAGCTCCTTGGTCTTGGAGGTGTTTAGTGACAAGTTGTTACGTGCGCACCAGTCCGCCAGGTTCTGCACCTCCGCTCTGTATTTTGTTTCATCACCGTTGGTGATCAGCCCAATCACTGTTGTGTCGTCTGCAAACTTCACGATGGTGTTGGTGTCGAATGCAGGAACACAGTCGTGAGTGAAGAGGGAGTAGAGCATAGGGCTTAGTACATAGCCCTGTGGTGTGCCAGTGCTCAGGGTGATAGTGGAGGACAGGTGCGGGCCCAGTCTCACTGCCTGCGGTCGCTCCGTCAGAAAGTTCAGGATCCAATCGCATATCGGCGAGCTGAGGCCTAGCTGGTGGAGTTTGGTGGTGAGCTTGGTGGGGATGACCGTATTGAATGCAGAAGTCTATCCAGGTGGATCTGGAGAAAATCAGTGTTGGAGGGCAGGTTATTCAATGTGAGGCAAAGTTCAGAGGTGCATGAGCCTGTTGGTGGAAGGGAACAGGTTTGGCCTTTTGTTCAGAAAAGAAGAGGGTCCTCAGATAATTCTGAAGTGAAATTGAGCAGTAAAAGCATTCTGTGTCCATGGTGAAGATGTTCTGGACAAGCCGAATTAACTGGAAAATGTTTCACTGGTGTAAATGGACCAGGGACGAAAGACTGGAATCAAGGTAGGAAGAAATACATTCAGTGGAACACACATAAAACAATGGATATGCCTGGAGCATCCTGGCCATGGATCTTGGACAAAAGCTAGAAGTGGACTGTGCAGAGCTGGGGCACCACCAGACTGGAAGCTATGAACGAAAATTCTCCCAAAAAATGTCTGTGACTGTATGGGAGACAGTTTGACCAATATCTTAGGGTTGTGGTCCAGAGGGCAATATGAGGACATGTCTGAGAGTTGACGTGTGGTTCTGAAATGTCTTCCATCTTTCTCAATCTTGGTTTCCTCTTTAATATAGTGGACAGAACAACTTATTCATTTCCCACATGTGCGCTCAACCCTCTCCTCAGGATGTGCAGCACCTTTCCTTTTTTCTTTTCCCTTCTCAACTTCCAAGGACCCGCTTTCCAAGGAAGCAGTAATTTACTTGCATATTTTCCAATCCCGTGTATTGTACATTACATGGCCTCTTCTACACTGGAAAAAACAACCACAGACTGAGTGATATTTCCTTTGTTCTACTCATTACTGCCGTACTTTCTCAACAGCTAGAAACAAACTTGTTTTTTTCTCCTGAGCAAAAAAAAAATTGCTGGAGGAACTCAGGGTCAGACAACAACTGCGGAAGGAAATGGACAGGTGACATTTCAGGTCAGGAGCCTTCCTCAGAATATCTTTCTCAGTTGTGATGCAGGGTCTCAGGACCAGAATTCTGATTTTCGGTCCTCCAACTGGCACTGGATATTTGATATCCACTCGTTGGTACTAGATATTTGATGTCCACTGATTTGATATCTGCTGGCTGTTTCATACCATTGGCTGACACTAGATGTCCGATGCCTGCTGGTTGGCACTAACTATTTGATGATCACTGGCTGGCATTGGATGTTTGACAGACACAAAGTGCTGAAGTAACAGGCACCATCACTGAAGCAAAAGGATGGGTGACGTTTTGGATCGGGACCCTTCTTCAGGCTGGATGTTTGATGTCCCTTAACTGGCACTAAATGTTTCTGAAAAAAGGTCTCGAACCGAAACGTCACCTATTCCTTTTCTCCAGAGATGCTGCCTGTCCCGCTTCTTCTTCTTCCTCTTCTTCTTGCGAATGAAACATAAAGCAAAGGAAGTTATATCTCAAGCTGGGCGTTGAGCAGCCAGGTTGTTGTCTCTGCGTCAATGTCTGCCAGGCCCTGAGCTCCATTTGGTGTGTGGTAGAGTGGGCTGTCTGTTGTTCTGTCTCCGCATTCATAGGCTGGGCTCTGGCGGAGCACCCATCTCCACATGCTGGCATTGAAACGCCCAACTCCAGTAAGAAGTCTGTTGAGCTTCACCCATGCTCCTCTGGGCAGGTCAGATGCTGGCCAGCTTTCATCTGGTGAAGAGGTGTAGCTGTATAATGGAGATGAGGTTGCCTTCCACTCCTGTGACCACCTGGTGGCTATCCAGTGTGCTTTTGACTCAAGCACCTGTCCCGCTGAGTTACTCCCATATTTTGTGCCTATCTTCGGTGTAACATTAAATCGTATAGAAACATACAAAATTCTTAAGGGATTGGACAGGCTAGATGCAGGAAAAATGTTCCCGATGTTGGGGGAGTCACAGTTTAAGATTAAGGGGTAGGCCATTTAGGACTGAGATGAGGAAAAACTTTTTCACACAGAGAGTTGTGAATCTGTGGTATTATCTGCCACTGAAGGCAATGGAGGCCAATTCACTGAACGTTTTCAAAAGAGAGTTAGTTATAGCTCTTAGGGCGAACTGAATCAAGGAATACGGTGAGAAAGCAGGAGTAGGGTATTGATTTTGGATGAACAGCCATGATCATATTGAATGGCGGTGCTGGTTTGAATGGCTGAATGGCGTAGTCCTGTACCTATTTTCTATGTAAACCAGCATCTGCAGTCCCTTATTACGCTAGATGCTTGATGTCCACTGGCTGGAAGTGGGTGTTTGTTGTCCATTGACTGGCACTGGATGTCCACTGGCTGGCACTGAATGCTCACGCTCCACTGGTTGGCAATAGATGTGTGATGTCCGCTGCCCGGCACTGTGTGATCGCCTCCTGCTGGATGGCACTGGGTGCTCGGTGACCACTGGTTGGCACCAGGTGCTCGCTGCCCGGCACTGTTCTCGCTGTCCACTGGATGGCACTGGGTGCTCGTTCCCTGCAGGCTGGCACTGGGTGCCCGCTGGTTGCCACGGGCCCGGAACTGGGTTCTAGGAGTCCGGCACTGGCCGCCTTGGGCCCGGCACTGGGTCGCCTTGGGCCCGGTATTGGTCGCCGTGGGCTCAGCACTGGCTCGCTGTGGGCCCGGCACTAGGTCGCTGTGGAGCCTGGCACTGGGTGTTGTGGGGCCTGGCACTGGTTGCTGTGTGCCACAGTGGTTGCTAGGGGCCCCACACTAGGGGTCCGGCAGTGGTTGCTAGGGCCAGGCACTGTTTTGCTAGGGACTCGGCACTGGGGACCCAGAACTGGTTGCTGGGGGGCCGGCACTGGGTGATGCGGGTCTGCCGCTGGTTGCTAGGGGCCTGGTTGTGGTTTGCTAGGGGCCCAACACTGGTCGCTGGGGCCCCGTCACTGGTCGCTGGGGTCCCGGCACTGGGTGATGCGGGTCCCGGCACTGGGGGTCGGCACTGGTCGCTGGGGTCCCGGCACTGGGTGATGTGGGTCTGCCACTGGTTGCTAGGGGCCTGGCACTGGGTGATGTGGGTCTGCCACTGGTTGCTAGGGGCCTGGTTGTGGTTTGCTAGGGGCCCAACACTGGTCGCTGGGGCCCCGTCACTGGTCACTGGGGTCCCGGCACTGGGGGGCCAGTACTGGGGGGTCGGCACTGGTCGCTGGGGGGCCCGGCACTGGGTGATGTGGGTCTGCCACTGGTTGCTAGGGGCCTGGCACTGGGTGATGTGGGTCTGCCACTGGTTGCTAGGGGCCCGGCACTGGGTGATGTGGGTCTGCCACTGGTTGCTAGGGGCCTGGCACTGGGTGATGTGGGTCTGCCACTGATTGCTTGGGGCCTGGTTCTGGTTTGCTAGGGGCCCAACACTGGTCACTGGGGCCCCGTCGCTGGGTGATGTGGGTCTGCCACTGGTTGCTGGGGGGTCGGCACTGGGTGATGTGGGTCTGCCACTGGTTGCTAGGGGCCCGGCACTGGGTGATGCGGGTCTGCCACTGGTTGCTAGGGGCCCGGCACTGGGTGATGCGGGTCTGCCACTGGTTGCTAGGGGCCCGGCACTGGGTGATGCGGGTCTGCCACTGGTTGCTAGGGGCCCGGCACTGGGGGGCCGGCACTAAGTCCGACAGCTCCATCAATCCACGTGACCAATGACATCACTGATGACTGTCTACGTGCGCATTACAGGCCCGCCCCCCGGGTGATTGACGGCGGCTCTGACCACACAGAGCGGTCCGTGTGTCGTGACGGCGCGGAGGAGCGGCCTTCGATCCCCGCCCACCCCCCAGCGGGGCCCCGCCCCACCCTGCCCGGCGACAGCGTTCGCCCGCCCGCCCGCCCTCCTTGCCTCCCTCCCTCCCCTCCCTCCCGGGCCGGGGCCGCAGCGCTCAGCGTCCCTAGCTCAGGCACGACCGGACAGTTTCAGCGCCTGGGCCTCCAGGCGGCAGACCCGGGTCCTCCAGCGTCGGCGCTGCGTAGATTTGTCCTACAGCAGCAGCTGGCTGCGAGGAAAACCGCCCAGGCTCCAGAGTAAAGGGCGTCCCTTGTTGTAGAGGGGGTGGGCAGAGTCCCCTGTAGAGAGGGCAGTGTCCCCTGGAGTGAGGGCGGTGGTCAAAGTCCTGGAGCAAGGTGGGTGGGCAGGGTACCCCGTGGAGTGAGGTGTTGGGGACAGGTGGCTAGGCGTCCACTATAGTGCAGTGCAGAGGGGGAACTGCGTGCAAGTTGACCACTGCTGATGGGTTGATCAAAATGAGTGTGGCCTGGAACAGGTCAGAGGGGCAGGCTGTGTCTTAGCAAACTAAGGGACTTTAATACTCAGACCGAATGTGCAATGGGGCGGGTTTAAAGAATTAAATACTTATCCTACCGCACGAAAAAGGTATACCTGTAACCTGGAGCCATGGCCTGCACCTTTAGGAACTGGAGAAAGTGGATCCGGCCCTTGGCTGTATTCATGTACATTGTGGGTCTTTTGGTTGTTATTCCCCTCTGTATCTGGGAGCTGCAGAAATCTCAGGTATTCTAATGGTCTCATTCAATTTCATTGTAAGGTATTTCTGCTTTAAAGTCAAGAGTGTTTAATTGTCAGTAAAATAAAAAGTGCTGAAATAACTCGGCGGGTCAGACAACATGCCTGGAGGATGGGGATATGTGACTACTTGTAGTAGAGGATAACTGGAAAAAAGATTGGGGCAGGACAGTGGCAACTGATAGGTTGATATATTTGAAGGGGGTTTGATTGGAAGATGGATGGACAAAGACGAGAGAAGAAAATAAAGAAAAGGGTGTTGGATAAGGAGTAAAGAGGGGTGAAATGTTTAATTGTATGTACTGACAGTCAAAATTATTGTAACAGCTTAACAGGCTTAAGGTGTTCCTTTGAAATTGAAAAGGGTCATATTTTGTACAAATGTGCTTCAAGTTGGATGTAGTGGGACAATGGATCTTCAGCACTAGTGACAGATCTGGTGGAAGTGATCAAAATTTACAAATGCAGTTGGAGGCTCATGAATAGGATGCTTTGTAATTGGGCAACGTGTTCTCATTGTGGAAAATGATCAAGGTGTGAAAAAATTGGGTACAAGTTATTTGATTGAGAGATGGTAAGAGGGAGAAGCAAATAATAAAGGGAACGTAGCCTTCTGGATGAAGGGAATGTTCAAATGGAGTACTTGAAAGTGCTCACCGTGCCTTAACTCACTAATTTGGGGAATCTCAAATAGGTAATGTCGCCATCAAAAAGCTTAAAAGGTTTCTTTGCTTTGCTATTCAAAGATTGAACCTGGTTGAGAGGTTTAGAGAGTGATGAAGACCAAGGGTGATGCTTCCATGTTGAAAATACCATATCCCATTGTAAGGTTGGGAATCATTTTTAAGGTGGATCCATTATAAACCTAGGCGTATGAAGTTAAGATAGAATATAATGTCTGTATGTCAAAAATAATTGTAACACAAAGTATTTTCATTTCATACATGGCATCCAAAACCAAAGTTGTTATCTAGATTTAGATAGTTAAAGTTTGAAATTTTTCTCCAGTTAAATTACTGTTTCATTTAAAAAATGCTTATTCGTGACCATGCTATCTATTTGTTTCCAGTAATGTTTTCCTACTTTTAAATCAAGGTTGGAACTCACAACAAAGCATGGTTCATTGCAGGCATTTTTGTGTTTATGACTATTCCAATATCACTCTGGGGCATTTTGCAACATTTAGTGCATTATACTCAACCGGAATTACAGAAACCAATAATAAGGTACACTATAATTTTGGTTTTACTTACTTCATTGCATGGCCAAGATATTGGTACATTTTAAATACATTGTAATTTTCTGTCCCTCTGCAGGATCCTGTGGATGGTACCTATTTATAGTTTAGACAGCGTAAGTAATTTTGAATTTTTGCATCATGAAGTTTTGGGTGCTTGTTTCAAGGTCTAGTTTGTACTGTAGGCACTTCTAATAATTATTGTTTGCTGAGGGGTTTGTCTTTAATTAAGGACTATGAAGGCATTTGTGCCTCATTCCAATTAATACAACCAATGAAAAATAATTTAAGGAATCTATTGAACATGGATTCTTTATTGATTTCCAACTAAGATCTTCACGTTTTACAATCTAACTCATTATTTTATTTAAAAAATGGCCAAATTGCCTTGCATGGTTTGCATTAGATAAATCTTTGCATATGCAATTTGTATTTTTTTCCAATTTAAACCAGAAGTTAAACTGGCTCTAAATTTGAGCTATGTTTAGGCAATTAAGCATAGTTCTTTTTGCAGTGTTTATATGTGTCTGTTCAAATAAAATCTGTCCATCCATTGAGTTGGTAGTGAAATGGACTATCAGGGCCAAGAGTAATCTTTAAAAAAGCAGAAGGAAATAACTTTTAATCAGAAACTACTGCAACTCATTCGCTGGGTCTGGCACCGACGCCATAAGCAGCCATAAAATAACTTGTAACTTGTTTGTCATACCTCCTCTCTCAAGAAATCCAGCGTCAAAAGCTATTTCCTGGCAAACTGCAGCCTCACTACAAATTTCACACGTTTCTCTAAAATCTTGAATGTGTTGTAATCTCTTGAATCTATGGCCATCTTTCTATTAACTCCATATTTAAGTCTTTACGATCAGATTTCAACCATACCCATTCTCAATTTCTGTGCAGGCATTAATGCAAATGACCACATCATCCCTTTGTGCCTCAGGACAGTTGTGCAGATAGATATGGATGTTCTTGTGCCACTGTCATCTCTTAACTGCTTCTTCACTGTCACGTTATCAGATTTTCCAGCGTTTTCTGTTTTCATGTTAGATTGCATGTCTGAGCGTGGTTATGGCATTTTCTCCAGCTAGAATGAAGTTATTGTCTATTGACTTGCAACTCCAATATAAATTCTATCCCCAGCAAATGCTTGTGTTGAATCGAAATGGTCACAATCTTTAATTCTAAAAATATAATGTAATCTTTCTACTCCATAGTTCCACTTTATAAATACCTATCTTGATCTTCATGTTTCTGAACCTCTCATCTATACCACTGTCAGCTCAGGACTTGACAATGCCAATCCTATTCTGACCCATTCCTCTAATTTTCTCTAGCCCAACCACTCACCGCCCACTGGTGAATCTTGGAATGTTGAATTTAACCTGCGCAGAAAAAACTCTGCTAGTGCTCTATTGAGAGTGGTCTATATTTACACTGCTTCACATTGTGATGTTAAAACTGATCATTTATTATAACTTCCAGTCGGTTCAAAGGAAATATTTTGAAAAAAGTCATTTGGACAGTTACATGGCTGGGAAAGGTTCATAGGGACATGCCAAATGTGGGGAATGGTACTACCTTAGATGGGGCACTTTGTTTAGCATGCATGAGTTGGGCTGAAGGGCCTACATCTGCGCTGTATGATTCTATTACAGTCACTTTGGCTCTAATCAATGGGTTGATTGCAGTAATAGAGTATTTAGAAAGCTAGTTTTTATTGGATTGCATGAGTAGTAGTGGGTTACCCGAAAAACTTTGAAAACCATTGTCCTAGAGCATGTTTGTTGTGGTGCCTTTGCTATTTAGGCCAAACCATGGTATGTACTTGCTTCTTAAAATATCTCTTCCTTTGGATTGTCATTAATAGCAATCAACTGGAGCAAGATTTTAGTAAAACGTCTCTCTTTGATTTTTATTTTTGATGTTTCCCTACACAAAAAACAATATTAACACTTGGCAGTATTTCAAAGCAATTGTCCACCACAAATTGACTTCCCAAATTAATTCTACAAGTTTAACATAAAAAATGGAACCAGAATGGGCCAAGAGGCCTCTCAGACTTGCTCTGCTGTTCATTCTTCATAGCTCTTTGAGAAAATAATTACATTATTCCAGAATTATGCCCTCGTACATGATTTCCTCCAGGATAGGAAATAACCACATTGGCACTGTTAAACCCTCTCAGAATTCTGTTTCATTAATCCAGATTATCTTTCATAATTCAACGTGCAAGTTTTCTTCATGCGACGGCATGATCCCACAAATCAAACAATTGCACTTTCACTGAATTAACTCCGATGCAAGTATATGAATAACGAGGCCAAAACCAGACCATTTTTCTGGATGAGATATCCCCATTGCCTCAAATAACAGTCAAAGCACCGATACATTTACATACCATCGTCTTTGCAATTTCATTTGGTTTCCTAACTTTACATTGTGTATAAGGACACAGATGCCTCTGTGCAGCACTCTACTGTCTATCCATTTAATTATTTCTGTTGCCTCTCGGCAAAAGAATAATCTTGTTTTTCTTTTCTCGCATCATGGTCCATCTGTCAAATTTGTGTCTGCTTATTTTGCACACTTTGCAAACTCTATCTTCCTCATAATTTGCTTTCCTAATTTTTTTTGTTTTGGCGGGAACTTTAGCTGAAATGCACTTGGTTGTTATTTATTGATAATGCCTCAGTGCTAATCTCTATGGCACTCCACTAGTCAATGCAAAAATCAGCCATTTATCCACATCTGTTTTCTGTTAACTAACCCTTTATCCATGCCACTACATTACTCCTAATGTCATGAATCTTTTTGAACAGTAACCTTTTATGAGATGCATTATTGATGTCTTTTGGAAATCGTAACGCATTACATCTGCTGTTTCCCCTTTATTCACTCTGCTTGTAATTATTTAAATGAACTCTAATAAATTGGTCAGACATTATTTCCCTTTCATAGAACCACTATGACTTTGTCGTTTGTGATTTGATTTTCTAAGCACTATTATACTCCCTTAAGGGGCTGTCCCACTTGGGCGACCTAATCCGCGTGTTCTAGCGAGTTTGCACTCGACTCGTACTCGCAGCATGGTCGACACGAGGTCATAGGAGGTCCTTGTAACTCTTCTTCATGCTCGAGAGTAGTCCCCATGCACTTGAGGCCTCATCTAGGTCACGGCGTATTTTTCAACGTGTTGAAAAATGCCCGTGAGTAAAAGAAGATCACCATGGAAAAAAATCGATACTTTTTTTACTCGTAGGTTTAGTCGTAGTAGGTCGGCATGTTAGTCGAAGGTAGTCATAGATAGTCTTCATCATAGTCGAAGGAGATCATCGTCACTCTGCACTATTCGGTGTCCAATTTTCCCGAAGTTAGTCGTAGCTAGTCGAAGCTAGTCTTCAACATGGTCGAAGGAAGTCTTCTACATAGTCGAAGGAGGTCTTCACATGCCATTTTTTCAAACTCCTAAACTCTTCTAAACTCGCCAATTAGGTCGCCCAAGTGGGACAGCCCGTTTAATATTTGATTCCAGCATTTTCCCCAGTGACGCCTATTTGCGTAACTTAACTATATACGTGCGTTCTTGAATAGGGCATTACATTTGTAGTTTTCCATACATTGGAACCCTTCTCGAATCTACTTTGGAAGATCGTTACTGATGCATTCACTGTCTCTGCAGCCACTATTTTTAAGGCCCTGAGATGATAGCTATTTGTTTTTGGAGTATAATCCAACATTAACTTCCAAATGCTTATTTGGTGATTGTAATAAATTCTTCTATCTTTAAGTTAATTTTCAAGTTCCATTTTCTATTAAAAAAAAAATATTAAGATATCACTTTTAAGGGAACTTAAAGATAATGTATTTTGGATCACTGTTTCAAAAGGGAATTGATTAAGGTCAATAGTGCAGTTGTGTTTTATCTTGCAACAAAATCTTGGAACCGTCAGATATTTGTGTGTCTATCAAGAGATTAGAATTTGGCATTATAGAAGTATAACAAATTCTAAATATTTGCTTGGGACATTTATACAGTGTCCTCCACAATGTTTGGGACAAAGACTCATCAAATGGGGGGGACTATGTATAAGCACTGCTGTAATTTCCACATGGTGAAACCAAAATGTAGAGAAATGGCCTTTATTAAAATCTGACAATGTGCACTTTAACCACGTGATTTTTTTTTTCTATTACAAATCTCAAATTGTGGAGTACAGAGGCAAATAAATAAATGATGGGTCTTTGTCCCAAACATTATGGAGGGCACTGTAGGTGCTTAAAAGATGAAAAGAATCCAAAGTGCCAATTAAATGTTTGGCCATTCCGGTGTGTGTACTGTGGTAATGTCCCATTATTTTTACATGCAGTCATTTTCTTCTTAACCAGTGGTTAGCCCTGAAATATCCTCACATTGCTATATATGTGGATACATGTCGGGAATGCTATGAAGCATATGTCATCTATAATTTCATGATCTTCCTACTGAACTACTTGACCTATCAGTACCCAAACCTGGTGATGCTACTTGAAGTTAAGGATCAACAAAAACATCTGCCTCCTCTCTGCTGTTGTCCATCTTGGCATATGGGAGAGTAAGTAACTCTACTTCAACTGTTTGTGCATCTCTGATGTTTTCTGTGGAATTTTTTTTTTAATTGCTAGAAATTTTTAATTAATTGCTAGCAGATTTTTAATTAAAAGTAAAACAGACTGCATATTGACTACTTTCCATGCATATATTTAATAAAAACAAAACCATTCAAATAAATCATTAGGTAGACAAAAATGCTGGAGAAACTCAGCGGGTGTAGCAGTATCTCTGGAGTGAAGGAAATAGGCAACGATTCGGGCAGAAACGGTGCCTATTTCCTTCGCTCCATAGATGCTGCTGCACCCGCTGAGTTTCTCCAGCATTTTTGTCTACCTTTGATTTTCCAGCATCTGCAGTTCCTTCTTAAAAAATAAATCATTTGTTTGCTTTAATTTGAATTATACCATGTTATATTGTACTGTTACATTTTACAGTGCTGCAGATTCCAGTTTGATAGATTATTTTATTTTGGTGACATTTATTATAATCTGAAAATGCAGCACATGTGGAGAACGTAACGTTGCCTCTGTATTGCATTTTAATTGTTTTGTACCAGGCATGTGTTAAGTCCGACTGCAGAAACTCGAGTAGAAAAGTTTAGGCTGATTCTCTGCTCTATCATCAAGAGACGAGTTCACTGTTGATGTTGCATTTTGCATGAGGTGTTAATCTGCTCAATGAAGTGAATATTGAAGATCTTGCATCATTATTGTGAAGAGGATCAGGGAAGTTATAATTGGTGTTTAAACCAATATTTGTCCATCAACCAATGTCTTAAAAACCGATGATCTCGTCAATGCATCCATTTTCTGTCATGTCACTGTAGAACAATAGATGTTTTGGGAATTGTACAGCATGGACAGAAACCCTTCAGCCCCCCAAGTCTGGTTAAGCATCTATTGACACTAACCTTCTGTATACTACCCACTTTATTCTCCACAAATCTCCATCAATTATTCCACTCACACATTAGGGGTAATTTACAGCAGCCACTTAGGGTGCAAATCTATTTGTTTTTAGGATGTTGGCGGAAATCAGAGAACATTAGTGAAATCCACCTGGTTGTGGAAAACGTGCAAGCTCCAGAACTATGACACGGGGGGGTCAGGGTTGAACTTTTATTAGAGCTTTGAGCCTCCAGATATATAATTTGCACTGCTGTGCCGCCTCAAAAACGTGTTTATCTATTGCTTGCCATATTCATAGCTTTCTGTATAGTGTTCCTAATTAATGCATATTCTGATGAATGTTTTGCATGTGCTTTCCTTGATAGGGTGTTGCTGTTTAGGTGCAAGCTTGGAGTTCTGCAGTATACGGTTGTCAGACCATTTACAACAATAATTGCATTGTAAGTAATGCTTTGACATAATGGATGAAAATATCCTTACCGCTATTTCTTTCTTTGTTTATATCAAACCCCAAACATGCACTTTAAATACCACTCTTGTTTCTCCATTTGTATATACTACCTTTATTTGAATTAGTTTTGTATTCTTTTAATTTGTTTACATGTCCCAATGAATATCAAACTTTCAATGTCTGTTCAGGGAATCTAGTGTCAGACAGGCAAATATCCTTCCCAGTCCATTGTGGCAGGGCAGTGAGGGTTTTGATGTTGGCCTTGGAGAATACACTGTTGTTGGTTTCCATGTGCTTCAGTGAATTTTGAGAATTTTTTAGAGGGTAGGGAATCACTTGTTGTTGGTTGACTGAGTTTTGTGTCAGGCCAAAGTATTTTTTCTAATACTATTTTTACACAAATGTCTTATTTTTGCACAGTCCTATTTCTTCAGAATTGTATGCGTGATTTATGTATGATTTGTTTTTGTGTGTTTGTCCGATTATGCCTGTGATGCTGCTGCCATCAAGGTTTTACATTGTACCTCACCGTACTTGTACATATGACAAACTTGAACTTTATCTTCAAATAACCTTTTCCTCAATAGACCCAAGGCTATGCTAGCACATTAAAATAAGTGGCAAATGTCATATTTCTCCTTCACCACTAGATAGATATGAGAAGTGATTCATGTTTTTCAAGTTCATGCTGTGAATCTATATTATTAGGATGCATTGGGGGTAGGCTGTAGAGGATCTTGGTCTTCAGGATGTTGTGTGTGAGCCCCCCCCCTTCATGTGTCAGTGAATGGGTTGACAATGGCTTGGAGCTTTGCCTCCAAACTTGCACAACTTCACGTGTCATCTGCAACTGGGCGTCTGAGATTTTGTGCGACTAAGGTTCTGGAATATACTCACTATAGGTTAAACAGTATCCCATAGTTGGGAAGATTAGCTCTACTACTGGAGATGAGGTGTAGCAGTGAGCTGACAAAGATTGTCAAAGGTATTATAGCAACACAGCCTTGTTTGAGAATGGTTGAGGACAAGTTGGTTAGAATTAAGGCTTGCATGCCATCATGAAACAAATGCAACATTTTCTGTGGGCTGCCACATGTGAGGGTCTTCCATTGTCTCTCCCAATTGATAGAATTAAAAAAAAACCATGTGTAGTTGCTGGTGGCAACTGCTGCATTTTTCTTCTTGTCATGAAGGTAAAACCATGCCCACTGTGTCTAGATTGTCAGAATCCACAATACAATTGAGAGGGGATCTTATAGAAACTTACAAAATTCTTAATGGGTTGGACAGGCTAGATGCAGGAAGATTGTTCCCGATGTTGGGGAAGTCCAGGACAAGGGGTCACAGCTTAAAGATAAGGGGGAAATCCTTTAAAACCGAGATGAGAAAAACTTTTTTCACACAGAGAGTGGTGAATCTCTGGAACTCTCTGCCACAGAGGGTAGTTGAGGCTAGTTCATTGGCTATATTTAAGAGGGAGTTAGATGTGGCCCTTGTGGCTAAGGGGATCAGAGGGTATGGAGAGAAGGCAGGTACGGGATACTGAGTTGGATGATCAGCCATGATCATATTGAATGGCGGTGCAGGCTCGAAGGGCCGAATGGCCTACTCCTGCACCTAATTTCTATGTTTCAATGTTTCTAATCTCAAAATTTGTTAAATTACACCAGATTTTGGAGGAGTGTAGAAAATATGAGCAAAAATCTGGGATTTATTTGAATTTTAAATGGAGGTTGATGGTCCTGATCCTAATTACTGGCCAAAGCTGGCATGATCTGGTATGTTATTCATTTTGTTTAAATTAATATTCAAGACTTATTGGAAGAAGCAATGAATATTGAAGCTGACTCACAAAAATTAATATCCTATTTATATAATAGTATTCTAAATATAGACCTACCATCGACAGAGGTACTTAGAGAAGAGTGGGAACGGGAATTAATGATAAAAATTACAAAGGTTAAATGGGAAAAAATACCTGATATATATTCACAAATGTTCAATTAATGTAAGACATAATCTAATACAATTTAAAATTGTACATAGATTATATTATTCAAAAACAAGATTGAACAAATTTTATCCAAATATATCCGCCACTTGTGATAAATGTCTAGCCCAAAAGGCAACTATAACACACTCCTTAGTTTCCTGCATAAAACTTTATAGATTTTGGAATGATATTTTTGAAATACTTACAAAATTATTCAAGACAAGAATGGAACCTAATACTGAAATGATTATATTTGGTGTAATGGAAGATGGGAATAAATTGAACGCATCTCAAAATCTATTCCTTAATTATGGTTTAATAATAGCAAAAAAATTAATACTTAAATTTTGGAAGGGTACATCAATACCAACGCTTAAAATGTGGATTGCAAGTATGTTGGACACCGCTCATCTTGAGGAAATGCGATTCCTCCTAATGGATAAATCAGACCAATTCATAACGAGTTGGTCTCCATTCGTCGTTTTTT
This sequence comes from Leucoraja erinaceus, assembly GCF_028641065.1. Taxonomy (NCBI): domain Eukaryota; kingdom Metazoa; phylum Chordata; class Chondrichthyes; order Rajiformes; family Rajidae; genus Leucoraja; species Leucoraja erinaceus. The sequence continues at coordinate 157,534,459 of NC_073377.1, forward strand.
TGGAATCATATGGTGCAACACAATTGTAAAAAATAACTGTTTCAGGACTGGACGAGGGTTGGTCAAGACTATAAATAATGATCTCCTTTTCTTTTCACTATTTTCTCTCTCAACTTTCTTCATTTACTCGTTTTCTTTCTTCACACACTATATATTTCACATTTTTCTATCCTTTACTATCTAACTTCTTTTTCTTATTCTCATCTTTTTTCAATGTAACAAAAAAAAAGAAGTTGTACATAAAATGTATTATGAAAATATATATTAGGCACTTTGGTGCCATATGACTGTGCTTACTTCTAATAAAATAAAATATTAAAAAAAAATAAAAAATTAATATTCAAAAGCTGAGAATTAGGACAGATGCAGCAGATTCTATTAATTATTCAAGAAAACGCCAGATAATGATGGAGGTAGGCAAGTATGCTATCAAGTAGTGTCTTGTTCATGGTCTGGTAACTTTAATTTCTTTCCACAGAATCTGTGAGCTCGTTGGTGTTTATGATGAGGGGAACTTCAGCTTCAAAAACGCTTGGTCGTACCTGGTTATAATTAACAATGTTTCACAGCTCGTAAGTCTTACCATGCACATCTCTTTTTTTTTAAATGTGCTTTTTATCTGCTTAGTTTGTTACACTTGAGTCAAAGTTTTGGAGGCATTTTCTCTTTAGTGTTGGTCTTAATTGTAAGATTTTCTTTTCAATACCCTCTGTCAAACGAGGCATTTTTTTTGTTACATTTTACAATAGAATAGAATACTTTATTGACACATGTGACAAGTCACAGTGAAATTCAAGAGTTCAAGAGAGTTTATTGCATGTGTCCCAGATAGGACAATGAAATTCTTGCTTTGCTTCAGCGCAACAGAACATAATAGGCATTGACTGCAAGACACATGAATAAATAAACGGATAAAATTCTTTGCTCGTAGTCTCCCATAAAGGGTGCTTACAAAGTTACACATCCCTCCCCACACCAGATCCCCTTTTTGTTCCCCCCCCCCCCCCCCCTCACTCATGGTGGTGTCCCCCACGCCAGGTTGTCCATTGTTCTTCACGGCTTGCTGGTCCCCCCATGCTTGGTCCACATTGCCCATTGTTCTTCTACCCTCACACCAGGTCCCCGTGGCTCTTCCCCCTCCCTCATGGCGGTTCCCCCCACGCCGGGTCCTCCTTTGTTCCTCACTGTCCTCATTCCACGTGCCCATCCTCATCCGTCGGTCAGTGCCCACATCGGCTGCTGCACCGACCTCTGCACTAATGCAGCCGGATCCTCTCCGGGAGCCTCCGTGGTGCTGACCCAGGCCCAGCCACGGCCCAAAGAAGCAGCTATTCAAATGAACATTTCTGATTCATTCAAACCCGTATGCGCAATCAATTATGTTAAAGGCACTGCATAAATGCTGTTGTTTAGTGTAATTGCGAATGCGTCTTGCTTTATTTTCCAGTTTGCCATGTATTGTCTTGTGCTATTTTATAAAGTGCTGCGAAGTGAATTGAACCCCATCCAGCCGGTGGGCAAGTTTCTCTGTGTGAAACTAGTTGTCTTTGTATCCTTCTGGTAAGTTTGAAATATATATTTTATATCTATATATCTATCTTATTTTTTCTCTCCTGAGACCAAAACTTTTGTTCCTTGATTTAAAAAGTACAATAATTCATGCAATGTTGGATTTACTAAAATAAATTGGTTGAATACTTTTATGGAAAGAATAGTACCCAGATGGTGAAATTGTTTAAAACATATGTATATATTTTTCAATCTTTTTTAGGCAAGCTGCCTTTATTGCTTTACTTGTGAAAGTTGGAGTGATATCTGACAAACGTACATGGGACTGGGAAAGCGTGGAAGCTGTGGCTACCGGTCTCCAGGTAATTTTAGTCGTTGCAATTCTGCAGCAACCTATAAAGCAGAGTCCCTTAAAGAATCTATACTCATTGCAAGGATGGTCAACTAGCAAGAGGTAATTTTAGAGCTAACACTGTCGAGGAAGGATTAAGGGTGCCAAAGAGAAGAATAAGTGTAATGATGTAGAATTTTATGTAAAGACTGAATGATTAGCATGAGGTGAAAATAAGTTTTTGAAAACAAAGTAAATTATTTTTAAATTGGTGTCTTTGGTAGATTGCTACATTTGTAAGTTATAGGAGTACATTTAGGCCATTCGGCACGTGGGTGCGCGCCCCATTCCATTCTTTAACCACCACAGCTCAGTGCAAATAAAATGAGAGCCACACATGCATCAATGACAGTCATGAAAAAATGCCACTCTGAACTGTTCTTCCATAATCTAGGATACTGTCTGATTCACCTCTATCCCATTGCAGACATTAACATGGTCTGTGGAACTGTTGTGCTACAATCCTGAGAACCATATTCACAAGCTGTAGGAGAATTTGTCTATCTCTACCTCAAAAATATCCACTGACTTGCGCAGTGAGTTCCACAGATTAACTGCCCTCTGACTAAAGAAGTTCCTCCTCACCACCTTTCTAAAAGAGTGCCCTTTAATTCTGAGGCTATGACCTCTGGTCCTACTAGTGGAAACATTAAACCTAACATTAAAGGGTTTGAAAGTAAATAGGCAATTAGTATATAATTTACTACAAATGCATATCCATTAGTAAAATGGAACAGCTAAAGGAAACGTTGTCCATTTGTGGTTAACAAGATTTGAAATAATAGTTCAAAGGAAAAAACGAATCTTGCTAAAAGTGCAATAAGTCTGAGATTTAGAAAAAAATCAGTACTCTGCAATGGAGGATCCAGATATTTTGATCAGGAAAGGAATATTAGAATCCAAAAGCAATCCAGCGAAGAACAAAATAACAGTCTGGGAATAGTTTCTACACATTTGTCAAAAAAAAGGCTAAAGGCTCTGACCCACTTTCCTGAGTTACTCACAAACTCTCCCGAGTTTTCCTCTTGATTCGAACTCGGGGAATGTCGGGTAATGTCGGTAGCGAGCCCGATGGAGTCCGTAGATGTTTTGTAGCGGCTCGTAATGCCAGCCGTAGGAACTCGGGGCATCAGATAAGTCGGGACTTTTTTTCAACGTTGAGAAATGTCCACGAGTTTAAAAAAAAATAGCCCCAAGTACCTAGGACCGGCTATTACCGTAATTCCCCAAGTTCGAATCAAGGGGAAAACTCGGGAGAGTTCATGAGTAACACGGGAAAGTGGGACAGGGCCTTAACTCAGGTTAATGTGGGGAAATTAAATAGGGAAATAAGGAAATGGCTGAGAAATTTACCAAGTGTGTCTTCAGCAAAGGCACTAAAAACCACCTGGAAATTGTGGCAAATAATTGGTTTAAAGTGAATGAAGTTGTTAAAATAAATTAGCATTAATAAAGGAAAATTAGCATTGAAGAAATTAACGGGACTGAAAATTGATAAACACCCGCAGCCTAGTTATCTGCATCCTAATGTTTTGAAAGAATTGGAACTGGAGCTGGTTTCACTCACAAATATCCAGGAGACTGAGTGTCACAGAAGAGTTTTCGAGAGGTGGTCACATCTAAGATGCAGTCAGAAAGTAGTGGGGTGACCACTTGGAAGGGTAAAAATAATTGACAGAAAGCACAGGAAGTCCCGTGGCCATCATGAGGGGCATGGATAAACCGAATACAGTCTTCCGGAAAAAGGATTTCATAAATTACAGGACCTCGGCTTAATGTGAGAAGGAGAGATTTGAGGGACCTCTGGCCATTTTTTTTCACTCAGAGGGTCGTCCATATCTGGAATGAGTTGCCAGCAGAAGCTGCAGAAACAGATCCAATTATGACATTCAAAAGCCATTCGGATAGATGTAAGGATAGGGAGGGTTGGAAGGATATGGGCCAAATCTCCTCAGCCATAGGAACTTTGAATTTGTCCTTGTCTTCAGTGAATTCTGTCAGTGACTATTCTGTCACCATGCTGGGGAAAAGGCCACTAGTACTTTACAAGACATTTTGGCCTTCATCATCAGAGTATATAGAAGTTGGGAGGAGTATGGTGTGAGACCGATTCTGGGGGTTATAGGAAACAGATTGTGCTTGAAAGGGTCAGAAAAGATTTACGACTTGCCCAGAGTAGGGGGGAGTATCAGGGGGCATCTTATAGAGGTATACAAAATCATGAGAGGAATCGATCGGGTAGATGCACAGTCTCTTGCCCAGAGTAGCGGAATCAAGGACCAGAGGACACAGGTTCATGGTGAAGGGGAAAAGATTTAATAGGAATCCCAGGGGTTACTCTTTCACACAAAGGGTGGTGGGTGTATGAAACAAGTTGCCAGAGAAGGTAGTTGAGGCTGGGACTATCCCATTGTTTAAGAAAGTTAGACAGGTACATGGATGGGACAGGTTTGGAGGGATATGGACCAAGCACAGGCAAGTGGGACTAGTGTAACTGGGACATTTTTGGCCGGTGTGGGTAAGTTGGGCTGAAGGGCCTGTTTCCACACTGTATCACTCTGTGACTCGAGGACAATGTTCTATTTAGTTACAAGATTTTTTTTCATTGTGATCAGCGTGGTATATTATAATTTCCATGACCAGATCGTTCCAGCAGTTGGAGCATGGGTTCAGCTATTCAGTGTGCAATTTGCTGTCTCCTTTTCCCACTGACCCCTCTGGTGACTGTGCCACGATTCAGTGTCCTTTAGCACGTTGTTCCAGACTTTGCTATGTGCCAGTCTGCTATACTGCGTCTTGATTGCTCTTTCACTAAAGATCTAGGAAGATCAAGAAGAATCCTTCAATGAGGTTGATAATATTCCAGCAGCAATTGGTGTTTGTCCCTGCAGTTTCGGGAAAATCCTCTATCTGCGTTAAGCAGCTGCTTGGGGGAAAAGTCTTAAAAGACAACTGGACCTTTTTTGAAGATCATCTTGCCAATGCATATTTTTGATCATAGAACAGTACAGGATATGCCAATGCATATTCTAGATCCTGTGCAGCACAGGATCAGACCTGTCAGCCTGTGTTGGCTTTGTCAACCATGATGCCAATTTTAACTGCCCATTTGCCTGCACATGTTCAGTGTTCTTCCATTGCCTGCCCCTTTACATGTCAGGCAAAATGGTGCTTTCATGTTTCCATCACATCCCCTGGCAATGGTTTCCTGGCACCTCTTACTTTCTGTTTAAAAGAAACTTGACTTGGTACTCTTCTTTAAACTTTCTCCCTCTCACCTTAAAGCAATGTCCTCTAGGTCTATCACATTTCCCCTCAACCTCTGACACTCCAGAGAAAACAATTCCATCAAATGAAGCTCTCCATATAGTGAAGCTCTCTAATCCAGGTGACATCCTGGTGCACCTCTGCTGCACTCTCCACACAGCCTCCTCATGCTTTATGTGCTGCAGCAACCACTACTGCATGAAATATTCCAAATGTCAATTAAACAAAGATTTATAAATCAGCAATATGACTTTACAACTTTATACTCAGTGACCTGATTGATGAAGGCAAGCATGCGGTATGTCCTCTTTACCACCGTATATCTTCTTCTGTTGTCACTTTCAGGAAGCTATGGACTTTCACCCCAAGATCCTTCTGTACATCATTGCTGTTAAGCGTCCTGCCATTTACTGTATACTTTCCTTTTACATTTGACTGCCCTAAATGTAACGCCTCACATTTGTCTAGATTGAAATCCATCTACCAATTCTCTGCCCACATTTCCATCTGGTCCATATCCTGCTGAATGCTTAGACAATCTTCCTCGCTATCCACAACTCCATCAGCTGTAAAGTTGCTAATCAGCCCATCAAAATAATTTAACATCACAAACAACAGAGAAACATCACTGGTCACAGACCTCCAGTAAGAAAAACACACCACCACCACCACTAACTTTTGTTTTGTGGCCAATTCACAGGGGGGATCTCATTGAAAGGCCAGGATTGAGTGGATGTGGATAGGATGTTTCCACTAGTGAGAGCGTCTAGGCCCAGTGGCTGTAGCCCCAGAATAAAAGAACACATCTTTAGAAAGGAGATGAGGAAGAAATGATTTAGTCAGAGGGCGGTGAATCTGTGGAATTCATTGGCATAGAAGGCTGTGGAGGTCGTCAATGGATATTTTAAAGGCTGAGATTGATAGGTTCTTGATTAGTATGGATGTCAGGGATTATGGGGAGAAGGTTGAGGTGGAAAGATAGATTGGCCATGATTGAATGGTGGATTAGACTTGATGGGCTGAATGGCCTAATTCTACACTATAATTTTGAATCCCAATATAACAAGTCTGCAAGGATCCCATTTGCCTCAAAGGAGATGGATATCTATGACGGTCATGGGTGAAGTTTTTGAGACTATCTGTGCATAAGGGATCTGACAACAAGGCCCTGCTTGCCACCATCCAAGCAATTTGATAGTTCTGGCAATGAAGCATTTTGCCAAATGAATTGGATAGATGGATCAAGTAAACATCCAATGGAATTTACCATCTCTTTTTTTTAACAAGCCCTGAGTAACATTAATCGCAGAACTTTGCCTGATTGAGATCTTCTGTACAATTGTTGCTTAGGGACAAGCGGTACATCAAAATTCACTGAATGGAACCTTATCCAGCCATATAACCAGCCCCATATTTGCACCACCAGCAACTGTTAAAACCTCAACATAAAATGAAATGTAGTGTTGCATGCCCAGGACTGCAGTTTGATATATCCATCTGCAAAACGTGGCCACACTAATATTAATGATCGACATGAGTCTCCAGCCATTCTTCAACTCTCATGCTTTATTTCGATGTAGTATGGGATCCGATTAGAATGAAGAAATATTTAACCTGAAACAAAGCGGTTTGATCAACTTTTTTTCTGTTTTCCTCAGGACTTTATAATTAGTATTGAAATGTTCTTTGCTGCGATTGGTCATCACTACAGCTTTTCCTATAAGCCCTACATACAGGAAGCTGAGGAAGGCTCCTGCTTGGATTCATTTCTTGCCATGTGGGATATCTCTGACATCAGAGCGGACATATCAGAACAAGTGCGACATGTTGGTAAGGAAGGGGTGGCTAAGTTCATTTGCATGTTTAAGTTTGTTCATTAACCCTTTTTTAATACAAAGTGGAAAGATTTCAACGTACCTAGATAGCACAAAGATGTCAGTTCTTGAGTATTATTTTGAATCAGTTCCACAGTGACCCTCGTGACAATTTTGCATTGTTTCCGTAGTATTTTATAAAAAATAATACCGTACTGTATATAGTACATTCCAACACCAGAAATGTGTGGTTCTGTATGGGAACTGAAAGATAGAAGGGCAGTATCTACCAAATTTTACAAACAAAATGACTTGCAACAAAGCATAATTTAACGTGTGCCCTGTTGACCTGAGCTCGCCTAGTTTGACTTGGTCTAGTTTTGGACAGGACTCGGTATATCCCAGACCCATTCTTCAGAAGTAACTATATGGATAATTTTTCTTTTGCAATCCAATTTTCTATTATTTAATTGTTTTTAAGTCGGGGAAAATGAATGAAAATTGCATCTGGTCTCTGCTCTAGAATTTGAAGGGTACAGATCATTCAATTATGAATTTCTGAAAAGGATGCATTAATAGTACAGGGTGAGGACTGTTTGTGTTGGACTGCATAATTGAATGCTTCTGTTGTAAAGAGGCAAATCCACACTTGCTATTGCTGATTTGGTCAATTGCCTTAATGTGTTTTATAATTTTCCTTTTTAACACTTGAAGTTAACTTGCAGCCAAGACAAGATTGACTGATTTATACTTAAGATTATTTGCAAGCCTCGTGGACTTTGGCACAATTCCCATTTCCTCGAATGTTTGGGAATTGTTTATAGAGTTGTTGATACCTCACTACGGTCTGGGTTTCGCATTCTTCGAAGTACTTGAGATTTCCATTCAATTTGTGGTGCATTTTGGACAATAGATATGCCTTTGAATGATTGCCTTCAAGAGCAACCGATTCCGTTACTTGTCCTATTTTCATCTTTAATGAAACCTAAGGTAAAATGCCACATCATTGCTGTTCGCCCATCTGCCACAAGATGGCCTTATTTCTCCATTATTTGTTCTGCGTTGAAAATATTTTTCGCTCTTGTACTTTTGGTTCAAAAACTGGTTTTTAAACCAGTAGTATGAAAATGACAGCTTTTGTGGCTGCTGGAACCCTGTGAAAAGTTTGATTTCCGCACGCAGCAAGGAAAATTGTGTTGGGAAATTTAAGATTGATCAGTGAAAAATGAACTTTGAGATGCGTTATGTCATAATCATGCCAGCTGTTTCTCAAGATCTTCAGAGTAATTCCAAAGGATACAAGTAATCATTTTGTAGCTGGCAAGATGTTTGCAATAAACAGCTGTGTATAAATGCATAACACATAACACTGATGGTAATCTGAGGAAGGATATTATTGCCATAGAGGGAGTGCAGAGACGGTTCAGGACTGATTCCTGGGATGTCAGGACTGTGCAATGAAGAAAGACTGGATAGACTGGTCTCTAGAATTTTGAAATGAGAGGGGATCTTATAGAAACTTACAAAATTCTTAAGGGGTTGGACACTGATGGTAATGATTGTTTGGTTATATTCAGGACAAGGGATCACCTAAGGATCTTGAGATGATTATTTTTAGCAGAGCTGGTGTACTGATGCCACAGAGGGTTTATCATTTTTTTAAGAGTGAGTTAGTGTGGGGTGGCAAGGGGATCAGAGGGTATGGACTGCGGGATTTGAGTTGTCATGATCATATTGAATGGCGGGCTTCCAAAGTGCAAATTACGTTTTAGTTTAAGTCATAGTGAATTATGGTACAGCTGTGATGAACTTTATAACTGTGAGGGGCCCTCATTTAGTGTCTCAGCCCATACGGTTTAGAGTCACATACGGTCAATGTGTCCCAGCTGCACGTTCCACCTGCCCGCACTTGGTCCATATCCCTCTAAACCTGTCCTATCCATGTACCTGTCTAATTGTTTCTTCAATTTTGGGATCGTCCCGGCGTCAATGGCTTCCTCTGGCAGCTTGTTTCAACCACCCTGCACCCTTTCAGTCTAACTTTATTCCAAGTGAGATTCTGAGCAAGTGGCCTTTCACCACTTCACTGACACCATATGGAATGTAAATCCTTTGATGTGAACAGGTTACCAAATATCCAGGTAGACAAAAATGCTGGAGAAACTCAGCGGTGAGGCAGCATCTATGAAGCGAAGGAATAGGTGACGTTTCGGGTCGACTCCCTTCTTCAGATGTCCAGGTGGTCTGTTTGACAATGTTGACATCCCTAAGATCTACCTAATAGATAACACAAATATTCTGTAATGCATCGTCTCCAAATACATGAGCCCCTTTTCTTAATAAAAATATTTGTGGAATATTTAATTATGCAATAATTGTCTATGGTGGCACAAAGTCCTAGTCAATCAATACAAGTCCATTTTACCGGATGGAAACTTGTATCACTCATATTTGGTGGTAACTGCAAGGTAAATACTCTTAAATTACAGCTCAATTCAGTGAATGATGGATAATATAGTTAAAGAAATAAAGTAAAGATAATTTATGGATCTTACTGAATGATGGTCAACCCTTTCATCTGTTTCTAAATGTTTACATTTTACAGGAAGGACCGTATTAGGTCAACCGAGGAAAACTAATGTTACTGCCGAAGAGGAACACAATGAACATACCAGTCTTCTCTCTTCAGCGAGCCAGGACCAAAATTCTGACGCCTCATCTCTCCCGCCTTCTCCAATGGGATATTATCAAGGGTTTGGACGAACACATGCAGCTCTTGCACCCCATGATGTTGATGATTTACCAACAGAGAAGGAAAATGAAGATGCCTTAACTCCTGTGCCCAGTAATTCATCATAAAACTCCTAATCTAGATTGAGACGTTGTCTCTTAAACTTTGACCTCGAGTTTGCATTGAGGCCACACCTTCACTTCAGGTTCTCCTATGGATGAGTTCAACACTAAAAATGGTATATAGAAATCTAATGCTGTATATTAAAACAAACTATGATAAATGCACAGAACTTTGTACTATAAAACGTACATGAAATAACTTCAACAATACTGTAGAAGATGTCTATGGTGATTTTTAATGGAAGAAATTGCAAAATGTTGTCCAAACCATTGCAAAATCCATCACATCCAAATGACTAATTAACAACTATTGTTGCAGTCAAAATTGGCTGATGTATTTTGGAAATGGTACCATGATGCAACCTGGGTATTTTAACTTGTTTGCTTTGGCTTTATTTGGGAGATCAAATTGAGCATACTTTAGGGACAAAAAAACATTTCCATAAATAGTTCTGTATTGAAAATCTAGAGCAACACAAGGACTAGATGGTGACAGATCCCTGAAGATCACTGGACAGCTAGATATGGCAACAGACAAGATATTTCCCTTCATTGACAGGCGTGGAGAACATGCTAGCTCTGTAAAATCTAATTTGGAGCTGTATACGGTTTTGGTCACAGGAGGAACGATAGTGATAGGTGGGGTGCACAGATGTTGCCAGTGGTTAAAGTTTAGTGATGAAGTGGCATTAGTGAATTTAAAGTGGCATCCTTGGAATTGTACACTGATGGGACATTTAATATTGTCAAAGGCTTACGTGGAGTTGATCTATTTCCCTTAACAGAATGGTTAATAATTAGAGGCTGCAGGTTGAGGAGATGGGTAGATGAGAGTGAGGGAGAGAAAAGGGAGGTTGAAAGTGAATGCTCGAATAGTTAGTTAGTTGCGGGGGCTGGGGTTGGTGTCTAAATTAAAAAAGTACCTGGATAAGCATTTGACGTGCAGTGACCTATAGGGCTGCAAATCAAAGCTGAGTAGCAGTCAGAATAACCTACTGGCATGGCCATTCAACCTTAAATTTCTCTAAAGCATTTTTTTAATTTCAATGGTTATTTACTGGAATTTACTACGGTTTATGATTTTCTCTTCACTTCTATTTATTTACCGAGAATAATTATTTCAAGGCACAATGGAGAGAAACCAGACCTGTTCAATGTTTGTTACGGTTATCAATGATGATAGTTGACGGATAAACTTGTGCATAAACTGTTTGTAATTATTGTTTTTTGCCTACATAACGGACTGTACTTTCCAAAATCATTCTTTGGGCTGTAAATCATTTTGGAACTTCCTGAGTATATGAAGTGCACTTTATAAATGTAAGTTCTGGTTTTATTTTTCATTTCCTGAGTCTTTCATGTATTGTGAGGCAGTTACTATTTTTGTTTTTGCTCCACTTTAGCCATTCAGTACTCTCTTACTTCGTGATATTCATCCTTTTGGAGAGGTGGGGGGGGGGGAGAAAGAGGGATGAAAAGCACCAACTGCTGGTATTTATAAAGCATTTAACATAGCAAGATGTCCTGGTATTCCAAATATTATGGAGTATGACAGGCTTGGATGAAAACCCTTTCCTTTTCTTTTACCTTTTATACTAGCCAGTAGGAAGCTTAGTGCTATATAATGTGAGAGAGCTTTACAGACTTGGACATCATTGTTCATTGGGAGGGTAGGGTAGAGGGACTAATAGTGGGCGTTTACACCCACATGATGCAAGCATTCTGTTGGATGCTGAACTAGGAAGCACCTTTAGCTACAAAAATATTACAAGGCATTCGATTTTTACATTTTGAAATGAATTCTGCCTATCCTGGGTATAGATTGTCCAATGTACAATATCTCTGATTTGTTACATTACACATCATGGTAAAGATAAGATTTATTCTAAAACAATAACTATAAATCCATACTGTGCAGTTTGTGAAGTCAAACTGTGAGCAAGCAGTATAATTCTACTGTGCTGATTAATTCATTAACATTACTTGGGTTGCAGCAGAAGGTACGGTAAATAAATCTAATAGATTTATTTCCTGTATTTTTTGGAAAAATATTGCAGATCCAACCTCTCCAGCTGAAAACTAGTTATATTTGTACTTCTGTTTTTTCAAGTACATGAAAAGAAAATTATGGTTACTACTTTGGACTTGCCAATTCAAGATTAATATTGTTAAGTACACCCTCACCACAATATTTCAAACCTGTGTAGAATCATGCATCACAATTGTTGCAATACTTAGTTCCACTCAAACATACGTAAAAATTGTATTTTTGGATTTCTTCCTCAATGCTGTAACTTGGAAAAGTCTGAGTGTGAATTGCAATGGTAGCTTCATCGCTATTCTTGTAAAATGTTTTAACAGTAAGATTTATTCTTCTGTCCATGTAAAATGTTAAGTAACTGTTACATGGTAAAGTGTCCGTCCGATTTATGACAGAATAAATTAACCTTGCCTTGTATAAATCAAACTGATAATCTGCCAAATACTGTGAGCATTATGCTCAGAAATGTGTAACTTGCAACTTCTACCTGTTAAACTTTCTCTGTTAAGAGATTAATTTGGATGGTGGAATCACTTCAATTTACACATTACAGGTCCTCTCTGGGTTAGGCCAGGGTTTCTTTCTTGCGAACTGTTCATAACGTGAACTGATATGTCTTCAGCCCCACAGCAGCCAATAAATCTATACATCAGTGTGAGAGCAATTGGGTGGCATAGTGCCAGAGGCCTGGTTTGATCCTGACTACGGGTGCTTTCTGTATGGAGTTTGGAGTTACTCTCCGTGACTGGGTTTTCCCCAGGTACTCCGGTTTCCTCCCACACTCCAAAGATGTTCTGGCTTGTAGGATAATTGGCCTCAGTAAAAATTGTAAATTGTCCCGAGTGTGTAGGATAGCACCAGTGTACGGGGATCGTTGGTAGGTGCAGACTCTGTGGTCCTGTTTCTCTAAACCAGTCACCCACACTCTTATTCTTATGAATGGGCTGTACAAAAGTTTGGTGTTTGTAAACCGGGGAGGACCTGTATGTAAAATTGTTTTTATTTTTATCATTTACAAGGGCCATATTTGGTTTGGATCAGTTTAGTTTTAAACTAACTTTACCCAGTAATCAAAGTTTAATAATAATTGAAAATGCAATTATTAATGAACGCTGGATTGTTCTTTTGCTTTAAATTTAGGAATCAGAATATTTCTTGTTAATCTGCACTAATGCTGGCAAAGGTTGCATGAAAACACCAAAAGTTAATTATTTGGTGTTTTAACTATACGAGGAATGCAAACAATAAACATTTTGATTTCTTTAACTGGTGTTCAACTTTTTAAAAATGAAAATTGCCTTAAGACTATTTTTGGATCTTGGTGTTAGCTACACCATCTGATCCAATGACAATCAAGTACAGCCGACTGCATTATGGCCATGCGGTTAATCAAAATTTGCCCAAAATTCACAATTAGTCCCCAAAAACATAAGCTATGGAATAACATTTGCCACTGCAGTGGAAAAATTGTTATTTTCAACACAGGTTTCTTAACGCATGCAGATGACACTATGACATTACAGAAAATTACTGTAGAGTTTTCTGAATCTTAACTGCAGCATTAAACTTGCTTAACCCCTCTTTCCCACCCTACCCCCAAATCCATATCACAGCTACTATATATATTTCCCCTGTCCCAATTCAAAAATCATGGCATGAATCTTACCTAAAAATTAGTTCCCGTGTATTAAAGAACTAGGTACAGTACTTCCACAAATACTAAGATGTGCTCATTGTGTTACTGCTGGGTAGTTAAAGTTGGTTTCTTTACAATGTTCTCCCAACGAGGAGTTCAATGGTGGCAGAACATCAACTTTAACTCTCGAACAGTGTTTGAGTGGATTTCAGAGATTCCATGGTATAATTCAACGAGACAGTCTTATTTATGGAAATAAATTTCATTCATTCATGAAAATTTTAATACATTTAACTTCCCCCTTTTTTAGGGATACTTTACACTAGGAAATGGACCGATTCTATTGAAATCTTTTTAACAGTGAAAAAATATTGCTAAACGCGGTTTACAGTCATTGAGATATTACTCTTGTGATAGCAAATGTTTAATAAAAGTTCATCTCCTGAGTTAACTTGTATTGGATTATCCAGAACAAAGGCAGCCTGCTTCCAATGAGAAGATTCACACCATGTGTTCAGACTGACGTCCATATCCAGATAAATTTCATACCAAAATGGAATTGCTGTTAAACTTCCAGAAGAGTGCACTTTAACCTATATGTTCAAACAAAGTGAATCTGAAATTAGTGTACTGTGATGAATATGTCAGAAAACATAGTAATCAAGGCTAAATATAGGTCAAAAGTTCCTCCAGTTTACAACCAGCTTTTGCAGTGTACTGGTTAAAAATGCCATCTATTGTAGCAGCTCTTTTGCTGGTTTATGCCAAAGATAGACACAAAATGCTGGAGTAAGTCGGCGGGACAGGCAGCATCTCTGGATAGAAGACCCAAAACGTCGCCCATTCCTTCCATCCAGAGATGCTGCCTGTCCCACTTCTTGCGTGTGGCGTGCACAGCCTAAAGTTGTAGGACAACTTGTTGTATTTGATCTTAATTGATTGTGCACGCCGGGTGGATTGCATTCGTCGAAACAGGTCAGACCACGTCAAGGTTGCAATCTTCCTGTCCCGCTGAGTTACTCCAGCATTTTGTATCTATCATTTTCTTCTGTTGTAGAGGTAGGTTTATCTATAATAGTAGTTATTTCAAACGTACTATATTTGTTTCAAGCAATATTATGAATTCACTTGAAAACATCAAAAATCTCCAGAAGTCTGAATTTATTAGAGCCCATATTACATGATGTACAACATACAATTACACTCACGTTGTGCCTTTTAACAAAGCAAAACATCCCAAATGCTTCACAGAAATCCCCTCGCACAAGATTTGTCACCAAGTCATAAAGGTTAGACCAGGAAACACTGTGGCAGAATTGACTTGTTAACGTTTTAAAGCAGATGCTCAAGTCCAGACAATGGAACTGTGGAGGATATTGGAGATAAAGGCAAATGTAGGATCGCATGAATGCATTTTTCAAAGTGTTGTATGGCTAGATGTGCTTGAGTGATGCTACTAGGAGACGCCTTAAATATTGAAAGGATGAGAATTATAATTTTCTGCAACACTGGTTAATATATGCCAACTGTTAATTCCCTCAATCACTGGTTAGAAAGTTATAACATATTTTACTCTGAGTGAGGTGTATGTCATTACCATTGCAGTGTTTTGATTGACAAAGTCTACATCAGATTTGGGAAACTTTTGGTGTGAGAAATTTGGGAAACTTTCAATTAATGCTTTCAAATGTAAAAACAAATTTTAAATATAAACCATAAGATATTGACATTAACCTTAGAATATGTATCTTTCATTATCATCATCATCTTGATGAATTAAAGGTTTTCCGAGCATTTAACTGTTCCTCATTCACAGATCATTATATTTTTGATTTGTCCATGTAATATTTACCATGTGTTTAAGAAGGAACTGCAGATGCTGGAGAATCGAAGGTACACAAAAAAGCTGGAGAAACTCAGCGGGTGCAGCAGCATCTATGGAGCAAAGGAAATAGGCAACGCTTCGGCCGAAACCCTTCTTCAGACTGATTGGGGGCGGGAACAAGAAAGGAAAAAGGAGGAGGAGCCCGAAGGCTGGGGGATGGGAGGAGACAGCAGGGGGACTGAGGAAGGGGAGGAGACAGCAAGGACTAACAAAATTGGGAGAATTTGATGTTCATGCCCCCAGGATGCAGACTCCCCAAACGGAATATGAGGTAATTGGAGGAACAGCACCTCATATTCCGTTTGGGGAGTCTGCATCCTCAGTCCCCCTGCTGTCTCCTCCCATCCCCCAGCCTTCGGGCTCCTCCTCCTTTTTCCTTTCTTGTCCCCGCCCCCGAGTAGTCTGAAGAAGGATTTCGGCCCGAAACGTTGCCTATTTCCTTCGCTCCATAGATGCTGCTGCACCCGCTAATATTTACCATGGATTGGCTGCAATAGTTAAAAATACAGTTCTAAGTTTAGGCATGGTCCGTCATTCAGACAGAAGAGCATAGGGATGTCTTATTATTCTCACATGTACCAAGATGCTGTGGAAAGCTTTCTCTGCATGCTATTCAGTAAAATTATCCTATAGATGAGTATAATCAAGCCATTGTTCCAGAGGCGACAGCCTCAGACTAAAAATTTGCAATTTTAGAATGGAAATTAGGAGAATTTTTTTTTTGCCAGGGGTTGGTGAATGCAGAATTTATTTCCACAGAAGGCGGTGGAGGCTAAGACATCTGGTGTTTTTAAAGCAGAGATTGATAGGTTCTTGATTAGTAAGGGTGTCAATGGATATAGGGAGAAGGCAGGAACATTGAGTTTTGAGGGAAAAATAGATCACCATGATCAAATGATGGAGTAGACACGATGGGCCAAATGGCCTAATTCTGCTCCTGTGGGTTATGGTCATATACAAGTACAAAGGAGAAGTACATACATCAAAGAGAAAAGTACCAGAGTTCAGAGCATAATGTTATAGTATTACAGAGGGGTAGAAACTGTTCCTGAATCTGGTGGTACATGCTTTCAAGGTGTTGTATCTTCTGTTCGACAGATCAATGCCACTACAGTAGTGTCATCTGCAAACATGTCAACAGAGCTAGAGTAGAATTTGTTCTTCTTGTTGAGGATGGTGAATCTGTGTAATTGTCTACCACAGAGGGTTTGATGCGAGATCATCAGGGGTATTTAAAGAGGAAGAAATGGCCCAGAGATGAGGCTTTGGGCAGAGTAGCCAAATGGCAGAACAGGCTTGAGAGTAATCTACTCCCATATTTATGATGTTTTATGTTCTTATTTTCCATTCATACTCACTGCAAGGAGTATCTTATAGTCAGTGGAGTCCCCGTTTCACTTTAAGTTCAGGGATATTCAATATTCAGGAGGGATAGAGAAAGGAAAAGGAGGTGGGGTAGCGTTGCTGGTTAGAGAGGAGATTAACGCAATGGAAAGGAAGGACATTAGTTTGGAGGATGTGGAATCGGTATGGGTAGAGCTGCGAAGCACTAAGGGGCAGAAAACGCTGGTGGGTGTTGTGTACAGGCCACCTAACAGTAGTAGTGAAGTTGGAGATGGTATCAAACAGGAAATTAGAAATGCGTGCGACAAAGGCAAAACAGTTATAATGGGTGACTTCAATCTACATATAGATTGGGTGAATCAAATTGGCAGGGGTGCTGAGGAAGAGGATTTCTTGGAATGTGTGTGGGATAGTTATCTAAATCAACATGTAGAGGAACCAACGAGGGAGCAGGCTATTTTAGACTGGGTATTGAGTAATGAGGAAGGGTTAGTTAGCAATCTTGGGCAAGAGTGACCATAATATGGTTGAGTTCTTCATTAGGATGGAGAGTGACATTGTTAATTCAGAAACAATGGTTCTGAACTTAAAGAAAGGTAACTTTGAGGGTATGAGACGTGAATTGACCAAGATTGACTGGCAATTAATTCTAAAAGGGTTGACGGTGGATATGCAATGGAAGACATTTAAAGACTGCATGGATGAACTACAAAAATTGTTCATCCCAGTTTGGCAAAAGAATAAATCAGGGAAGGTAGTGCATCCGTGGATAACAAGGGAAATCAGGGATAGTATCAAAGCGAAGGATGATGCGTACAAATTAGCCAGAAAAAGCAGCATACCGGAGGACTGGGAGAAATTCAGAGACCAGCAGAGGAGGACAATGGGCTTAATTAGGAAAGGAAAAATAGATTATGAAAGAAAACTGGCAGGGAACATAAAAACTGACTGCAAAAGTTTTTATAGATATGTGAAAAGAATAATTAGTTAAAACAAATGTAGGCCCCTTGCAGTCAGAAACAGGTGAGTTGATCATGGGGAACAAGGATATGGCGGACCAATTGAATAACTACTTTGGTTCCGTCTTCACTAAGGAAGACATAAATAATCTGCCAGAAATAGCAGGGGACCGTGGGTCAAAGGAGTTGGAGGAATTGAGTGAAATCCAGGTTAGTCGGGACGTGGTGTTGGGTAAATTGAATGGATTAAAGGCCGTTAAATCCCCAGGGCCAGATAGGCTGCATCCCAGAGTACTTAAGGAAGTAGCTCCAGAAATAGTGGATGCATTAGTAATAATCTTTCAAAACTCTTTAGATTCAGGGGTAGTTCCTGAGGATTGGCGGGTAGCAAATGTAACCCCACTTTTTAAGAAGGGAGGGAGAGAGAAAACAGGGAATTACAGACCAGTTAGTCTAACATCAGTAGTGGGGAAACTGCTAGAGTCAGTTATTAAAGATGGGATAGCAGCACATTTGGAAAGTGGTGAAATCATTGGACAAAGTCAGCATGGATTTACGAAAGGTAAATCATGTCTGACGAATCTTATAGAATTTTTCCGAGGATGTAACTAGTAGCGTGGATAGGGGAGAACCAGTGGATGTGGTGTATCTGGACTTCCAAAGGCGTTCGACAAGGTCCCACATAAGAGATTAGTATACAAACTTAAAGCACACGGCATTGGGGGTTCAGTATTGATGTGGATAGAGAACTGGCTGGCAAACAGGAAGCAAAGAGTAGGAGTAAACTGGTCCTTTTCACAATGGCGGGCAGTGACTAGTGGGGTACCGCAAGGCTCAGTGCTGGGACCCCAGCTATTTACAATATATATTAATGATCTGGATGAGGGAATTGAAGGCAATATCTCCAAGTTTGCGGATGACACTAAGCTGGGGGGCAGTGTTAGTTGTGAGGAGGATGCTAGGAGACTGCAAGGTGACTTGGATAGGCTGGGTGAGTGGGCAAATGTTTGGCAGATGCAGTATAATGTGGATAAATGTGAGGTTATCCATTTTGGTGGCAAAAACAGGAAAGGAGACTTATCTAAATGGTGGCCGATTAGGAAAATGGGAGATGCAGCGAGTCCTGGGTGTCACGGTACACCAGTCATTAAAAGTAGGCATGCAGGTGCAGCAGGCAGTGAAGAAAGCAAATAGTATGTTAGCTTTCATAGCAAAATTATTTGAGTATAGGAGCAGGGAGGTTCTACTGCAGTTGTACAGGGCCTTGGTGAGACCACACCTGGAGCATTGCGTACAGTTTTGGTCTCCAAATCTGAGGAAGGACATTATTGCCATAGAGGGAGTGCAGAGAAGGTTCACCAGACTGATTCCTGGGATGTCAGGACTGTCTTATGAAGAAAGACTGGATAGACTTGGTTTATACTCTCTAGAATTTAGGAGATTGAGAGGGGATCTTATAGAAACTTACAAAATTCTTAAGGGATTGGACAGGCTAGATGCAGGAAGATTGTTCCCGATGTTGGGGAAGTCCAGGACAAGGGGTCACAGCTTAAGGATAAGGGGGAAATCCTTTAAAACCAAGATGAGAAAAACGTTTTTCACACAGAGAGGTGAATCTCTGGAACTCTCTGCCACAGAGGGTAGTTGAGGCCAGTTCATTGGCTATATTTAAGAGGGAGTTAGATGTGGCCCTTGTGGCTAAGGGGATCAGAGGGTATGGAGAGAAGGCAGGTACGGGATACTGAGTTGGATGATCAGCCATGATCATATTGAATGGCGGTGCAGGCTCGAAGGGCCTACTCCTGCACCTAATTTATATGTTTCTATGTAAGAGGAAACTATTCCCTGCTAATTACATGTTATTGCGAAAGAGTAGCACTCATTTTGTTATCAGTATATAAAGCTGTAAACAAGTTTAAAACAAAACCTGAATTCAAAGTTGCTACATTAAATAACAACTTTTAGAAGTACACTTTACCTTGATTTCACTGCACACTTCATCAGAGACGAGGCCCAACAGATCCAGCTTTAATAGTTCCACTGGCTCACTGAGTTGAACATAACGTAAAGTGGATAAATGCAAGAATACGTGGATTGGTACCTGTAGGGGGAAAGAGAATAAATTCACTGTAGGAAAAAAACAGAAACGTGCATAATATTCACACCATAATAATAATAAATAACCTTGAATTGGTTGATGAAAGGTGCAATATTCAACCCCAATGTGGGTTCTTTTCCTTGAACAGCACTTTCTTGCTGTAAAGCCTCGGAGTCGATGAGCATTCCATATATTGTTATACACTGAGGCAACAATCTTCCTTCAGGTCGAAGCAAACATCTAAAAAAACAAACATTTAAACAGGCTTAAGATGATTCATGGGTAAACTCACCTCACATATCCCTCTCTCTGTAGATTGGTATCAGCACCAGCTTATACTTTACAGGGTCTAAAGCAGTAGTTCCCAACCTTTTTTTGGCCATGCCCCACCTAAACACCTCTAAAATCCTGATGCCCTCCCATTGCTTTCCCTTGAGAGAAAACGGAGGAAATAGATATTATAAGGGTCTGCAACTTAGCAAAAGCTCTTTGATCGCATTTCTAAATACAATTAAATAAGAAGGTTCTCCCATGACATACTTTACAAATTCTGCGCCTCGTGCGACGTGCATGAAGAGCGTTGCGCAATGTGATTAGTAAATCCACTACACAATGCAAAAGACCTTTTTGGCATACTTTCCAAAACAAATTTATTCTTCTAAATAACATCTGAAACACAAAACTTATAGCGCTTTACCTGATGGAAAATCCCCCATAAATTAAAAATTGAAAATTTGGACCCAGACCTCCTCAGTCGCGCTCAATTGCCCCCCTTAAAAATCAAATTGCCCCCCTGTGGGGCGTACGCCCCACGTTGTGAACCACTGGTCTAAAGAGATAAGCACTGATTTAAAAACCGTCTCTCTATACCGCTTAATGCCAATGCTTATAACATGACCACCAAATCAAAACAACTTGAACTATTGCAGTTGAGTCAGGGAATCTTAATATGTTTTATGTTATTTGTTTAATTAGTCCTTAGGCCAGAGGTTTTTTTTTTAGCCTTTCTAAGCAATGTAGAAAAAGCCTTTTGTGCTTTAAGGGAATTTAAAATATCGCACATAACTGTAATTCCAGAAACTGTGTAACTTGCCACGGGCCCTATGGTATAAAGATCTGGCCTCATGTAAACACTTTCTGCAACAAAATGTTAAGGCCACAATCACTTGGATTGCCTAATGAGTTAAATCTCATTGCACTAATGTTATCACTGTTACTTTGGCATCTTTCGGTAATCTGAGGACATATCTTTATAGGCAAATCTTAGACATCTCCCACTAGCAAGTACAATCCCATTAGAGCGCTAGCACCCTTGACGTTTTAAGTCCACACGTCTCAATCAGAATCGAGAATAATCACACTCCAAATGTGCCTCCTCTGAGGCCTTTGTAATAATGTAGAGTCATCGTCCAGATAGTTATGCCAAAACTCGAGCTGATCTTTGAGACTGAAATGTTGTTCGATTCTGCTAGAGTGCTTAGTGTAGCTTGCTGCTGTGTTTTCCCCAAGGAACTGAAAACTTTAATGGGTGCCAGCTTGCAGCAACATCATGGCACATTGAAAACCCCTCTGATACATCCAACAGGTACAACGTGTCAAAGGTTGGCTGAAAGACCGGAAGGTATTTTCGCAATTCAAATCCTGCTCTGGATCCCCAATCTGTGAGAAATCGTTGTGGTCCTTGGCAATGACGATACTATACTGCTTAGACCTTTGCCTGATCATTGTAATGTTATTATTGAGGCGGGCATTTCTGATGATTCAAGCACGCACTGAAGGGTGTCTCCAGGGTCAGGGAGATGCTGAAGATTGGCCAAAGCATGTCTCTGTACAGCTTCACATGCAAGATGATCAATCGCAGTATTCGTTTCGATTTTTTTTCATTTCATTTTCTGGGTCAACACCGCGATACTGTGAAAAACCAGGTAAGAGTTCTTGCAGGAAACATCAACTACTAGAGTATATACCTTTCACTATTTGCTATTAATGCAAAAATAAATGTAAGGTTCACGTCTATGATTCTGCAACTCTTCTCCTCCTATTGCAGGGCATTCTCAAAAATCTATCCGTGTCACTTTGAAGAATTATTACATTAAGTTTTGAAACCAGCTCATAGCAATCGCAAATTATGAGTTTTCCTTTCAGTGTTTTATTGCCATATGTCCCAAATGAACAATTAACCACGTTACTTGCAGAATTAACACAATTTAAATTAAATAATCACATTAAATAGGTTAACAGATGCCCAAGCCTAAACTGTGCAACCTCCACGGGCCCTATGTTCTCAAGTCATGTGGCCTGGAGGGGATCAAACAACCCTTACCAACAAAAAATGTTCACCCCTAGTGAAAACTTGATTACTTGGCATGAAATTGTTCTGTTATAAGGTAAACATTGGCATGCATGCTAAATTTGAAGCCTGGCAAGGGCTTTATAGGCAAAAAAAAATAGACATACCTTGCAAGAGCTGCTTTCTCCACTAGCCTTGACGTATAAGTCCACACGTCTCAATAGAATCGAGAATAATCACACTCCAAAGTTTGCCTGACTGAGGCCTTTGTAATAATGTAGAGTCATCATCCAGATAGTTATGCCAAAACTCGAGCTGATCTTTGGAAATGTTGTTCGATTCTGCTAGAGTGCTTAGTGTAGCTTGCTGCTGTGTTTTCTCCAAGGAACTGAAAACTTTAATGGGTGCCAGCTTAGCAGCAATCAATGGCAACATTGAAAACCCCTCTGATACATCCAACAGGTACAACGTGTCAAAGGTTGGATCTGAAGAATTATGGAAGTTGGTATTTTCACAATTCATATCTCTGTTTCTGTCATCCCCAATCTGTGAGAAATGGGTTCCATTGTCCATTGGCATTAATGACGATAATATACTGCTTAGAGCTGATTTGAAATGATCATTGTAATGAGTATTATTGAGACGGGCTATTTCTGATGATTCAAGCATGCACTGAAGGGTCATTCCAGGGTCACTCGTGGTCTGAAGATTGGCCAAAGCATTACACAGTTCAGCTTCACATGCAAGATGATCACTCGCAGTATTCGTTTCGATTTCTTTCCTGTTTTCCTGGGTCAACACCGCGATACTGTGAAAAACCAGGTAAGAGTTCTTGCAGGAAACATCAACTACTAGAGTATCGCCACATTTCACTGTTTGACCTATAATGCAAAAATAAATGTAAACCTCACGTCATATTCTGCTGTTCTCCTCCTGAATTATGGGCATTCTCAAAAGCAATTATCCGTGTCACTCATTGAAGAATTATTACATTAAGTTTTGTGCAACCAGCTCATAGCAATCGCAAATTATGAGAGTCAAGAATCAAGTGTTTTATTGCCATATGTCCCAAACAGAACAATTAAATTCTTACTTGCAGCAGCACAACACAATATCTGAAATTAAATCATCACAAAATAGGTTAACAGATGCCCAAGCCTGTGTCTTCCCTAATTTTCACTGCTCTCAAGTCATGTGGGTGGCAGGGGATCAAGCTAAACCCTGACCCTGTTAAATTCACCCCTAGTGAAAAGTGATACTTGGCATGAAATTGTTCTGTTACTAAGGTAAACAAGGCATGCTAAATTTGAAGCCTGCAGCAAGGGCTTGAATTATGTGCTAAAATAATAAATATTTAACTTTACATTGTTCACAAAGAAACTGGTGTCCAAATAAAATTCCCGCTGAGCTGGCAAAACTTCACAGATTGTAATTAGATCACGCAAAAATAATCTTAGCACTTCAGTTGAGAACAGGAGGAACTGCTCTGGAGGGATACACAGTGGGATTGGAAGAAATCTCAAAACACATACATGACAAAGTACAAAGTTACTGAGAAAAGCACAGTCCCAACCAGTTTCCCTTTGTTGTTAGTGAGTCTATCTTGATGCAATTGAAAGAGAAAGCATGAGGAAAAAGTTTATTTTTGGCATAAAGAAAAGTATCATTCCAATCTAATAACATAAATTAGAATATTTCAGGTGTGTACTGATTATAAAAATGTAAATTAATTAGTGTAAATCACTGTGTATTGAGAAATATATCTCCCCCATTTCTTAGTTTTGTTAAAACCTTCAGCCAAACCAAAGCAGTATCTGTAATATAAATTTCTTGCAATTAAATACCAGGATGACCACCTCATTGCCGCGAGATCTTTTGACAATCTCTGTCCGACTCTGTTAAACCCCAAGATAGTGATTTATCAATTCCTCATCAATTCAGAACCTCTCATGTATCCTCAGATTCCCTTCATTCAACCATTGATGCTGGTTGTCAATGTTAGCTTTCTCTACCTTACGGCTTGAATTGTTGCTTTTTAGTCCTCTCCTTGGAACTTAGTTCTTAGTTCTTCACCTGACCTGACATCTCCTAATAGGGCCTGGTGTACAATGTTATCAATAACTCTCCTGTGACTTTATTATATTAAGGTACAGTCGTAATTCAGACTGTTGTTAACAATATCAAGGATAAATGATTAATACTGTTTTGCTGTATTGCCCAACTAAAATAAAAAAATTGTATTATTTTATTTTACTGATCACTGAGCAGATTTATATCCTTCAGCACAGACCAAAAGCCACTTGGCCTGATACGCTGGTTATTTGAAAGAGCTGTCCAATTCAGAGCCACACCCCAGACTTTTCCATGACCCTCACATATTAATCTTTACTTTAGTTTGCTAAACACTTTAACTCCCATTCCCACATTGACCTTTCTGTCTTGGGCCTCCTCCACTGTTAGAGTGAAGCTAAATGCAAATTGGAAGAACAGCGTCTCATATTTCACTTGGACAGCTTACAACCCAGCAGTATGAAAATTGATTTATCTAGCCAACTAACCCTTGCTTTCCCTCTCACTCCAACCCTCCCCCACCCTAGTTCTCCGACTAGTTGCACTGTCCTCGTGATTAATTTTACTTTTTCTACACGTCAACTTCCCCTCAAGCTAAAAATGAACTATTCTACATTTCCTTGATCATCGTCTACTTTGATCTGTCGTTTGGACACCTTACATTTTCTTTATACCCTTCCATCTCTCCAGTTTCCATCTCCTCTGACTCTCAATCTGAAGAAGGGTCTCGACCCGAAATGTCACCCATCCGTTCTCTCCAGAGATGCTGCTTGTGCCACTGAGTTTTTGTGTTTATCTTTAGTTTTGTTTAGTTTAAAGATAAAGCACGGAAACAGACCCTTCGGCCCGTGCCGACCAGCGACCCCTGCACCCTAACACCATCCTACACACACTATGGACAATTTACAATTATACCAAGCCAATTGACCTATAAACCTGCACGTCTTTGGAACATGCGAGGAAACAGGAAATCCCAGGGAAAAACCGGCGCAGGTCACGGGGAGAAGGTACAAACTCCGTACAGACAGCACCCGTAGTCAGGATCGAACCAGGGTCTCTGGCGCTGTAAGGCAGCAACTCTACCGCTGCGCCACTGTGTCGCCACTCGCAAACTTAGTAGTTGTCTAAATTGTTCTGAAAATTGCCAAGAAATACGATTCCACCACTTTGGCAGTCTGAATGAGCAATAATTCTCATGTGCCTTCTAATTCCTTGGCAAGTTATTTTTAATATATGGCTACCAGTTATCAAGAGATTGCCAAAGGAAACTGTTTTTATCAATCTATTGACAGTACTTTTGGAGAAAATAAACACTTAACACTCAAGAATATTTTTCTTTAAAGAATAGTTGCATTTCCACCATCTCTATTCACTGACCTAGCACACCCTGTATTGGATACACAGCCTGTTCCCAACAGGTTTCTTCATCAGGGCCAGTGGAGAGACTGGTCTCGTCATCTAGCTGCAGAACAAACCAGGCGACAATTGCATCCAGCATACCCTCCTTAATTACTGGCAGACAAAGTCGACAAGGTTTCCTGTCTGTCAGTTCTTCCAAGTCCTAATATGAAGCATAAACATAATGATCATCATTTGCTACAGACTTCATTTCATACTTAGTGCACAATGTTTTCATAAGAATATACACAAGATAACCTTACAGAAGAGTTTTATGTTTAAAGATATTATATAACATGACTTTATCTTCCTATTAACTAACAAATAATTTAGCTTTTAAAATTGTTCATAGGTTCAATTACTATGTAGTTAAATAATGCAGAAATAGATCCTTTAAAAAGTGCTAACATTTCTTGACTTTACCCTTTCAAGGAAATAACAATTGGAATAACTAATACAATTGTTGGATGCAGCACCCCACCAGAAGTAAAACAAAAATCAAACATGCCTCCTGAACTTCTACATTGATCTTTATGCTTGTGGTTTGTTATGATTTAATTCCAAATTCTTTATTTTTATCCCTGAACACAGTTGAACATTGGCCAACGTAGGTCAGGTCTACTGGAGGTAAGAGTTGATTCCAATGGTAATTAACTAAAATTTGAAATAAAAAGCTATCAAGAGTGGTGACTTTGAAAGAGCATTATTGTCACTAATGCTCTTCAGGGAAGGAAACCTTCCCTTGGCCGGCTGTCCTCTATGTGGGCGACTCTCTGAAATAGCCTAACAATTAGGGATGGACAGCTTCCAGTGAACAAATCCTACAGATATTAGTGTCAATTCACATCCCCTCACTATTATGTAGATAGCTGTGTTCAAAGGGAGCTGCAATAGACATAGAAAATAGGTGCAGAAGGAGGCCATTCAGCCCTTCAAGCCAGCACTACTTCAATGCCCACTTCTGACCACAAATCCTTTGCATATACAGCAAATCATGCAATATCGGTAAGTCTATCCTCTAGTGTAAAAAAGACAAACTTTACACGACCTTGATCAAATAATCAGTTTACCTAGAGGACAAATTTATTGTAAAACACATATATTAATACAAAACCACTGCGCAAGCATTCCCCTGCAGCTAATTCTTTACATCCTCGATTGAATTAAAAAAAGTGCTGCTTTTTGATCAGTATTATGATTATTATGCCTCACTTAAACTAGGACAGAGTTGCGGGCTTACTTTAAGCTCATCGGTATATGTCTTTGGAATTGTGGCAGCTGTGATCATACCTGTAGACTGTTGAAATCAATTGTCATGGCCTGGAAGTGATCAGTCAGAGGCGTGTATCCACCTGGTACTTGCCTCATTCGTTCAGTGGTGTAAGGTTCAGCAGCATCACCATTACAAAGCTTACTATTGACTGGGCTGTACCAGGTTATTGCTTCATTCACCTGTATCCCACCAACATCAGTAATGCAAACCCTGCCAAACAGAATAAGAGCAGACTGTGATTAGAGGTTCGCAGAGAATGAAGGAATATAGATCATGTGAGGGCATAGAATTATTTTAATTTGGCATCAAACCTGTGGGCCAAAGGGCCTGTTCATGTGCTGTACTGTTCACTAATCTATAACAGACATCATCTTTAAAGCTCCACCACATCAAGGGATTACCATGCAGAAAGAGGGATTTGTTCCAGAATTTGTACCAATCCATGATCCCCAAACTTTCAGGGTGACAACTAGTTACACAGAAGCCCAACGCAAAACATTCAAAAATATCCATACTTTCAGAAACATAGAGAGAGGCAAAGATCTGCTGGTTGCTTAATCCATGAGATTTATGCCAAGTCTGCAATCTTGATCTTCCTCTATCAACCAAAGTCTGTGCTGATACACTGAACTGAACCATATATATCATCACTGAAGGAAAAGAGAAGTGGCTACCAACATAGAAATGGTGCATGTTTTCCAAGGACTCGTAATCGTGGACCTTTATCATTAGAGGGCAGTGTGGTGCTTGCACACAGATTGATGTTGGGAGTTTGCATTCCTGACGTTCATTGTAATCTCTATCCGCATGTTGATGTTGTCTTGGAGCTCAGTCACTGACCTGAAGGAAATGCAAATGCAAATGATGCAGGAATATTGAGATTAAGATGTCTTTGGTTCTGAATTGTAGTCATCATGGGCCCAATTAGTTCTGAGAATTAACTTTCTGTGAATCAGTGATGAGTAACTAATTTAGAATTTTTAAATCAAAATCAGAACACGTGTTGATTGAAGAAATTTTCAATTTTACGGACAGTTGCATCACAAAACAAATGATTGCCTGACAGTTTAGTTCTCTGGGTATTTATCTTAAGCTCATTTATTTGAGACCAAACATTTTTGCCACTATAATTCTTAAAATTATGAAAGCTATTTAATACACATATTTTCCTTTAATTAAATCAAACGAGGCATGCATCAAATAACAATGAACACAATTGTACATACTCTAAAGGGCAGTCTTAATTCTGGTGGACTGCTTTAACCATAACCATATAACAATTACAGCACGGAAACACGCCATCTCGGCCCTACAAGTCCGTGCCGAACAATTATTTTCCCCTAGTCCCATCTACCTGCACTCAGACCATAACCCTCCATTCCTTTCCAATCCATATACCTATCCAATTTATTTTTAAATGATAAAATCGAACCTGCCTCCACCACTTCCACTGGAAGCTCATTCCACACAGCTCTGGGTAAAGAAGTTCCCCCTCATGTTACCCCTAAACTTCTGTCCCTTAATTCTGAAGTCATGAAATTTCCTGAAATAAAGGTGCTATCATTTATCATTTGAGTAAGATGCTCAAATAACAGCAATTTTCACAATCAATGGCAGTAAGCATTATTGAACGGGTAACCATTTAAGTCTATGTAACAGTTTATATCTCAGGAAGCAACCTGGAATGCCCTTTCAAGGAAATCCAGAAAAAATAGGGTAAAAAATGTTTAAAGTGAGATGAATTTACATTACGTCATTCTTTCAAACATGGTGTTCATAACCACATTCAGTACTTGCAAAGAACATTTTTATTTATCTTATCTTGACAACAATGCTTGGAGATTAGTCGCTTTAAAAACACTAAAAAGAATTGTTTGACAAGTTAATTTCAAACCCAAGCTAAATTGTTGGGATGAAAGTTCATTTACCCTGGAATTAATCTTATTAAATTAGCAATTCAAAATACAAACCTCTTCTCAGACATGAACTGACAATCATGGTTAATACTCCCAATATATGGCTGGTGAGGAAAACATAAATAGCACCCTGTTTCAGTACAGCAGTAAGAGATGATGTTTGTCAACAAACAGTTGATACTTGAGGAAAATTAAACCATGAATAGAAAAAAAAAAAGATAAAGTATCTGAGAACAACGAAACAACATTATTATTTTGGCCTTGCCTCTAAAGGAGGTGCACTTTCAAATACTCTCGAGATACTAACCTGTGATGTCTGCGGATATCTTTACATTCCACTGCCATGCCAAATACAACAGCGTGCAATGGGATAACACGACCAAATCCCTCTGTTGGACCTTCATGTCCCACTGGCTGCGAAACAAAACATAAAATTCCAAAAGGAAATTAGAGTGGTGATAGAGTTGTGCCTACAAATTTGGCTTTCCAAAAAATAAATGATTATTAGGCAGTTAAATAAAAATAAATGGAAATTATACATTGATATAGCCCCTTTCACTATTCTTTCAGTGGTGCCCAAAGATTTTTACAGCTCAAGAAATACCATTGAAATGCATTATAAATCCCCGAGAATTAATAAATTAGACCAATGGAAATAATTTCAAAACTATTCCTTGGGAAGGAAAGTGGATCTTCTCTGCTGAAAATAGGGGATGTAACTTAAACATGTCTTATCCACTCAATGCACGCTACGAATCCCAGCTGTGGAGACACTGGTATCGTTGTCTCGTTGTAGGACATTGATCATTCTTTTAATCTGGATTTTTAATTCATGTATTGTGTTTTTTTTTAAATATATAATTTATGATGCTTTTATAAGTGATATACTAAGGTTTTATCTGTACTTGATGATATTTTTTAATATGCAATGCATTTTTATGTAATGTTGCCCCTTGTCTGGACCTCGAGTCTGTAATAAAGTATGTTATTATTATTATTATTATTAATAATGCAAGTCAACAGTATACTTTTGTATAAATTATCACAGATTAGCAGCAGGGAGAAATGGGGAAAAAATATAAACAATCTGCTTGGATTGTAGTTGAAGGACTTGATGACAAAATATCCATTATCCTCCCAATATTTCCTTTATTTAGCTAAGGAAAGTGTCCTTTATCCAGCACATGAAGCCCCACAGCTTGAGAAAGGCATAAAAAATCCATCCCACTCGGAAAATTCAGAGTAAATCCAAACATTCAGTAAAACAATTTGCCTCATTGGCAAATTTCAGCTTTAAAAACACTAACATATGCAAGACTAAAAAAAGTCCATTAACTCTCATTTCATGTCAGATAAAATCATGACACTTTTGTTTGCAATTCACTTAATATGCAGCTGAGCATCGGTTGCACACCTCATCACGAACGGTGTCTGCACTTCACTTGCCGTACCAGCATAAACATAAAAGGCCTGTCTCACGAGCATGCGACTCCATGCGGCAAGCGCGACCTAACGTGGTTGCTTGAGGCGTATGGCCTCGCGGGGCCGGTCCCACTTCGATCGCCGGAGCCGTATGGAGTTGTGTGGAGCTGGTCCCGCTCGGGTCTCCGAAAAACTGACCGTGTTCAAAAATTCCACGCGACAACGGCCTGCCGGCCCGCAGCCGCATTGAGGCCGCACGCACCGCCTCGTCGGTCGTGCGCAGCATCTCGACGCCGTACGTCACGCGCGAACTACCCACGGATTTCGCTCGAACTTCACGTCCCTCACTCGACCTCCGCGCGGCCCCCGTTTCCAGTTTAGTCGCAGTCGCCGCATGCAGACGCATGCTGGTGGGACCGGCCCTGTACGGGGATCACTCGACCTCCGCGCGGCCCCCGTTTCCAGTTTAGTCGCGCTCGCCACATGCAGACGCATGCTGGTGTGACCGGCCCTGTACGGGGATCACTCAACCTCTGCGCGGCCCCCGTTTCCAGTTTGGTCGCGCTCGCTGCATGCAGGCGCATGCTGGTGGGACCGGCCCTGTACGGGGTTCACTCGACCTCCGCGCGGCCCCCGCTTCCAGGTTGGTCGCGCTCGCCACAAGCAGGTCGCATACTCGTGGGACAGGTCCTTAAGTGTGCAAACTTTAATGAACACAGACAATGCAGTTGATAGTGCATGACACTGCATTATTGCATTTTTGTCTTTTTGAAAGGACACTTTGAAGAGAATTAGAGGACAACTTTAGAATTCATGACAGTATGTCAAACACCTTCCACAGATTGTGCTGAAACTCTGGTGCTTTTCTACCAGATAGCTTCTGAGATAGTTTTTCTGTGGATGTCTACGTGGTGGCACAACTGGTGGCACTCCAGTAGCAATCTTTGTACAGCAGGGACATCAATGCTTCAGCACATTTCAGAACCCACGTGTGTTCAGAATAGAAAAACAGAAAATAAGCATTAAAAATATTTAGGTTTTCAGTAAAATTACATCACCAGAGCCCTTTCTGTTTCATTATTTTAAATGTGGGCTTTGATGTTCTTATGCCCCTGTCCCACTTAGGAAACCTGAACGGAAACCTCTGGAGACGTTGCACCCCACCCAAGGTTTCCGTGCGGTTCCCGGAGGTTTTTGTCAGTCTCACTACCTGCTTCCACTACCTGCAACCTCCGGCAACCACCTGCAACCTCCGGGAACCGCACGGAAACCTTGTTGTGTGGCAACCTCTCCTGCATAGACGCATCGTGGCTGCTGATAAATTGCATGGTTCTGTTCTTAACCCACAGAGATGTCCTTGTTGAGCCTCAAGAAGCACAAGGGGCATCAGTTTTAGACAGATGTCTAAGTCAAAAGGAGAGAGTAGAGTGGAATTCCCTGCTGTGGGGTACATGAGTGCATTGCCTGAAAGGTTGTGGGGCCGGGGTGGTAGAAGGTGACTCGATATCTTCCTTTGAGGGGACTGGGTAGACAAATGGTCTAATAATCTGCTGGCATTCTGACCATTCCACTCTCCACACCCAGAACTGATCCAATCCCTTCACACAGGTATCTGGTCCCCATGAAAAAACTAAACAGAAAATAACTGTAAACTGACACAGCAGCAAAGGTTATAACGGCATCCACTGAAGATCAAGACAAAGTGGGAGTATGAAACATTACTGAGCACAACTGGCAGAATGCCTAACACACTGGTGCCGGGAAGAGACACCAGATGGTTTCTTCCAAATGGGTCAGATTCTACACAAGAATCCTTTCATTGTCCACTTTTGGAAGTTTGACATCTGCATGGTGGTAACAATGTAGAGTAATACAATATTAATTGTATTGTATAATGGTATTGTAATATTGGCACTATTGCCAATATTAATATTAATGGTGGCAATAGTGGATAGTCACAAGTTTTATATATATATATATATATATATATATATAGAGAGAGAGAGAGAGAGAGAGGGAGAGAGAGACGAGAGAGAGCGAGAGAGCGAGAGATTAAAGAGAACTAAGGATTTTGAAGTCTGTTGGCTTACAGTTTACATTGTCTTGCAAGATCATGAAACCTCTGGCATAGCTCCACTGTACGAAGATCCTCATTCCTGGAAGCTAATGCTGCTGCATTTTGCTTCTCTCTTCAAATGGAGGCCAGTTTTCTCCCCGGTGCATAGTACTTCCCTCATAGCCTTGGCTTGACTGGGTACAATTTCCATATCACTTTGATTGAATAAAGTGACTTTCTCTCTCTTTTTCTTTCACGAGTGTTGACGCCCTTGTATGATTGCTACAAAATGCTTCCAGCTGGGCTGGGTGAGGTCCCATCTGCAACCCTACAGTTTTATTGTATTGGATGATTCTGGGTGCAAGTCATTTGTTTTTAATATAAATGCAGCCAATTTCATAATTTCTTGCAAGGAATCCAATTGGCTAATCGTGCTATACATCTCCAAAAAAGTGTGAAAGCCAATTTCTTGACATTGGTATATATACACACACACACACAGTGCCATTATTAAAAAATCATACGAAAACAAATGATCTTTCATAAACCTTGGTTTATTTCTGGTCAGTCAACTGCCTGACATTGCAGTTCAAGAATCTTCACGCCAAACTTGTATTGTAAAATTTGTATGTCCGATACAAATTGTAAATTGTAGACCAGTGAACCTCACATCAGTGTGAGGGAAGATATGGGAGAAAATTCTTTGAAATAGGACTTACCCCCATTTGGAAAAGAATGTGTTAATTAGGGACAGCCAGCATGGCTTTGTGTACGGCAGGCCGTGTCTTGCTAACTTGGTCAAATTTTTTGAGAAAGTGGAGAAGGTGATTGATGAGCAGAGCTGTCAAGTTTTGTCGGAGCATTTCAGTATTCTAGTTCCTGAAAATCAGTATTTTGCTGAGGAAATCAATATTTGTACGGTGCCATTTTGCTGAAAAAAAGTGTTAATATCCATGTAAGAGTACAAGAATGCATAACTTTTCTACCAATTGACGTGTCTTCTACGTACTTTACTTGAGAGTGCATTGCCACCTCTTTGTATACTGCTGTTTGAACGGCTGCTTCCTGCTTTTAGCACCAGATGATGATGTTGAAGCCATTTTGGAAGCCTCCCACTCCCTCCCTCCCTCTCTTCCTCCCCTAACAGTCTGTGACCCATAGCGCTGTGGCCATAGCACTATGTGTAAAGCCCATAGCGCTATGTGTAAAGGCAATAGCACTCCAGCTGGTAGCGCTATTTTTAGAACCCATAGCACTGTCGTTCAAATTCCCATGCGATAAACTGACAATGCTGTTTAAACCTGGAGCGGGACAGGCAGATCAAAGCTTCCAGATCTTGAAATATAAAATACTAATAGATTTAATCTGCTATAATTTTTAGAGGTACAGTATGACTTTTTATATCCTTGCATTTTTTTTAAGCAACAAGATGAAACAGGCTGATTTTTTAAAATCCGTGTTTCACAAAGCATATCCGTACATCCGTATTCTGATCGCATTTCCGTACAAAATACGGAAAATCCGTACTACTTGGCAGCTCTGGATGAGGGTAGGGCAGGAATGTTGTTTAAATGGATTTTAGTAAGGCATTTGAACAAGTCCCCCATGGAAGGGTTCGTATTCGTTTCCTCTTGGTGCTCCAGTTTCCTCCCAAATCCCCAAAATGTGCAGGTTTGCAGATTAATTAGCTGCTGCAGGTTTGCAAATTAATTAGCTGCTGTAGGTTCCCCCCTTGTTTGTAGGGTATAAATGAGAAAGTGGGATTACATAGAACTAGTGTGAATGGGTGATCGATTGTCAGCATGGACTCGGTGGGACGTCAAGCCTGTTTCCATGCTGTAAATCTAAAACGAATCTTTCAGCTATATGGCCAGTAAACCTTATACATTCTCTAGTTCAGCACCTTTGAGTCCAGGCTGGTGTCAGACCATAGAAAATGCCAGATCACAGACATTCTCCTGATCATCTTCCACTGAACAGAACTGATGGGACAGTTGTGGGAAATGAAAGGAGGAGCGTCCAAGAACTGCCTGCAAATGAAGATTCGGTAAGATGAAAATGCTGTCAGCTGAGATCGCAAAAGTTGTACTGATAATTTAATTACCTAAAGATCAATAGCCAGTTTACTTAATTTTAGATCTTGGTCAGAATTAGTTAATTAGTACATAGCTGCACTACAGATTCTAAACATGTTGGAACGGAGATTTACAACTTTTATATATATCATATTCATCTATATTGTCGAACCCATGCACCAGCAGTTATAGAGTATCTTGTTGCCAGCAGAAAGTGAACACATCAGCAAACTGACTACTGATTACCACGCTAGCCACATACCCACCAACTAACCATTTCTAACTTATTTCTGACCATCAGATTCAACCCTTTCCTCCAGTGCCATCTGATGGATTTGCACATTTCCTCTAATGTCACATGGATTTCCTTTGACTGCTCTGATTTACTCTCATTACCCAAGGGGATGTAGGATGACAGACTGAGTGGGCACTGTAAAGACGAGTGGTAGAATCTGGAAGGAGTTGATGGGAATGGTACTGGATGATCGATGGTCAACAAATACTCAGTGGGCTCAAAGATCTGTTTCCATGCTGCAGGACTCCTGCCAGATTACCGGAATCTCCCCATTTTTGGATTAGTGAGCAGCCGCTGTCATTTAGTGATCCACATCTATCAAGGCCTTTCGACATAAATATGTGGCTGAATAGCAGAAGACAATGAGTGAGCTGAGTGAGCCTCCAGAATTGATCTGGATCTCTTGGTCAATCTGAGACTCTGGGGGGTAGAGAAATCAGTAAATTTGGTGACATTTTTTCAGCCAAAACGTTGGTGGCAGTTTGTTCAAACAAGTAAATATAGTGAGAGGCTAATTCAACTTTTTAAAAACTTAACACTTTTCAGACTTGTGCTTCCTCCCAAAAGGTTGATGCAGAAACCCGGTGACATTTATCAGCTGTATCCTTCTTCACACCGTATGATCTGAATCCAAGGCCCAAAGGACACACCAGAGGATTTGCAGGCAATCCCCAGTGAAATGAAGGAGGTAACATCACTAATGCATGCAAGGAACAATCGTGTAAACTTAAAATACTTGCTAAGCAATAATGTGCACTACAGGATTGGCCTGTTGTACTTGGTTAAAGTATTTGGATGCTGGGTTGTGGCGGGGGGGGGGTTGTTATAGGAAGTTTCCTTGTGGTTAACTACACTCCCAAGACAACATATCTGGTGATCAGAACTAATGCAACCCTTTCACATTTGGTTTATTAATTTGGTTCTTGAACTGGGCAGGTCCAACACGACAGTGACATAATTAAAAAGAAAACACTTGCTTTGATGCCAAGTACTAAAGTCCTCTGGATGTGCTAACACACTCAGCAATTAGGTACTTTCTTGTAGCAAATGACACACAGGAAACAATTTGTAAGATCAAAGTCTGACAAATTATAACACAAAACACGTCTGTTGGTCAAAAGCTAGGTCAAACTTTATTTTAAGGGGCAGCTTAAGAGGGAAGAGAGATAAAGAATGTTAATCTTTGGAGTCTTGTTCGATGAAGGCATGAGCAAAGATGATGGCATAAAGGGCCAGGTGCAAGGGCCTAAGAAACATAATTGGAGACTCCACATGCTGGCCGATTATACAATTAAATAATATCTCTGATGTGGTGTAGGATCAGGGAAGCGTTTCTCCTCAATGGAGTCCAGTGATTTAGTGTAGTGACATATTGTGTCACTTACAGTGTTTTGGCATCAGCATTTATGGAAGTCAGTGGCACAATGGAAATCCAACAGCCGTTTCTATAGGAACAGTTGACCGCAGCCAGGATGATTCACCCGAGCTTTCAAGACTCCATCATCAAAAGGTGCAAACTAGTTAACGGTGTAATCCAGTTCATACACAATCTGTGATTCCTGGTTTTTTTCATACACAAGAGGAATTTAGCAGAGACAACTTTTGTACCGAGATATTATGAAAAACTGTGCGCTCTACAGTAAAATCATATTATACACGTGTATAATCCAGCTAAATACAATTACAACAGATAGTGCACTGAGAAAAATACCACAATGCTGAATATAGCATTACAGCATTATACCTCTACAGTTACAGAAAGAAAGTACAAGGTCCAACGGGGATATCTGGCGTCGCAACGGGAACCCGTCAGCTACGTATGCGCAGTTGGGGGCTAGGACCCAACGGGTCCCACTTGGTCTAGTATATATATTACCAAAACTTCCATCTTGTTTGGCTGCGAGTGTGATCCTGAAATTATGCCAAAATGGTACACGATAGCGCTACACCATTGTCCTGTGGTGTGTTGTATCAAGTATACTTCAGATTGATGGTATATTTTACAAGTTATACACATTTTAACCACTGTTTGACAAAAATCTCTTCCATCTGCACTGGCCATTAGCAGTGTATGACATCACAGTGGGATCTCGTTTACATAAACTGCCTGACAGCATTGTTCCACCCCACAATTACATCATAATGGAATCTCATTTGCATTAAAAAAAAACTGTTTTAAAAAACACAGCATCTTCCACCTCACAATAACATCAAGGGGGGGTAGGGAGGGGAGAGGGGTTATGGAGGGAGGGGACCAGCCCACCCGTGTGACAGGCCCACTTGGTCTCGAGGTGAGGGAGGGCATGGGGGAGGAAGAGAGAGGAAAGAGTGAGGGTGAAGAGGAGGGAGAGGAAGTGCTGTGGATGAGGAGGAATGGAGGTGGATGGGAGTAGGAAAAGGGATGAGGAGAAATATCTTTAGTCCAGAGGGTGGTGAATCTGTGGAATTCTTTGCCACAGAAGGCGGTAGAAGCCAAGTGAGTGGATATTTTTAAGGCAGAAATAGATAGATTTTTGATTCGTATTGGTATCAGGGGTTATGGGGAGAAGGCAGGAGCATGGGGTTAGGAGGGAGAGATAGATCAGCCATGATTGAATGACGGAGTAGACTCGGCCTAATTCTACTCCTATCACATAATCTTATGAGCCTCTCTACAGGTTCTTCATGCACAGCCAGAGCCTCAACACCACTGCACATCGCCATCCGAGAGACTGTGATGGGATAACACCATCATCCATCTCCTGCAGGAATGTGTGTTTGCCAAGAGAGTGTGGAAACAATTGCAGTGGTCTTTTTCAAGATCAACCGGAACAGCAGTATAACAAGGAATCTGTATAACGGAGGAAGATCAACCCGATAAAAGACAGCATGGTCTTCCGAAATTTGCTGGTCTTCCACAGTGCAAAGTGACGTCCATAATCAAAAGCTGCAAACCAACGCATTACAAGGTATAGGATTATGTGTGGTGGGATGCTTAGTGTAGCTGTTGCAAAGGTTCAGTGGGGGAAAACCACAATTTAGATTCATCCCACCACATGTGAATGTCGCTGGGCCCTGTGTGGAAGTCTCCCTAATATTTCACAACTGGAATAATTGGTAAAGATAAAATTGAAGCCATGAAAACATAATGTAAATATTGTAAACAAATGTATTATTATACTAAGGACAGTGAATGACAAAGGAATGCACCCCATTGTACTATCATGAATATTAGAAACCTTTATTTAAAGTTATCAGTAAAGCTTGAGACACTACATAGTTCGCTACCATTAATTACATTGTATTTAAAATATAAATTCTTAACTGAAAAGAGTAAATGAATAAGAGACTGAGCATCATATTGGAATTCTATCTCTAATGCTCAAATATTGAATGGTCACAATTGTGTAAAACCACATACCTTTGGTGGCAGAAGAAGATATTTCCATGCATGTATCAAACTCTCCACAATTCCTTCACCAAACAGTCCAGCATCAACAGTCTCTGTGACAACAAGCGACACCCTGAGGACAACATTGGTAGTTTTGAACTTATTCAGCAAATTAAAAGGGACCAATAATAAAACGATATAAGATCACATTTCACTGCAGTTGAAGATTGTACTAAAAGTAATGAAAGTATAAAATTAGCCTGCAGGCCTGTATGTGATTAACAGTCTCTACACAGTTAACTGTGATTAACTGTGTTTGAAGAAGGGTCTCGACCAAAAACGTCACCCATTCCTTCTCTCCAGAGATGCTGCTTGTTCCAGGGGCTAAACGTGAGCCACAACAGCAGCCATGGCACCGGAACATGCGGCGAGTGAAGAAGGGCGTCGCGTCGGACTAGCGTCGGAAGCTGGCCCAAGGATGGGTCAGCAGGTCATTCCATTCACATTCAGTCTACATATATATTTTGATTTATTTAGGTTTCTGGCACTCCATGGTGCTTTAGAGACATGGGAGGGGTGTCATTAGCAGCCAGGGGTGTATTGTCATTTCATTATGACTTGACCTCTGAAAAATCGATAATCCGGAAAGGCTCTGGAACCAAGGGCACCGGAAAATCAGTGTTCAACCTGTATTGGAGTAATTCTGTTTGGCAGTTTGATCAATTCGAAGTGTATAAATGAAGTTATTAGGGACACGAAGCATATGATCAAGAATTACATATAATAAGGGGAAAATACCTTCCTTTTGGTATTCTATCTCCCATAAATTAAATGGAACATAACATGTCCCATTTAGCAACTGACTCGAAACATAAAACATTCCAAAAAAATGACCTTTTCATAGTTCATCTCGAACATAGAGAAACTCTTAATCCTATATATTACTCCTGTTCCTAGACCTAATTTAATACAGATAATTGTCCAAGCTTCTTATTATTAATCTACCTCTATTATAAGTACTATATATAATGAAAAGAAAAGCATTTTGTAAACTATAAAATAGATGAAGAAATGCCAAGTGCACACTGAAAATTGACAACATAATTTGTAATCAAAGGACCAAAGTCTTAATAATTATTTGAACAAAGTTGCAGGACTTCACTAACGAAATGCCTGACATTTTGCCTGTAGTTATAAATTATAATTATAAAGTTATAAATTTATAATTTTCAACAAAATATTTTGTTAGATTGTAACCAAACACACCTGCTGGAGAGGTCTTTGGGAATTTCCACGTCCAGTGATTTCATGTGCAGAATCTTGATCTCACCGGCCATTTGATTCGAAGCGACCACTTCACAGGCAAGTTCATACATAGTCTTGGACAGTTCACAAGCATACACTTGACAAGCTCCAGCCTTTTTTGAAAACATACTGAATTATGGAGAAGATAAACAAGAGTGAAAACGATAGAAGAAAAGGTATGGCTGAAAAACTTTATTTAATTATCTTTAAGTTATCATCTGATTAAATTGGCAATTGATAAATATTCTACAACACCAGCCTTGTAACCGGCAATCAGAATTTATTTGGGGATGCAGATAGCATTTTTGGCTTTTAATATAACGCCTTCTATCAATGTTTTTTTTTTAAATATCTTTATTAATTTATAAACAATTAATGAATATTTAGATCTTCAATCAGATCTTTACAAAATTCTTCTGCATTGCCAATTTTGAACCAGGTGTCAGTCAAATGTCTGTGCTGGTATTAAACTTAAATCTGCAAGTACTTTCCCTCAAAAACACAATTCAGCCTGGAAAATAGCCCTGACGTCCAACATACAAAAGCCACGTTAATTGGGGACTGTTAATGGATTCACATTAGTATTCATTGTGTTAACTTTATTTCTCAGATGATCCTAGGACTAAGAAAAGGACATCAGATTTCCAAATATTTACTTGGATGAAATATCCGTTCAAGGATGAAGTCGTGATAGCGAATGCTGCTTAAGGATACAATGGGACATAGATCAGCTGGAAAATTGAGCAGAGTGATGACAGATGGGATTGCATCCAAGCAAGTGTGAGGTAATGCACTTGGGAAGGTCAAATTCTGGCAAGGCAATTCTGGCAAGGCATATAGAATACATGGCACGGACCCAATGAGCATTTTTATAAAGGGAGATGGGGTCACACCAAGTTCAGAGCTCCTCAAAAGTGGGGCATCAACACAGGTGGATAGGGAGATGAAATGGGCATTTGTTATGCTTGCCTTCATATACCAAGGCAGAGAGTATAAAAGTTGGAACGCCATATTGCAGCTGTACAAGACATTGATAAGACTACTCTTTTAGAGTATTTTGTATGGTACTGGTCGCCAAACATCGGGAAGAGTTTGGTAACTATTGAGTAAGTGTAGAAGAGATTCACCAAGATGTTGAAACAAAGAACTGCAGATGCTGGTTTACAAAAAAAGACACAAAGTACTGGAGTAACTTAGCATCCCTAGAAAACATGAATAGGTGACATTTTGGGTCAGGACCGTTCTTCAGACTGATTGTGGGGGAGGAAGAGTGAAAGCTGGAGGAGGGGAGGGGCAGGATAAAGTGAGATTTAAAGAGATGTTTTATCATTTCTGGACACTTTGTCCAACCATCTGCCTATCAAACCCCCCACCTTGTCTGTGTTCACCTATTAGCTGCCATGCTTTGTCCTAACCCTCCTCACTTCCAGTTTTCTTACCCTCCATCCTCACACTATAATCAGCCTGAATAAGGGTCCCGATCTGAAACAACACCCATCCATGTTCTCTAGAGATGCTGTCTGGCATGAGTTACTCTAATACTTTATCTCTTTTTTCACTGAGATGTTGCCTGAAATATCGGGCTGTTGTTAGTCTTTTCCCCAGACCAAGGGAGTCCTGAAGTAGAGAGCACAGGTTAAGGGTGCGAAGGGGAAAATTGATGGATCTGATAGGCACCTGGTGAATGTTTGAAACAAGCTACCAAAGGAGATAGTGGAAGCAGGCACAATTACTATGTTTAGAAGTAATTTGGACAGGCGCTTGGATAGCCACAATTGAGTAAATAGAAAACGAAACAGTCAAGAGCTATCACACCCAGCTGGATAG
This sequence comes from Leucoraja erinaceus, assembly GCF_028641065.1. NCBI lineage: Eukaryota > Metazoa > Chordata > Chondrichthyes > Rajiformes > Rajidae > Leucoraja > Leucoraja erinaceus. The sequence goes on from NC_073377.1 coordinate 157,575,553, forward strand.
TGTTTAAACAAGAACAGAAATCATGGAAACACGATGTTGCCAGTCCCCAGGTTACGAAAGTGAACCCTACCCGAGAACAATTTGTGATCCAAATTTTTTTTGTAAGTTAGAAATGAATAAAAACAGCATGATGGAAATCACAGAAACAGCTATACCAGAAGAGCGAGCAGTGCAGAAAGATCAAGTAAGTTTGCTCAGCACTCACTGCTCCAATTGTTGGGGCTCGAGAATGCAGGGAAAGAACATGTGGGATGCCATGTTCCCACCCGGCTGAGGCCACCTGTATCCCCATGAATTCCACAGGTCGTAGAATCCTACAGCATGGAAGCAGGCCCTTCAGCCCAACCTTCCCACACCAGCCAACATGCCCCATCTATACTAGTCCCGCCTGCCTGTGTTTGGTCTATATCCCTCTAAATCTATCCTATCCATTTACCTATTTCTTAAACATTGTGATAGTACCTGCCTCAACTATCTCCTCTGGCAATTCGTTCCATGTACCGACCAGCCTTTGTGTAAAGTTGTGTAAAAGTTGCCTCTCATTTTCCTATTAAATCTTCTCCCCCCCCCACACACCTTAAACCTATGTTAAACACCACGCTACGATCCTCTTGGACTCCAAGGAATAGTCCTGGTCTGCTTAACCTCTCGCGATCGCTCAGGCCCTTGAGCCCTGGCAACATCCTTGTATATCTTCTCTGTGCCCTTTTCAGTTTACCAATATCTTTCCTAATAGGGTGACCAAAACTCAACACAATACTCAAAATGTGGCCTCACTAATGTCTTGTACAACTGTAACATGATCTCCAAACTTCTATACTCAATACTCTGACTGATGAAAGGCCATGTGCAAGACATTTTCTTGACCTACCTACAACATATCTACCTGCCACTTTCAAGGAACTATATGCACACCTAGATCCCTCTACTCTACAATACTCCCCACTGTGGAAATACCTGCACCATGCCAAATAAAGATCACCCGTAACCTTGCAGCAGCAAGCAAATCTACCCCTACTCAGATCTCCAAACAAGCTGCAGTGGCTCAAACCACTGATTTCTGCCAAACATTTCACCTCCACCTGGTCAGCATTCAGCTACATAATCAAGCTGCAACCACACTAGCTAACTCCAAATAACTTGATTCGCCTCACAGCCTCTCCTATGAAGCTCTAAAATTAGAGAAACATAACTGGTTTCAAAAAGTTGTTTAAAAAGTCATCAGAAATGTTTGATTTACCTGAAAAGTCAGGGTTTTTGTAACCTAACAACTGCCTATCTCAGAATTGAATTGCTAGAATTTTTCACTTAGACTCCTCCTTCGGTTTGCGCCAAAGACCAACTATTAATTTTGTGTCTTGATTGATCTCAAATTATTTATTTGCTATTTCCAGTACCTCATCCTCTCTGGGGCAGTACATGTAGGATCCACCAAACATTTCTAATCAGTATAAGGAATGTGGTGCCCAACACAAAATGGAACACAAAGGCACACAATAATGCTGGAGAAACTCAGCGGGTGCAGCAGCATCTATGGAGCGAAGGAAATAGGCAACGTTTCGGGCCGAAACCCTTCTTCAGTCTGAAGAAGGGTTTTAGCCCGAAACGTTGCCTATTTCCTCCCTCCTACAGCAGCTTTTGTTGCTTTGCCTGCTCTCATGTTCTCTTTTTTCATTCTTCCTACAGAACTTGGAAGAGCTCCAGCAAAATTGTCATGAACAAGTCTTCTTTTTCTCTGTTGGGGACTTCCATACACAACTGACTGTTTTTGAAATTGTATTTTTTTATTACTTGTAGTGATAGATATCACCAAAAATCGCATTGCAGAATACTATTGTATGCAATGAAAGACAAAACAGAATTTTCCTGGTTATGACTGGAGCGGAGACATTCTAACCAACACACATGCTCACTGGGAACTCAATTGAGAGGTCATAAATTACCTGGTGCACTTACAACTGGGATGTTCTGAAATCAGACCCGATTTTTTTTTATTTTATGCGAATTACTCTATTTGTTGTTATGAAAACAAAGCTCTAAATTTTAATCTGCCAGAATCCAATTGCACAGATATACATAATTAAAAAAACAAAACATTTTATAATAGTATTAGTTTAGAGAAGTAGCGAATACATGATTAGCCCAATCATATGATGAAAAACACGTCTGGTGGTTAATGGCTTTAATTTGACAGCTTCTTGTCTGCTCACAAGAAAGAAAAAAAAAATTATAAAAATAAACTATTCATAAAAGCATGAGCTTTCCTTAAAAAAAAAATCTCTCCCTTCTTTTCCTGAGTACATAGTCCACTTTGAATTTATTAACAATGCTAAACAATCAGTTCGGAAAAGGTTGTATAATTAAATTTGGGTGGAGACATCTTGACCAAGAATCTATGAAAGAAATTTGCACTTTCCTTAACACGGTATTATTTTGGGATCTGTTACTGAATTTCTTAAAAGATTAATAGCATATTTTGAGGGGGCTCTGGTTTCATTATATTACACTACAGGACCTAACGAGAAGCAAATCTGTAAATGGATGACACCATATGCATTTGAAATATTATATTGATGAACATACGTTCCCAAAATTACCTAGGTAATAAACATTCTACACAACTACACCCGTGCAAGTACTGTACTTCCAAGAACCCAGAGATTCAACATCAGATCGAGTCTACATTCAATACTTTTAAAACATTCATAACTCTCCAAGTCACATCCAGCATTAATTATTAAAACATGAAATTATTAAATACTCCTCCCCATCCACAACCAACATTACTTGTTTTGTTATTTTGTCATTCTCTGACCGTAATAATAACACTGTCATCTTTGGGCGTTTCCAAATCAAGCTACAGAAAAGCCTGAACTTTGAAAATTTCCATTTGTCTGTTACATGGTATGCATCTTTCTCTCCATGTCTACATCCACCTACCATCTATGTTTTGGTACCGCCAGCCTAAAAGTGTGCTTTCTGAACATAGTCAATCAAACATACAAGATAACTGAGGAGTTAGAAAGCATTATGTATGCTCTGAGAAACTAAATTAAATCAAATATCTCAACAGAACACGAACAAGCTTGCAGCACTAAAGGGTAGGATAGGTCATATATTTTGGGAACTACTTGAGCATCTTATCATACATACTACGGTATATGTTTGTGCAGTTCTCCTTCCTGGATACACTGTTTAAACATAATTTCTGCAAGACAAAATGGGAGAACCCTTCCTGTCTCACAGTTTCCCTTCGTTAGTTCATGGAAATTACTGAAACCAGCATCTGATTCATTTCCCAGAACAACACCATAGTCAAGTTCCTCTCAATCTATCGAGGGACTAAGTGTCATTGTCTAAATTGGAAAGGGGGGGGGGGGGGGGGGGGGGGGGGTAGAAGAGAAGGAAAGCATTTTCTTTTCTCCGTTCCTATTTTTTTTTCCTTAACTCTCCTCACATTTACAATTTTCAAATAGCCTGTGCACGTACAAAATCCTCAAACAATTGTTCCATCAACAGCTTTCAAACATCGTTCCTGTCTTGGCAAAAGGCTCCAGAATTTCTTTCTACATGATCTCGTGAAACGGGTGCATACCAAATTATCAACATAATAATTATTTTAATGGTTAGAGATAGAAGGGGGGTAGGGGGGAAGTGAATATGATGATACTGCCGAATCTAGGAAAAATATAAAATAACTTGGTTATCTGGAATTGTTAAATTAAATATTACGTTGTGAACACTGCACTATGTCCAGTGAAAAACGGGGAAGCTGTTCTTTGAACATACATTGGGCGTTGTTGGATTAATACAGGAGTCCAAAAATTGAAGCGCTGAATGATAATAGACAAAAACAAAATGAAGTGATAGGCATCCAGAAGGTCAGGCTATCCATTGCAGACTGAATAAAAGGTGTTCAAGCAAAAGAAACCCAATCCAAATTTGGTTTCTCCGTTCCTGAGAGTACTTGAAAGATAAAAGGGAATCTCTGGTTCACCTGAAAGGATTGTTTGGGTCCCTGGTGGGAAGGAAGGAGGAAAAAGTCATGAATACATCATGGGCAAGCATCACAAGGGAAGTGGTTGATGAAGATGCAAAGTGGACCGGGAGTTAGATGGCATGGTCCCTTCAGCATGTTGAAAGTTGATGGTGATCTCTATTTTTGTTTAGTTTAGTTTAGAGATACAGCGCGGAAACAGACTCTTCGCCCCAACGAGTCCACGTCGACCAGCAATCCCCGAACACTATTACAATTATACCAAGCCAATTAACCTACCAACCTGTACATCTTTGGAGTGTAGGAGGAAACCAGCGAAAACCTACGCAGGTCACGAGGAGAACGTACAAACTCCGTACAGACAAGCACCCATAGTCAGGGTCTAAGCTGTGTCTCTGGTGGTGTAAGGCAGCAACTCTACCACTGTGCCACCATGCCAGTCTTGCCAATGTAAACAGAAGTCCCCATGTTCATTAGTGCCTGCTGCTCTGAACACAATCTGCTGTGCTGATTGCCCTTCCTACATTTATTTTGCCCACAGTTCTCTTGCATTTACCCCTTGCTTTCATCATGTCGTGACATCTTTCATTTGCGTTATTCTTGAGGAAATATTATACAAATAGAACCGCTTGGATAGTGACTTTTATATAAGCTAGGTAATTTGCAAAAGAAAAGCTTAAAGTTTTCCTGAACCGAAATAAAGTGCAAACAGACACATACACACAGGCAAAGATGAATCAAAACATGGAGGCCTGAACCAGAACCTGCTTAGCTTAGGTTATTGTTTGGGGCAATTATAGCACTGAAAGAAAAATTGTATTTGATATGGCTTTGTGTTGAAAATTGGGAAGCTGAATAAGGGGCCTCTTCTTAGGCCATCTGCTCTCTCTATGGCACATTTTTGAGCTCTGAATGTGACATAAAGGTGAAGAGTTATGGCTTGTTTTGCTAGGTTTGAGAGAATTCAAGGCTGAGAGATGATAGACTGCAGTTAGCTTTGGCTGTGTACAATTATAATGTGTGTAAGTGAAAGAATAGTTGCTTTGAGAAATAATTAGATTGAGGGAGTAGTTTATAGAAGGTTGAAGCAGATGGAATTCTGACGTAATGGTCTGAGATGTAGTCTCTTGTGTTCTGCCTGGTACATGAGATTGGAAATCCTACTTCCCGATAACAGGAAAGGCACCAAACTCATATTAAGTAAATTGACAGATTTACGACCCATGTATCTTTGGATGGGAGATGGAAATGTGCATTTTGAACTTAGAAACTGTAATTCAGCAAACTTATATAATTAATGTTTTAAAGACATAGGTAATGGTATTTCAAAATGTGTAAAATTATAATAACACCAATTATGAAATGTATTGGCTTAATAGAAAGGTACACTTTAGACTTATAGAAATTGTTTAGATTTATAGAAATATATTTTCTCTTGGTATAGAAAGTGTGTATGACTTGTGTGATCGTTGTGTTATATACGTATCTTGTATTTTGAGGAATGGTCTTCCATAAGAGCATACTGGGGTTTTGCTGTGTTGAAATAAAATAATTCTAAAACAGTTATAAAGCACAGGCAAACAAAGGCTGTAATGAGGCCAGGGAAGGGGGATCATGTGACTGATGTTGTAAATCACCAGAAGGACTCAGATGATTGGTTACTAGCTTGTCATACCCTCTGTATCTAAAATGTCTAATACCTATATAAATGCCATGAGTTTGTATCAAAGTTACTCCTCTCTGGACCCGCCCCAGAGCATCAGCTCTGTGTTGGAAGGTTCAAGAGACTAGTCTCAGCTGAATAAAGAATTGATTTTAACAGCAACAAGTGTTTGAGTCAAGTTGACTTTAGATTGAAAGAACTCAGTTTAACATTCTCAAGTAGAATTCTCTGTTCTATACAGTTTTTATCACATTCAGAGATACAACGAAAACACATTTGCAAATGTATTTGAAATGGCTCTCCGAAGGTGGCATCAGTGGAAGTAAAGTACAGAGGAAACATCAAGGAGAATGAGCTCCTGGTAATGGCAACATTGAGATTAGCATCCAGGAAGTGGCGAGAACAGGATTTTAGATCCAATGAAACCTTGTAAATATGCCAATGCCTATACCTTCCAAACATTCGGACATTCAGACATTAATCTGCAGCTACCAGCATATTCTTTTAATAATTATAAATTTTCAACATAATTATGTATCATTTCCAAACTTAACAGTAAAAAATATATTATTTATACAACTTAATCTTTAATATTGTTCATCTAAAATAATTAGCCCGCATTGAAAACATATGCACAGCAATAAAACCACAGATATTGTCATAAACAATTTTGAGATATGATTTTAAACAAATCATTTTTGCACTTGATTCCTTTAAATTCTATCTTCATAAAACATACATAAACACACATATATACAATGATACACTCTACATTTATTTATTTCTCTTTCCAGGAAAAACAATTAAACAGACCTGAGAATGCCAGTTCCTGTTCCGATATCCAGCACAGACATACAGCCAGATTGCACAGCTTTCTGAATTGCTCTCTGATAGGCAATATTCCTCTTTTTATCATTCAGCATTAAAAAATGCCACCGCTCCACCAACCAGTTGGCAACACGATAAAAATTCTCCCTTGCATCTGCACAGTCGGGATTGAGCTTGATGGCTTTGTGGAAATAGCCGGCAGCTTCATCTCGGAACCCCATGCTAATCATTTTGCAGAAAAGAGAGTTCAAATTTAAAGTTGTAATTTTGACACAATAGGTCAAGTATAAATTACTTCCCCTTCCCCCCCTCCCCCATAAGAACATTATACAAGAACGTTTTAATGCAACAGTAACAAAGCTGTAGCTTGATTAAACTAATCAGCTATCGGTATAATCTGCAGCAGAATGGCCATTTCAGTTTTATTGTTGGTTACAGGAAGTGATATGTTTATAGATGCAAATAATATGCACACTGGTTGTTGCACTTAGTAACAAGTTCAAAGAGTTATTTTTCACCTAAAACTTGTTTGCTCATAATTGGTTTTAAATAAATTGGCTATACAGCAATACTTGGTTAAGAAGGTCGCCAGGACCAAGAGTTTTTACTGGGACATGACTTCAGATGCAGAAATCCTAAACAAAAACAAACTGCTGGAGGAACATCTATCAGGACAGAGGGGTATTTGCTGCTTTGGGTCAAGACGATCCATTTCCCAACTTTTATTAGGAGAGCCATCAACATTTAAAAATTATTGTAAAAAATCTGATAATCTGTTCACTTTACTTTTGGCAGAATTTTATCATAAAGGTTTGGAATTAATAGTTTGAGTAAATAGTTTGAGATCAAGTCTGATGATGCACCCTTTAATTTTAATGTACTTCTAGTAAGTGGATAGCACCAACAAAGCCAGGGTTTAATGTCCATATCTAATTGCCCTTATAAAAGGTGATAGCGAACTATGATTGTGAATCACTGCATTCAAAATGACGAGGCTGCTTCCAGGATTCCGTGCTAAGTTATTGATGTTGATTTATTTTGTCACATGTACTAAGATACAGTAGATTGTAAGGATTGGATTAAGGTACATGGCAATAACACATAGTGGAACAAAGTTCACAAATTAAATATTATACTTGTCTAGGACTTGAAAGGGCGAGGAACAGTAAGAGATATTAAGGCGGCAACTTACAACAATGTGATATTACAATCAAATTTTACTGAAGAATAGTTGCACAAACCTAAATAAATGTTCCCCCATACTGTTCCATATGACGTCATTATTGGGGTAGAGCTCCAACGCCTGTTCATAGCAGTCAAATATATCCTGAATTCGACTTAAGGAATTAAGTTCTTCTGCCCATTTAAAAAGAGTATTTTGGAATGATTCCTGTAATTTCAGAGACAAAGGTAACTCGGTCTAATGCATCAAGATAAAAAAAGATAAAATAATCTCATTCTGAGGAGTACTAGCACATCTTAAAATTGCGGTAGGTGATATAAACATTCTTCTTGACTTTTGGTCAACAACTTTACTTCATTGTCAAACCAAGGGTTGCCAATGCTTAAAAACAGAAAATTATGGACGTAGTCAGAAGGTCTCTTAACCAACATTGGACCCCTGGAAGGTACACAAAAAAGCTGGAGAAACTCAGCGGGTGCAGCAGCATCTATGGAGCGAAGGAAATAGGCAACGTTTCGGGCCGAAGCGTTGCCTATTTCCTTCACTCCATAGATGCTGCTGCACCCGCTGAGTTTCTCCAGCTTTTTTGTGTACCTTCGATTTTCCAGCATCTGCAGTTCCTTCTTAAACAATTGGACACCTGGAGTTGCAATTGGAAGCCCGATTTCTGCATGCGTTTCTGCGAATGCAGACACTCTGCACGAAATAAGGATGGCACAAACTGACTCTATGAGGAACCTTTTTACAACATTCTTTTCGGGCCAACAGCAGGAGTCCTGCCAACCAACACCACCAAATATGGCTTCACTCTTCCCTGTCAATGATCAGCAATGCCTCTCCTAGACCCGGACCACTACATTCCCCAGCATTCGTGTTACTGAAACCCATTCTCTCAGGTATCAAATATCCATGTGCCTGGCTTTGTCACGCTTCCCCTGAACTCACTCGATCTCTGTACCTTCCCTTTAATAGGAAGGGTGCTGTCTCAGTATTTTAGAGTCAGAGAATAAATTGCAAATCATTTTAAACAATCACACTTTGAAAGCCGACAGCCAAACCTTTACAAGCACTCACCAGCAAACTAAATTGCACAACGCTGTTTTTTTTAAAGACTGATAAGAATTTACATAAATATTTGAAAAGGTTAATAAAGAAAGCATTGATCTTATAAAAAGCAAACAAACATAGGATTTAATAATGAAAGATGGCAGATGAATTAAACAGGTATTTTTCATCACTCTTTACAACAGAAAAATCCAAGTAATGCCCCAGAAATAGCTCTAAATTAGGAATTGGAAGGGATGGAGATGCTCAGGAAAATTATAGTCACCACAGAGGTAGTATTAAGTGAATTTCTGGAGCTGCAGGCTATCAAGCCTCCGGGTGCTAATGGACTGCATCCTAGGGTCTTAGAAAAAGTGGGTAGTGGAATGTAGACACAGGAACTGCAAATGCTAGTTTACAAAAAAAAAGGCACAAAGTGCTAGAGTAATTCAGCAGGTCAGGCAACATCTCTGGACAACATTGAGATGTGCCAATTTTGGGTCGGGACCTTTGAAGGGCAGGACAAAGCCTGGCGAGTGATAAGATCAGTTTTTATCAGTAGATGATTGGACAAAGGGCAGAGATAAGACCAAAAATATGACTGGATGGAAAAGGTGGGAATTGTGAAGCCAGAGGAAGGAATACAGGTGGCAGAGGAGGGCGAAGAAGTGAAATGGGTGCGTGTCCAGTTGGGGCACAGAGAGGAGGTGGAGGCGGGGGGGGCTCTGTTGTTTGTAGATTAGCTACCCAAAATTGGATAATTCAGTGCTCATACCCACCCCATCGGAATATGAGTGGTTTTCCTCCAGTTTACATGTGACTTAATTCTGACAATCGCGGAGGCCCAGAACAGAAAGATCAGTATGGGAGTGGGGGGGAGAGTTAAAATAGTTAGCAACTGGGAGATCCAGCAGGCCCTGGTGGACCAAGCACCAGTGTGGGGTGAAATGATCAACAAGTCTACGCTTGGTCTCACCAAGGTTAACAAGGCCACATCGGGAACACCAAATGCAATAAATGAGGTGAGTGATGGTCATGTGAACCTGTGTCTCATCTGGAAGGATTGCTGGGATCCTTGGATGGATGTGAGGAAGGAGGTATAGGGACAAGTGATACATTTCTGCCAGTTACAAGTGAAACTACACAAGAAGGGGGTGGTTTGACTGCAAAGGAAAGAATAAACCAAGGAGTTGCACAGGGAGCAGTCTCTGCGGAGGGCAGAATGGGGTAGAGATGGGAAGATGTGACTGGCAGTGGGATAATACTGAAGGTGGCGGAAATGCCGGAGAATAATGTGTTGGATGCGGAGGCTGGTTGTGTGAAATGTAAAGGACAGGGAAGCTCTATTCTTGCTCCATCTGGGGGACGAGGAAGTGAGAGCAGAACCATGGGACACAGAGGGTATACGGGAACGGGATCCACCTATGACAGCAGGGGGGGAAACCTAATTTATTCCTTGAGATAGTTGTTTTTACTCTTCCAAATAAAAGAAAAGTTTAACTAAAAGCCCCAACAACTTTACCTCCTTATATCATTCTGAATAAATCTGAAATATGGCATAAAAATTGATTTTGAAACAAGCACATGTTCCCTGACAAACAACCTTAAAATGAGGAAATCCGTAAACACCTAGCACGATATACTGAAGTTTGAGTTACAGTGACTAGGAAGGACAATGGTGTAGCAACTCGAGTACACCGACATTCGTTCACCGTAAAAAAATAGCAGCAGACTGAATGACTGATGTTGTTAATACCAGCTGAGAGAGGGTAGTGAAGGCTTGTTCATTATAGTTGATCTAAACAGAATTACAGCACAATGACAAAAAACATTTTGTTCAGGGGCCTACCATGGCAAACTTCAGTTAGACCTTTGGGCACATGTCAGTGAGTCTTCCCTACTTTTGAATTGAGGCTGGTTCAAATCTTTCATGCATTGGAGTTTCTATTCCATAAAGAGTTAGAAATAAAGGGCACGCAGATCTAAACAGGGGAAATGAGTGAGCAAAATAAGAGCATGAAAACAGATGTTCTCAAAGTAAAATAAATGGAAAACCAAAATTAAATGCAGCTTGATAAATGGAGAAAGCATAACATTTGATGGAATATAAATAGATAAGGCACTTGATTGAGTTAAGGCTTTTAAAAGGAGGCAATTAAAGGTTGATTCAAAGTAGAAAAGTTGCCTGTCTTTAACAATGGAATGAATAGAATGATACAGATACTTTGGCCAGTTTGCTAATATCTCAAAGGACTCCTTTTCCTCTTCTGAGGCACTCCCTCAGGATCAAGGACGACTTACTTCTGTGGAATCCAAAGAGGCTGATAAAGCTGATGTGAGAACTGATGTCTCTACAGCATATGGACAGATCTGGTGCCCTGATTAGTCTTAACCCAATTACAGACTTTGGTTAGAGAAGGCAGTCTGACTATTCACAACTGATTCATTGAGCCCAAGGCAGCGACCTGGCTGGCAATAGTGCATGTGTATTGTTGGGACCTAGACGCAGCTGCTCTATACATTAACAGGCCAGATGGAACTTAGGATCGCTCTAATGATCTACCCAGCTTTGAGATTTCTCTAATGGTAGGTAATTGTGGGCATTACATCTCCAATTCAAATAAGAGGGAAATAAACAGACATATTGTCCTAACATGGACATGAATTCCAGAAAGCAAAACCTAAACTTGGAAAAGATATGGGAGTCAGCATGGGTTTGTTAAAGATAAATTATGTGTGAATAACTTGGTTTGTATTCTTTGAGGGTGAAACAATAGATTAGATGGTACAGTTTTAAAAATGTTTATGCATCTCCAAAGGTTTATGATGGCAAAACCTAACTAGGAAAAGATATGGGAGTCAGCATGGGTTTGTTAAAGATAAATTATGTGTGAATAACTTGGTTTGAATTCTTTGAGGGTGAAACAATAGATTAGATGGTACAGTTTTAAAAATGTTTATGCATCTACAAAGGTTTATGATGGTAAACTAAAAAATTGGCAAGCAAAATGAGACTGACTAAATAAAATAGAGAGTATATTTTCCATACTTAGGATCAGTGAGTGTTTCCTATTTTAATAACTTGGGTTTATATAGGACTACTGGACATGGGTAGACTGGTGACCCATATTAGACAAAGTTTATATTTTAAGACAAGTGTGACATTAATATTTTGATAAGAAGAACGAGACTCAATACTAGTCAAAGACCCAACTATAAAGGGGGAACTGGCTCAAAAACATGGAGAAGTACGTTCAAACATTTCTAAAGATACCAGCAACTAGTTGAAAAATGTAAATGTTTTTTTAAAACAAATTAGGTTTGGTATTCACAAACTCTAGCCATAAAGGTATAATCATCTTGGATACAGTGTTAAAAAGGGCGGATGGAATCAGATTCAACAGTAGCTTCCATTAAGGCACACGTGCAGAAGTTCCTGACATCCAGGCTGCCCTATCAAACCACCATACCTACAAACTGCCATATCAATGAACATTCTTCCATCTTAAGATCAGAAGTTGACGAGAATCAAATCATCCACTCTGACCATTTATTGGATTATGAGCATCTAGTCCCCATTAGCTTTATCTGATATTTCCAACTACACAGGACAAGATGTTAAAAAATCCAAAGTGCCAAAAATCAACGGTGGTAATGGGAGCCTCATGCACTCACCTATGCTCCTCCGATGTTGAGAAAGGCTAGGCAGACACGTCATTGGGGTTATCAAGTGTGCACCTACTTTCATCAACGTTTCGCTGATTGGACCCACGACGTCTCCAGTAGGCTCAGCAGTGCATTCTGGCGTCGTAGAACCATCCCCCTCTGCATCTGTCTAGTCGGTTATTTGGGAGACCAAATGGGGTCTCTCCTCTTCAGCCAGAGCCACTGGCTATTCCGCTCTGCCACCCGTGATGTTTCTAGGATGGGCTGGCGTAGGGCTTGTCCGCTGATCCCCAGGTCCTTCATCAGTCTTACGTTTGATGTTGCCACGAATCCTCGACATCAAACTTCTACCGGGCAGATCTTAGCTCTCCATCCCCGCTGTTCTGCCTCTGCTGCAAGCTCTGTATATCGCAGTTTCTTTCTTTCAAAGGCTTCCTGCACAGCATCCTCCCAAGGGACTGCGAGCTCCACAAGATACACCATGCACTAAGAGTTCGACCAGAGCACAAGATCAGGCCTCAAGTTGGTGATGACTATCTCTGATTGAACTGTAAGCCGTTGGTCCACATCCACCAGCATCTGCCAATCCCGGCTGCCTCCAACTGTCCAAACCTGGTCCTTGGTGAAATTTTCCATTGCCTTTGTTCCCCCTTCCGAACAAAGGCAATTGGCTTAACTGGGTTGGTTGTTCTGGGCGGACAGGGCATTGATGGTTGTTCTCCTGCTTTCCAGAGTCGCTGCCAGGCATTTGAGCACTTGATTATGTCTCCAGGTGTACCGTCCTTGGGAGAGGCTTACTTTACACCCAGTGAGGATGTGCCTAAATGTGGCTGGTGTTGAACATAGGGGGCATGATGGATCTTCGCCAAGCCATTGGTTGAGATTTTTTGTGCTAGGAAGGTCATCGTATGTTGCCTGAATGAGGAAACTTATCCTGCTCGCCTCCATCTCCCACATGTCCTTCCAGCTGATCTTCCTCTTTTCCACACTCTCCCATCTCATCCACTGGCCCTGTTTAGCTTGCGACACAGCCTTGGCACACCTACTCGACTCCTCCTGCGGGCGGACTTTGGCCGCAACCAACTTCCAGCGCTCCAGTGATGATGCCTTGTTCCAGCAAGGTCACTTTCCGCCAAGTCCCAAGCCACTTCTTCCGTGTTGGATTTGCCCAACCATGTCGCCTTGGTGGAGAGCAGATTTTGCCTGCTGTGTTGCATTCTTAGCCGTCCACTTCTTTCCTGTTGCCAGGGTTGGAGCAGCAGCTCGGATGACAGTGTCCCTTGATTCTGCCAGCGTCATCTCTAGTCTGACTTTAGTGCACTTGAACTCCTCTGTGAGGCTAGAGAGAGGCAGCTGGAGTACCACCTGACCGTACAGGCCTACGCTGCTCAGGCACTGAGGAACACCTAACCACTTTTTCACGAAAGAGCTGATTGTTCTTTCCATCTTCTAGACTCTTGTCATACATGGTTAGTGGCCACATAAGCGAGGTAGTAACCCAAACTGCAGGCACCATATTTTCAGCTTTCCAGGCAGCAAGGATCGGTCAATGTTCTCCAGACCTTTGATGACTTTTTGCCTAAACTCGTTAGCCTGATCAGTGTCCTTCAGTTTAGAGTTATACCATCTTCCCAGACTTTTGATTGGCTTCTCTGACACAGTTGGGATAGGTTCTTGATCAATGAAGAACCTTTGATCTGTCAGTTTGCCTTTGATTATAGAAATGCTTCTTGACTAGGATGGCTTGAATTTCATTCTGACCCTGATGAAGCCGAATTTTAGTTAAAAATATAAGAAGATATTAAATTGGCTTCTGGGCTAGCTTACAGCTTATATTTAGTGTCAAATTAGGCTTGCCTTAGGTTGCGGGTGTGTGAGATAATAAATCCTATAACATTGTCTCCCAAGTGAAGGAGCTAGAGAGATATCTTTGAAAGTAAGATGCCATAAACCAAATGACCAATGTTTATGGGGGGAGGAGGCAATAAAGGAAGAGAGAAATAGCTGGACTACACATCTTTGTAAGGAATCCCCTACCTCCTGTCTTATGATCTGGGACCCAAATGAGAGGAAGCAGCGAAAAGAGCTCGGTGGTCTATTTTGGATGGGGGATAAAGCAAATGGCCAATGTTTTTAGTATATCTTGTACCATGTAAAAAAAAGGTTTGATGTGATGCATTCTGTGGAAACCTTTTCCAGTACCTCTGACCATGACTAATGTCTGTGGAATGTGCTAAGGGGACAAAAAAAACCCTATTTAAGACAATGTAATTCTGTTGTTCAGAGAAGGTGGCTGAGCACAGTCAAGGGTCTGTGTTGGTCACTTGACTGGAGTACTCCCTCCCTTCCATCGGCCGATGTTAAGTAAAGTTTTGAACTGGTCTACCAAACAGTTTGTGTGGTGTCTGTTTATTAAGAAGCGAACCTGGTTTAGTAGTTAAAATAAGTAGCTTTTTCAACCCTAGTGATGTTCTCTTGAAGCTTCCCTAAAAGGAGGTAGAGTTCGGGGATGGTAGCAACCAATCCCCGTCTACTGATACTCTCCTCCGCCTAGCGGAGCTGGTCCTTACCCTTAATAACTTTTCGTTTGACTCCTCCCATTTCCTCCAAATACAAGGTGTAGCTATGGGCACACGCATGGGCCCCAGCTGTGCCTGCCTCATTGTAGGGTACGTCGAACAATCCTTGTTCGAGACATACAGTGGCCCTATCCCCAAGCTCTACATCCACTACATCGATGACTGCATTGGTGCTACCTCCTGCACCCACACACAACTAACTGACTTCATCCATTTCACCACCAACTTCCATCCGGCACTCAAATACACCTGGATCATTTCCGACATGCACTATAAACCCACTGACTCCCAAGGCTATCTGGACTACACTTCTTCCCACCCTGTAAGGATTATCCCCTACTCCCAATTCCTCCGTCTACGCTGCATCTGCACCCAGGATGAGGTTTTGCACACCAGGGCCTCGGAAATGTCCTCATTCTTCAGGGAATGGGGGTTCCCCTCCCCTACTATAGATGAGGCTCTCACCAGAGTCTCTTCTATACCCCGTGACTCTACTCTCACTACCCATCCCCCCACTCGTAACAAGGGCAGAGTCCCCCTTGTCCTCACCTTCCACCCTACCAGCCGTCACGTACAACAAATAACCCTCCGTCATTTTCGCCACCTCCAACGTGACCCCACCACTTGATACATCTTCCCATCTCCTCCCCTGTCTGCTTTCCTCCGCTACCTCTGCAACTCCCTCATCAATTCGTCCCTTCCCACCCGAACCACCCCCTCTCCGGGCACTTTCCCTTGCAACCGTAAGAAATGCTACACTTGTCAATTTACCTCCCCCCTTGACTCCATTCAAGGACCCAAGCAGTCTTTCCAGCTGCGGCAGAGGTTCACCTGCACCTCCTCCAACCTCATCTATTGCATCCACTGCTCTAGATGTCAGCTGGTCTACATCGGTGAGACCAAGCGTAGACTTGGCGATCGCTTCGCCGAACACCTCCGCTCAGTTCACAATAACCAACCTGATCTCCTGGTGGCTGAGCACTTCAACTCCCCCTCCCATTCCGTATCCAACCTTTCTGTCCTGGGCCTCCTCCATGGCCAGAGTGAGGACCACCGTAAATAGGAGGAGCAGCACCTCATATTCCGCTTGGGCAGTTTGCACCCCAAGCGATATGAACATTGACTTCTCCAATTTCAGGTAGTCCTTGCTTTCTCCTCCCCTTCCCAGTTCTCCCTCAGCCCACTGGCTCCACCTCTTCCTTTCTCCTCCCACCCTCCCATCCAAAGATACTAGAGGAGCTCCTCTAGTATCTTTGCTCACATCAGTCTGAAGCAAATATCTTATAGCGAAGATCTTTGGTCTGAAGAAGGGTCTCAGCCCGAAACGTTGCCTATTTCCTTCGCTCCATAGATGCTGCCTCGCCCGCTGAGTTTCTCCAGCATTTTTGCCCACCCTAGGTTCTCTTTGCCAAGTTTCAGGTGCTGTTTAATTTTCAGCGCCCAGGTGAGGATGCTGCGGCCTTGCATTGACTCCAACATTTTGTGTCCACTCTCCCCCCACAAACAAACAAACTAATGTCCGAAGTTTGTTTGTTTGTACATCCGCTGAGTTTCTCCAGCATTTTTGTGTACCTTCGATTTTCCAGCATCTGCAGTTCCTTCTTAAACAAACTAATGTCCGCAGCAGCTTCGTGGCGACAACAAGAACCCCCGCAGATGTTGCTGCCTGATCCGCTGGGTTACTGTCTCCATCACGTTGTGTTTATCCTCGCCTCCCCCTCTCTCCCTCCCTCCACAACTCACCCTGATGATCTCCTTCAGCTCCGGCGCCAGGTTGAGCAGCAGCAGGTAGTGGGCGAAGGCCGTGCCGTGATCCCCGCTCTCCAGGTAATCCTGGGCGCTCTGTAACGAGCGGTAAACGAGCCGCACCCGCCCGCGGCTCCCGCTGCCGCTGCGGCCTCGACGGCCGGGCCTCTGGGCCGACATGAAGACGGACAGAGGAGACACGGACAACAACAACAACAACTACTGCAGCCACAGACGGCGGCTCCAGCAACGGAAGCGCTGCCTGCACAACGCACCGCGGCAAACGTGGCTCTGCACAACAGTTCCCACCGCTCTTAACCAAAACACTCTTAACTAAAGTTACTTGATGAGCTCCTCTAGTATATTTGCTCTTAACCTCCCCCACTTCCACTCCCCCTCTACCTCCTCCTTAACCCCCGCTCCAAACCCCCTTCCCCTATCTCCTACCACCTCAACCTCAATATCCTATACCCACCGCTAGTCAGCAAAACCTCCCCACCACCAGCCCCCTTCCCCCTTCCCCCCCTCCACCCCCCCCTTCCCCCCCCCCTCCCGACCCCCCCTTCCCCTCCTCCACACCCCCTTTCCCTCCTCCACACCCCCCTCCCCTCCTCCACACCCCCTCCCCACCTCCACACACCCCTTCCCCCTCCACACCCCCCTCTTCCACACCCCCCCTCCCCACCCCCCACCCCCTTTCCTCCACCCCCCTCCCCAACTAACAACCCCCTCTTCAGCGACACCCCCCTTCCCCCCCCCTCCCACACACCCCCTTTCAGCCCCCTCCCACCCCCCCTTCCTCTTCCCCCCCTCCACACCCCCCCTTCCCCCCTCCACACCCCCTTCCCCCTTCCACATCCCTCTTTCCCCCCCCCTCCACACACCCCTTCCCCCCCCCTCCATCAAATATCCAAGAGGAGCTGCTCCACACCCCCTTTCACCCCCCCCTCCATGCCCCCTTGCCATCCCCTCTCCACACCCCCCTTCTCCCCTCCACACCCCATTTCTCTCACACCCCCCTTCCCCTTTCCACACACCCCTTTCAAAGTCCCTCCTCACCCCCCCCTGTCCCCCCTGTCCCTTTCCACCCCCTTTGCCCCCTCCACCCCCCTTTCCCCCTCCACACACACACACACACCCTTACCCCCCCACCCAAACTTCGCAACACCCTCGTTCCCACCACCAGTCAGCAAAACACTCTTAACCCCCTCCTCCACCCCTCGTCAGCAAAACACCCTTAACCCCCCTACACCCCTCATGCCCCCGCTCTGCCTCCCTCATCATTCGCTCCACATTCCCCCCAACTCCATTCCCAACACCCACCTCTCAATGTCTGTTCCCAACCACCCCCTCCATTGGCCCCACCCCCCATCAATGCCCCCCCCCCTCCCCAGTACTCCCTTCCAATGCCCCCTCCCCTCCCTCAATATCCCCCCCACAATACTCACCCCACACCACCCTGATCTCAACCCCCTCACAATAACCCCATTTCAACTATCGTCTCAAGGTCCCTCCTGTTAATGTCCTGCCCTCAACGTCTCGACACCCCTTCGAATCCTTCTCAATGCCCCCCTCAACCCTTTTTCTTGCACCCCTCCTGTCACCACGCACCCTCCATCCGGTCCCCACACTCTCCCTCATATAATCAAACTCCCTTGCCCCATCTGCCCTCTGCTCATGTGCATTTGCAGTTTACTAACTGGCAGCAGAGGTTCCTTGTTTTGTATTCTGATGTTCAGTTGCTAGTATGCTTCTCTCTTTGTTATTCTCTGCGATTAATAAGCGAGTTCGGTATTCCGAAAAATGCAAGGAATCATGGGATTTGTCAAAGGTCAAACACAAACACTGAATAAAAATCGAATGAAGCACTGTAGATTCAGTGAGTATAGTTTGGGTCTGATTTTTTTGGTCTTTTTTGGTCTTTGTATTTGTCAGGGGACAGATAGAGGGGGCAGATGCTAGTGGAGAGGTGGAGACTGGACCGGCTCGGGGGGGCGGGGGCGGCGGAGACGTCCGGACCAACAGGACACCGGCCCCCGGGTCGACAGCCGGCATGGAGAGGCGCTAACCCCAGCTCACCTCCACCTCTCCTGTCTGGCCAACCGACAGCCTAGACCAACAACACCAGCAGTCCCAGGCCCACAGCAAGCGCAGAGAACCCACAGGCTCACAGCCAGCGTCGACTCCAGCCCAACCCCACTCCAACCCCAGAGGAACCAGCACCCCGATGGGCCGCTAAGGCGACGTGCCAGTTCGCCCACGGCCTGGCAGAGCTGTGCTCCCTCAGCTGCCAGCCCAAGTTCAAGCCGTACCTTGCACACCACCAGCTTCTGCCCCTACGGTACCCGCTGCCACTTCAACCACAACCCCGAGGAGGAGCGAGGGGCCCGACCTTGCCTGTGCCAGAGCGCCAGCCTGGGCTTGGCCTCCTCCGGCCCAGCGCTTGACTGGGCCGTGCTGCGGGCGACCTTCAGCCCTGACCTGGAGTTGGAGCTGGCACGGACTCAGTGCTTGGGGCTGAGCAAGTGAGGGGGAGATGGTTGCTGCTGCCGCCACCAGCAGCAACAGCACCAGCAACTCCAGCGGGCGCCCGGCCTGCCCATGGCCAGCTGGAGCCCATCCGCAGATTCTCTCTCCGACCAGGATGACTCCAGCAGCAGCGGCTCCGAGTCGCACATCTTCATTAGGATCTCGGTGTCGGACTGAGGGGAGGGCGGTGGAGATGGAGGGCTGCTGGCCAACCCGGCGGGACAGGCAGAGCCAAGCTGGAGCCAGCGGCTGCAGCGCCGGCTGCAAGTCCAGGGCCGCCCCACCAGCCCAGGGCCACCCCGGACAAGGACAAGACACCGGGGAGGGGGAGGGGACGGGGACGGCCCAGCCGCAACTCAACAGCACCTGCCGCGACGGAGAGCCGGGCCCGACCCCAACCACGGACGAAACGCAAGCCTGCACACAATGCAGCATCACCGTTGCCAAGATTATTTTTCGCTTGTGACCTATGACCTGGGCATATGCAGTCGGAATACCGAACTCGCTTATTAATGATGGATAATTCTTCTATGTGTATAAGGGAAGGACATAGTCAACATCTACAAACTGACTTTCATTATGTCCTTTTGTCTTTTGTCTTGATTGATTATATTTCTATTTACTTTATTTATCATATATACAAGAAATGTGATGCCATCAATAATTATTCTTTACATTCATAGTATCATCATTTCATTCATTGTCATTACACCAAGAAATTATGTTTACATTCATATGGCTTCTTTGAACAATAGACCCTTCAAGTGTTTCAGAGTAGAAACAAGGAACTGCAGATGTGGGTTCACACAAAAAGAGACAAAGTGCTGGAGTAACTCAGTGGTTCAAGCAGGATTTCTGGAGAACATGGACAGGTGACATTTCGGGTGGGGATCCTTCTTCAGACAAGCTGTCAGAATTATAGGACGTTCGTTTAGGACGGAGATGAGGAGAAATTTCTTTAGTCAGAGGGTGGTGAATCTGTGGAATTCTTTGCCATTGAAAGCTGTGGAGGCCAAGTCAGTGGAAATTTTTAAGGCCGAGATAGATAGATTCTTGATTAGTACAGGTGTCCGAGGTTATGGAGAGCAGGCAGGAGAATGGGGTTCAGAGGGAGAGATAGATCAGCCGTGATTGAATAGTGGAGTGGACTTGATGGGCCGAATGGCCTAATTCTACTCCTATCACATGACCTTATGACCCTAATATTCCCACCTTTCGTACTGCACTGGGTCCACTTTCCTATCACTATGCCCTCTCATTGACGCATTGTGATTTATACTAAAGGGCCTGTCCCGCTTTCACGACCTAATTCACGACCTTTTTTACTCGTGGACATTTTTCATCATGCTAGAAAAACGGCCCGACCTACTTGATGCCACGAGTACCTACGACTAGCATCACGACCTACCTACGACCTCGTGATGACCATGCTGCGAGTATGAGTCAAGGGCAAACTCGGCAGAGGTCATGAATTAGGCCGTGAAAGTGGGACAGGCCATTAAGTCCTTGCACTACTCCCTCACTCGCAGTTTATGTCTTCTGCATTCTTGCACTGACAACATAAAGCTTATCAGACACACCTATTTGAGATTGTAAACATTTCAGCAGTTCTGAATAATAATTAAGTTCCCTGGCTCTCCTCCGTCACACTGACTAGGTATATGGGTATACACACCCTCCCTTGTGCAATGAAACTGATGCAAATATAACATGTTTAAGCTTAAAGTCTTGATGAGTCAAGTCGTTCCCCTCCGGCAAATTTTTCTGAATACAGTCCAAACAACTGATCTGAGGCAAAATCCAATCGGGTGAGGTGGGACAGAGTAATATCTTGCACTTATGGTAAACCACTTTATTCACATTATCTTGTCACAGTCATCTTGCAAATAACGACGAGAACAACTTAAAAATCAATATGTTTTTAAACAGCTTGAAAATTTGGTTTTTCTATCTCTAGTTTACAAGCAGTTTCATGTCAAGATTAAAGGATTTCTGTATATTCATGGTTCAAATTAAAAGTTGCTTGTATTTCCCCATTACTATGATATGAACGTATATGTTGAGCAGACAGAGGAAGCTCCTCTAATGCCAATTTTGCACCAGTTCAGCTCCTAACTATGCTTTGATGGTTTGGCATATTATATTCTATGGTTATGAATGAGACTCCAAGATTGTATGTTGCCTTCCGGATGCTAATGTCAAGGATGTCTTTGAGCAGTTCCTCAATATTCTCAAGGGAAAAGAGGATATTCATTGCCATAGACGGACATTGGACTACTGGAAAATTATGCTGGAGAAGTAATAATGGGGAATAAAGAAATGGCACCAGCAAAAAGTATGAAGAGAGTCGGGGGGCAGAAGATAGTGGAGTTGCTATTACTGAGGAGAGGTGTCTGGGAAGCTGAAAGGTCTGAAGGTGGATAAGTCACCTGAACCAGATGGACCATACCCCAGGGTTCTGAAAGAGGTAACTTTAGAGATTGTGGAGATCTTTCATGAATCGCGAGTGTCAGGAGTGGTCCCAGAGGGTTGGACAGTTGCAAATGTTACTCTGCTGTTCAAGAAGAGGGCAAAGCAAAAGAAGGGAAACTATAGGCCGATTAGCCTGACTTCAGTAGTTGGTAGTGTGCGATCGTGCATTTCGATAGTCAGAATAAAGGTGTAGACTATTTTATAAATAGGGAGATGATTCAGAAATCGGAGACGCGAAGGTTCTTGGGAGTTCTGGTGATAGACACAAAATGCTGGAGTAACTCAGTGGGACAGGCAGCATCTCTGGATAGAATGAATGGGTGACGTTTTGCGTGTGCTGGTGCAGGATTCCCAAAAGGTTCATTTGCAAGGAATCATTGTAAGGAAGGCAAATGCAATGTCAGCATTTATTTTGAGAGGGCTAGAAAATAAAAACAGGGATGTAGTGCTGCAGCAGTAATAAGGCATTGGTCAGACTGCATTTGAAGTATTGTGAGCAGTTTTGGGCTCCATATCTGAGGAAAGATGTGCTGGCGTTAGAGAGGGTCCAGAGGAGGTTTATGAGAATAATCTTGGGGATGAGTGGGTTAACATATGATGAGCGTTTGATGGTGCTGGGCCGGTATTCACTGGATTAGAAGGATGAGTGGAGACCTAAAGGAAGCTTACCAAATAGTGAAAGGCTTGGATAGAGTGAATGTGGAGAGAATGTTTCCACTAGTGGGAGAATCTAGGACCAGGTGGCACACTCAGAATAAAAGGACATACCCTTGGAAAGGAGATGAGGAGGAATTTCTTTCACCAGAGGGTGGTGAATCTGGAATTCATTACCAAGGATGATGGTGGCCAAGTCATTGGATATATTCAAGGTGGAGTTTAAGGGATTCTTGATTAATACAGGTATCAAGGGTCAATGTGGCAAATTAAATTTTATTACTGGGAAGTGCAAAACGTAACATTTTATGAGGAAGAAAGAGAAGAGACAATAAATATTAGAGAAGTCTTAGAAATATTAGAAAGTGTGGGGCAAATTCTATACACAGAGAGAGTAAGGAAAGTTGGTGCCTGAAACACATAGCCAGGGGTAGTAGTAGAGGCAGATAAGATAGTGACATTTAAAAGTCTTACAGGGAATGTATGGGTAAGGAACATGTACAGCCTGATAAGATTACTTTAACCTGCCATTATGTTTGCACGGACATTGTGGGTCGAAGGGTCTGTTCCTGTCTGTGCTGTTCTATTTATGTACACTAATGCCATTTTATTGTTTCCATCTCCCCAATAACTGCCCCCCGGATCCTACTTTTCAACCACACACAATGAGCAGTCTGTGGTAACCTTCTTCTCATTGTTATCACATTCAATTTTTCCCCAGCCAATTACAGAGAACCACCTGCTAGCAATCATTGTTTGATAGAAACATAGAAAATAGGTGCAGGAGTAGGCCATTCGGCCCTTCGAGCCTGCACCGCCATTCAATATGATCATGGCTGATCATCCAACTCAGTATCCTGTACCTGCCTTCTCTCCATACCCGCTGATCCCTTTAGCCACAAGGGCCACATCTAACTCCTTCTTAAATATAGCCAATGAACTGGCCTCAACTACCTTCTGTGGCAGAGAATTCCAGAGATGATCTATTGCTTCCATTCTGGATTGCAAGGGGACAGCCGCTAAAAATGGTTGAAGGCTTTCTGCAAGATAAATAACATAATTTCTTAACTGAGATTGCTCAAGAGTTGAAAACCTCTCAACAGACAAAGTAAGCTAGTTAGAAGTTTCAAAAAGAGACACTCCTCCCAGTGAAATTACACCGCGGAGGACAGAGGTTTAAGCAATATCTAGTCATGAACTAGTATCGGCATGTTTGAGCTGCAGGCAGTACATTCCTCAAGCCACCTCAGTTCCACCGTGTATATAAATAGATCTGTTGCATACATGAAGTCAAAAAGATAGAAGTTTATAGGCTTCTCTTACTGAGATAATTGAAAATCCACTACAGAATATTGTATGAAGGGTAATTATGACTTTACAGTGTTTCTGTATTATGGATTGAAATTTAGTTTAGTTTAGTTAACATGCTTTTTTTGACCCACCGGGTCCGCGCCGACCAGTGATACCCACTACACACACTAGGGACATTTTTTACATTTAGCAAACCAATTTACCTACAAACCTGTACGTCTTTGGAATGTGGGAGGAAACCGAAGATCTCGGAGAAAACACAAGCAGGTCACGGGGAGAATGTACAAAACTCCATACAGACAGCACCCGTGGTCAGGATCGAACCTGGATCTCTGGCACTGCAAGGCAGTAAATCTACCTCTGTGCCACCTTGCCACCCCAATATAAACCATATATACGTGTCCTGCTTTACAGGATGAATTGAGATAAATTAGGAGGAAGATTTAACCATGGCAAATCCCACTCTCTTACCACTCATTGAGTAAAGGGCCTTCTGAATTCCCCACTGTATTTCTTACTTTGATGGCCTCTGGCTATATTTGGTTGGTGTAGATGCAGAGAAATGTTATCTTCCCAAAAGTAGAAACATTTTCTGCATCCACTCCAACAAAGCCATCCATTATTTTAAAGGTATCTTTAACAAAGGGAAAGAAGACCCACTGTCCATATTTTTCTGCATATCCAAACATCATATTTCTGCTATCATCATTGGGGATATTCTCCACACTCCTTCGGCACCCTTATGTCCTTTGGATAATATGATCATAACTGCAATATGTCAAGTATGGTCTAACCAGGTTTCCATACAGGTTTAGTGGAATTTCTCTGCTTTAAAGTTCTTTACCTCAGCAAATAAACCTAAGTTCTAATTCAGAAGCCAATGAGTATATGAAAAATAGCCGACTCTAGCTTCCGTTTCTGAAGCCATCAAGTTCCGGTTCTGAAGCCATCAAGCCTCTTAAACTCTCATCAACCACTACCTTCTATGTTTGCCCACTGAGCCAGTTTTTTTTAAGCCCTCTTGCACTTTACTTTAGATCCCAATGTTTTTAATTGTTGTTGCTCTTTATATCTCTATCTTCCTCTTCAAAAAAAAGTGTTATGCATAGCAAATCTTCCTGTCTGTTGGCATTATGTCTGCTGCTATATAGAGGACTGGAAAAGGATAAATAGAGCCTGCATTAATTATTTTGAGCGCCTGAAATGCATCTTAGCTACACTTGGTGATTTATCTACAGTTAAATATCCCACAGCCTGTAATATATTTTTCTTTTCCCTCTCCCCCTCTGTAGTTTACAATGTTCCTCAGAAAGTTATTTTAAGTATCATCCCCAATCAATGTGAAGAAACACAAAGTATCCACTTAGAAACACACATGTCCTCTGCCTTCATCTGGGTTTATTCTTTAAAGGACTACTTATTTGTTGCTATCTTTTCTTTCATACTTAAAAATAACTGAGGATGTTCATTGATTTTATTACCCAACCCTTTTTTCATGCAATTCTGCTTTTTAAAATTTGATTTACAATTTCTGTCCTGGCCTAAAGTAAAATACTCATTCTAATCCACAATATGAAGTTTGAACCGAGATGGTTAGGACCCTCATGGACAATCCCATCAGTGGCAGACACTTCTATCACATCTCTGGACCTCTGATATTTTGACATTGCCATACTCTGTGAGATATAATGGGCAGGAGGTGGCCAGTTCTTAGATACACCTTCTTTGAAAACAGCAAATCTCTAAGAGACCCACCATCACCATTAAAAAAAAGAGCTTCAAGAGCATAAAAATACTCAGTAGAAGTGACAGTTGCTTCACAAACTTCCTACCTCCGGCCCATCGGACTCTTCCCGCCCATTAGTGGAAGAACTATGGTCCCACAACGGGCTAATTAACTACCTCCGAACCTGCAAAACCAGAGTGGAAGCAAATCATCCTCGATCCCAAGGGATTTCCCAAGGAGAAAGCTGCTCGCACTGTTTTACCCTCAAATAGCTGTGTACAGACCACTCCTGGTAAATCATCTCAGACTCAAAAAAAGCGGCTTACTTCTGTTAGAACAATTTCTCCTGTTTTATCTTTGACCTTTTCCAGAGGAATGCCAAATCTAATTAACGTATGCTCTCTGAATGCCAACTTATCCATGTTTCGATTCATTCCCTAAAATATGTCTCGCATTGTCCCCTTTCTTCTTAGAGTAACTGAACTGTGAACAGATGTAAAAATCTCCTGCTCCAGTTTTAAAGGAGCCCACCACGTAAAAATGTCAAGCCACTATCACCTTAACAACAGTTCTCCCTCAACTCTCAGGTTGGTATTGTTGTTCGAAGATTTCAGTGAGAACATCCTTCACACAAAACGGATACTTCATCAACATTCAGGTTGGAGATTAGTACACTGAACTCCCTGCTGCGGCCTCTCACTGAGAAAACATCTTCTCTTTGCTCTTTTCTACGAGTGCCCAACTGTGTGGGCTCTCTGCTTATCTTCATAATTATTGCTGTACAGTGGAATTTATTTCCAGTGCACCTACAGTATGTCTAAGCTGGTTTGTGTATGTGTTAGGACATCTGCTGCACCTTTTATTCATTTAGCTTAGATTCGTTTATCCATCTTTTCTTGTAGATCAAATAAATAATGATGAGAGGGGATCTCATTGAAACATATAAGATTGCTAAGGGCTTGGACACACTAGAGGCAGGAAACATGTTCCCGATGTTGGGGGAGTCCAGAACCAGGGGCCACAGTTTAAGAATAAGGAGTAAGTCATTTAGAACGGAGACGAGGAAACACTTTTTCTCACAGAGAATGGTGAGTCTGTGGAATTCTCTGCCTCAGAAGGCGGTGGAGGCAGGTGCTCTGGATACTCTCAAGTGAGAGGTAGATAGGGTTCTTAAAGATAGCAGATCAGGGGATGTGGGTACAAGGCAGGAACGGGGTACTGATTGGGGATGATCAGCCATGATCACATTGAATGGTGGTGCTGGCTCGAAGGGCCGAATGGCCTACTCCTGCATCTATTGTCTATTGCCTTGAGTGCACCTGTATATGCACTTGGAATAACATTCTATCCTTTGGAACCATGACTCCTTCCCTCAAATGTCACCCCTTGATTCACCCCTTGATTCACCCCACCTCACTCCTAACCTGCCCAGGCCACAATCCAGAACACCCTGATCACTCATGGCTCTGATTTAACATTCTCCTTCCCTGAACTCACCAATTTCCATGTAATGAGATTAGGATTTCCACCTCCACACCACTGAACTCTATTTGAACCCCCCTCCAGTCAAACCCAAATGGAGCTGAACTATCTGAAGCAACTCCTTCCCACCTTTCCTCACCAACCCAGGTCAGAGCCTACCCCCATCAAACCGGGTCAGATGCTTCATGTCATGCCAGGGACCAATGTGGGATTGGACTAACTTCCTTTCCTCACAGGCTCACCCATTGGATTTGGTCTTGTTCCCAGATGCTGTTTCTTTATGCACATTCAACAATGTGTATATGGAAGTGTGTAAAGCACATTTACGAGATCATGTGACAGGAGAAGAATTAGGCCATTCGGCCCATCAAGTCTACTCAGCCATTAAATCATGGCTGATCTATCTCTCCCTCCTAATCCCGTTCTCCTGCTTTCTCCCCATAACCCCACAAACATGTACTAATCACAAATCTATCTATATCTGCCTTAAATATATCCACTGACTTTGTCTCCATAGCCTTCTGTGGCAAAGAATTCTACAGATTCACCACCCTCTGACTAAAGAAATTCCTCCTCATTGCCTTCCTATAGCGGTCCCCCTCATTCTTCTGAACTTCAGCGAGTATAGGCCCAGTGCCGTCAAATGCTCATCATATATTAATCCTGGGTTAATTCTTGTAAACCTCGCCTGGGCCCTTTCCAGCCAGTACATCCTTCCTCAAATATTGTGCCCAAAATTGCTCACAATATTCCAAATGCGAACCAGAGCCTTATAGAGCCTTACATCCCTGTTTTTGTATACAAGCCCACTCAAAATAAATGCTAGCATTGCGTTTGCTTTCTTTACTACCGATTTAGTTACATTATTTTAGTACCAATTTTGTTTTACATGAGTGCCCTTTTATGATTCACATCAATTTCTAGACGTGCCTATTATTATGGATGGAATAAGGGCGGTCACAGTGACGCAGCGGTAGAGTTGCTGCTGTGCCGGTGACCCGGGTTCGATCCCGACTACGGGTGCTGTCTGTAGGGAGTTTGTACTTTTGTAAAAATTGTCCGTAATAGGTGTAGGATGGTGTTAATGTGCGGTGATCGCTAGTAGGCGCAGACCCGGTGGGCCGAAGGGCCTGTTTCCGCACTGTATCTCTAAACTGAAACTAAGACTAAGTATCAGTCAACACCTAATGGAAGCTTCTAATGTGACAAGAGTGTGGGGATCATTTTCTATTGTATCATCTGGGAAAGACTCATTTTTAGTGAGATTGCAATTTAGTGAGAATACTGCTAAAGGACAGACTTTATTAGGTGCAAACTCATCTGAATTGTATGGAGTTTCCCCAAATTTATTTAATGTGGTCACTTATAGCAGAGACTTCCATCACATCAGTCTGGGTTTGTAACTTGATCTAGAGATTAAACATATGCATCCGATCCATACACTAACTAATACCTCATGGTGAATAGTTTAAAAGAATACCTTTACAACCCAATGAAAACCAAATATGTCCTGCCCTTTCATAAACAGCAGCATAAAATTAAATGTGCATCTTTTGATAGGCCTGTTTGAATGTTTTGTGGTTAGTATTCAATTGTCCCTTTCTACACTTTGGCCAGCCAATCAGCGTAGTGCAATTGCTGGGAAGTTATTTTGCCAAATTTCCTCTCCTTCACTTCATCCCCTTCACTGCTCACCCCGTGGACTTGACCAGTAGGCTAGATCTCTGCAAAATGTCTGTTCATTTGAGAAAGGAACTTGCCATCTCAGCTTATGGAATAGACAGTTTGGTCTTGACTGAAATCTGACTGATGGGTGCTGACACTTTTCCCCAAAAACTGCCTTTCCGTTCCATCATACTTCTACTCCATGCTCCAGACTATTGCAGTGTGGTGAGGCTCCTTTCATGGAATCACAGATTGGTTTAATCATGTGCTCATTTGACAACTTCCTTTTGATGAGCAACTCATCTGTTTCACATCCCCCATTTCTCATTTCATATTCTTGTTCTCAAATATTTGCTCAAAGAACAATAAAGTAATCTCACTGAGATACCTTCACTATTTTCCTCTTTTGTTACTACTCATGATGATTTTAAGGTCTGTCACATACCACCATATTCTATGTACCTTGAGTTCACTGCTCTCATGTTCTCCTTTTGTCTGTCCCTCCATATCAACAACCCAAACTGTATTCACAGCCATTCGCTTCACCTACTATTGTTAGACCTCTGTTACAAATAGGACTTCCTCTGAATATTTATTTATAAATTATTATCCTTACGACAGAGAAGGAGACAATTTGGACCACCAAGTCTACGTTGGCTCTTTGAGCATTCCCATCAGTCCCATTCTCTTAACATTTCCCTGTAACCAATTCACACAGCTTGACAATCAAGTCCTCCCAATTCTCCTGCCATCAACCTTTGTGTGTCTTTGGGATGTGGGAGGAAATGAAGCAACTGATGAACTCATATGGTCACAAAGTGAATGTACAAACACCAGCATCAGACAGCATCTGAGGTCAGGATCAAATCCAGGTTGCTAAAACTATGTACTGGTACTTCTAGCTGCTGTACGACACAATGTCTCCATGTAATGCTGTCCATCTACCTCATTTGCTCTTCACAACAGTATTTCTTTCAAGAGCTGCCTACCCTTGGAAAAAGCTCCCTCTCAACTCGCTTAAATCTACATTTTCAAATTCTCACCTGAGTAACGTTGGCCTCTCCATTTGCTTTCTGTAAGTTCATGCCACCAAACTCCGGCCTGCACGGTAATTCCTTCACTCCCTTCACAAAGTATTCTCTCGTTCTGATTATTCCCCCTGATCTCACCATGCGTTCTGCTATTTTAAGTTCAAGGTTGGCAGACTTCAGTGCCTGTCGGGAAATCACCAGGTGTCCCATCAGGCAGCATTTGCCTGACAGATCAGATGCTGCTTGATATGTTAGGCAGCATCTGGGGAGGGAATAGACAGGCGATATTTTGGGTCGGCAGCTTTTATTAGTCTGAAGATGAGTCCCAACCCAAAACGTTGCCTTTCCATTTCCTCCCCAGATGCTGCCTGACTCACTTAGTTCCCCAATGTTTTGCTCAAGGTTCCAGGATTTTCAGTTTCATGTATCTCCATATTACACTATAATTTTAATTCCAAAGAAAAGATGTATTCTGGGTCAAATTGCAACATCAATGATTAATGCCAGTTTCTTAAACAGTAAAACGAATGAGACTATTGGCAAACATCCTCTTTCTGTGGAAATTGGATGCTGTTTTTTAAATATATAATAGTAATTAATTTACTTTAAAAATAATTCATTGAATATAAAAAGTATGGGGGTGTTCTAAGGAAATAATGACATGCAAATAAATCCAAATTCTTAGTAGGATCTTTAAAACAATATTATGTTTTTACAGTAGAGTGCTTGCATGCCCATTGATTATTTTGACTGCACTTTCCGCCTTTAAAAAAAAACAATGCACCCATTAAATTAACTAAATATTACATTTTTAAGTTTCCAAATTGAGTTATAGCACATATTTGTCGAGTTATTGCATTGTTTCCTGTATGTTCAGAATTAAACAG